>NC_134688.1:223374689-223713439 GCF_050947455.1 Rhinoderma darwinii
AGGCCCAAATGTCAAAGAATGACACTTTTAATACTGAAAGTGAAACATTTAAAATCAAGTTAAAGTGGGGTATGTTCAGAAATGTCAGAGACGGTAATGAGCAGCAGAGGCAGGCCGGGGCAGAGTTCCAGGGCCAGGGGTGTGACGGCAGGCAGCGTAGGCCGGGGCAGAGTTCCAGGGCGGTGGGTGAGAGGACTAGGCCTCAATCCAAGGAGATCCATTTGGTGACCAAGCAGCAGTGAAAATAAAAAGGCCCAAATGTCAAAGAATGCCATTTCTGCTACTGAAAGTGAAACATTTGAAAGTGAAACATTTAAAATCAAGTTAAAGTGGGGTATGTTCAAAAATGTCAGAGGCGGTGGTGAACAGCAAGGGCAGGCCGGGGCAGAGTTCCAGGGCCAGGGGTGTGACGGCAGGCAGCGTAGGCCGGGGCAGAGTTCCAGGGCGGTGGGGAGAGGACTAGGCCTCAATCCAAGGAGATCCATTTGGTGACCAAGCAGCAGTGAAAATAAAAAGGCCCAAATGTCAAAGAATGCCATTTCTGCAACTGAAAGTGAAACATTTGAAAGTGACACATTTAAAATCAAGTTAAAGTGGGGTATGTTCAAAAATGTCAGAGGCGGTAATGAGCAGCAGAGGCAGGCCGGGGCAGAGTTCCAGGGCCAGGGGTGTGACGGCAGGCAGCGTAGGCCGGGGCAGAGTTCCAGGGCGGTGGGTGAGAGGACTAGGCCTCAATCCAAGGAGATCCATTTGGTGACCAAGCAGCAGTGAAAATAAAAAGGCCCAAATGTCAAAGAATGCCATTTCTGCTACTGAAAGTGAAACATTTGAAAGTGAAACATTTAAAATCAAGTTAAAGTGGGGTATGTTCAAAAATGTCAGAGGCGGTAGTGAACAGCAGAGGTAGGCCGGGGCAGAGTTCCAGGGCCAGGGGTGTCACGGCAGGCAGCGTAGGCCGGGGCAGAGTTCCAGGGCAGTGGGGAGAGGACTAGGCCTCGATCTAAGGAGATCCATTTGGTGACCAAACAGCAGTGAAAATAAAAAGGCCCAAATGTCAAAGAATGACATTTTTGATACTGAAAGTGAACCATTTAAAATCAAGTGAAAGTGGAGTACGTTCAAAAATGTCAGAGGCGGTGGTGAACAGCAGGGGCAGGCCGGGGCATAGTTCCAGGGCCAGAGTGTGACGGCAGCACAGGCCGGGGCAGAGCTCCAGGGCCAGAGTGTGACGGCAGGCAGCATAGGCCGGGGCACAGTTCCAGGGCCAGAGTGTGACGGCAGGCAGCGTAGGCCGGGGCAGAGTTCCAGGGCGGTGGGGAGAGGACTAGGCCTCGAGATAAGGTGATCCATTTGGTGACCAAGCAGCAGTGGAAATAAAAAGGCCCAAATTTCAAAGAATGACATTTTTGATACTGAAAGTGAAACATTTAAAATCAAGTTAAAGTGGGGTACGTTCAAAAATGTCAGAGGCGGTAATGAGCAGCAGAGGCAGGCCGTGGGCACAGTTCCAGGGCCAGAGTGTGACGGCAGCACAGGCCGGGGCAGAGTTCCAGGGCCAGAGTGTGACGGCAGGCAGCATAGGCCGGGGCACAGTTCCAGGGCCAGAGTGTGACGGCACGCAGCGTAGGCCGGGGCAGAGTTCCAGGGCGGTGGGGAGAGGACTAGGCCTCGAGATAAGGAGATCCATTTGGTGACCCAACAGCAGTGAAAATAAAAAGGCCCAAATGTCAAAGAATGACATTTCTGCTACTGAAAGTGACACATTTAAAATCAAGTGAAAGTGGGGTATGTTCAAAAAATGTCAGAGGCGGTAATGAGCAGCAGAGGCAGGCCGGGGCACAGTTCCAGGGCCAGAGTGTGACACTGTCCGCCGATAGATAACCCTTTGCACATTATCGTCATCATCATTATCAGCAGCAGTTGCTGTCAGCCAGCTCCAGAGTGTATGAGCGGCGTGTGCTGCCCATTGCAGCCCAGGGTAGAGGAGCCGTGTGCAAGCTGTGCATGCCCGGGGGCAACAGTGTATGAGCTCCTCAGCGCCAGCGGGGGGGGGGGGGGTCCCACTATGTCCCAAGCCGCCTGACATGTACTTCCGGTCGGCTAGGAGGTGGCATGTCAGCTGGGCTGTCAGCCAGCTCCAGAGTGTATGAGCGGTGTGTGCCTGCACCCGTGGGGGGGGGGATACAGGAGCCATGGGGAAGCTGTGCAAGACCGGGGGCAGCCGTGTACGAGCTCCGCAGCGCCCCTTGTGGACTTCCAGGGCAAGAGCGATATGAGCGGCAAAGTCATGCCGACCTCCTGGAAGTCCCCGTCGGCTTCGCTCGCGGGTCGGTCCCGCTGATTTTTCTACCTTCATAATAAAAAAATCTTTTTTTTTTTATGGCATTTTCGGAAGCCTCAAGCCCACCTGGAGTTGCACGAGCAAGGCCACGTCGGCGTCTCCTTCCGAAAGCGGCCGGGAGCCAGTTCCGAGTATGAGCGGCGTGTGCCTGCCTTTTGCACCCGTGGGGGGATAGAGGGGCCCCTGGGGAGCTTGTACATGCCGGCAGCTTCCTTGTGGGAGCTCCACAGCGCCCGCGGCGAGTCCCGTTGTGTCCAGCCGGCTGACAAGCACTTCCGGTCCGCGAAGGATGCATGTCAGCGGCGGTGTGCCCGCTCCGGGTATGAGCGGCGTGTGCCTGCCTATGGCATCCTTGGGGGGATAGAGGAGCCATGGGGAAGCCGTGCCAGCCCGGTTGCAGCCGTGTATGAGCTCCTCAGCGCCAGCCTCGGAGTTTGAGGGCTTTAGCGGTATGCACGGCCAACTCATGCCGACCTCCTGGAACTCCCCGTCGGCTTCGCTCGCGGGTCGGTCCCGCTGATTTTTCTACCTTCATAATAAAAAAATCTTTTTTTTTTTATGGCATTTTCGGAAGCCTCAAGCCCACCTGGAGTTGCACGAGCAAGGCCACGTCGGCGTCTCCTTCCGAAAGCGGCCGGGAGCCAGTTCCGAGTATGAGCGGCGTGTGCCTGCCTTTTGCACCCGTGGGGGGATAGAGGGGCCCCTGGGGAGCTTGTACATGCCGGCAGCTTCCTTGTGGGAGCTCCACAGCGCCCGCGGCGAGTCCCGTTGTGTCCAGCCGGCTGACAAGCACTTCCGGTCCGCGAAGGATGCATGTCAGCGGCGGTGTGCCCGCTCCGGGTATGAGCGGCGTGTGCCTGCCTATGGCATCCTTGGGGGGATAGAGGAGCCATGGGGAAGCCGTGCCAGCCCGGTTGCAGCCGTGTATGAGCTCCTCAGCGCCAGCCTCGGAGTTTGAGGGCTTTAGCGGTATGCACGGCCAACTCATGCCGACCTCCTGGAACTCCCCGTCGGCTTCGCTCGCGGGTCGGTCCCGCTGATTTTTCTACCTTCATAATAAAAAAATCTTTTTTTTTTTATGGCATTTTCGGAAGCCTCAAGCCCACCTGGAGTTGCACGAGCAAGGCCACGTCGGCGTCTCCTTCCGAAAGCGGCCGGGAGCCAGTTCCGAGTATGAGCGGCGTGTGCCTGCCTTTTGCACCCGTGGGGGGATAGAGGGGCCCCTGGGGAGCTTGTACATGCCGGCAGCTTCCTTGTGGGAGCTCCACAGCGCCCGCGGCGAGTCCCGTTGTGTCCAGCCGGCTGACAAGCACTTCCGGTCCGCGAAGGATGCATGTCAGCGGCGGTGTGCCCGCTCCGGGTATGAGCGGCGTGTGCCTGCCTATGGCATCCTTGGGGGGATAGAGGAGCCATGGGGAAGCCGTGCCAGCCCGGTTGCAGCCGTGTATGAGCTCCTCAGCGCCAGCCTCGGAGTTTGAGGGCTTTAGCGGTATGCACGGCCAACTCATGCCGACCTCCTGGAAGTCCCCGTCGGCTTCGCTCGCGGGTCGGTCCCGCTGATTTTTCTACCTTCATAATAAAAAAATCTTTTTTTTTTTATGGCATTTTCGGAAGCCTCAAGCCCACCTGGAGTTGCACGAGCAAGGCCACGTCGGCGTCTCCTTCCGAAAGCGGCCGGGAGCCAGTTCCGAGTATGAGCGGCGTGTGCCTGCCTTTTGCACCCGTGGGGGGATAGAGGGGCCCCTGGGGAGCTTGTACATGCCGGCAGCTTCCTTGTGGGAGCTCCACAGCGCCCGCGGCGAGTCCCGTTGTGTCCAGCCGGCTGACAAGCACTTCCGGTCCGCGAAGGATGCATGTCAGCGGCGGTGTGCCCGCTCCGGGTATGAGCGGCGTGTGCCTGCCTATGGCATCCTTGGGGGGATAGAGGAGCCATGGGGAAGCCGTGCCAGCCCGGTTGCAGCCGTGTATGAGCTCCTCAGCGCCAGCCTCGGAGTTTGAGGGCTTTAGCGGTATGCACGGCCAACTCATGCCGACCTCCTGGAACTCCCCGTCGGCTTCGCTCGCGGGTCGGTCCCGCTGATTTTTCTACCTTCATAATAAAAAAATCTTTTTTTTTTTATGGCATTTTCGGAAGCCTCAAGCCCACCTGGAGTTGCACGAGCAAGGCCACGTCGGCGTCTCCTTCCGAAAGCGGCCGGGAGCCAGTTCCGAGTATGAGCGGCGTGTGCCTGCCTTTTGCACCCGTGGGGGGATAGAGGGGCCCCTGGGGAGCTTGTACATGCCGGCAGCTTCCTTGTGGGAGCTCCACAGCGCCCGCGGCGAGTCCCGTTGTGTCCAGCCGGCTGACAAGCACTTCCGGTCCGCGAAGGATGCATGTCAGCGGCGGTGTGCCCGCTCCGGGTATGAGCGGCGTGTGCCTGCCTATGGCATCCTTGGGGGGATAGAGGAGCCATGGGGAAGCCGTGCCAGCCCGGTTGCAGCCGTGTATGAGCTCCTCAGCGCCAGCCTCGGAGTTTGAGGGCTTTAGCGGTATGCACGGCCAACTCATGCCGACCTCCTGGAACTCCCCGTCGGCTTCGCTCGCGGGTCGGTCCCGCTGATTTTTCTACCTTCATAATAAAAAAATCTTTTTTTTTTTATGGCATTTTCGGAAGCCTCAAGCCCACCTGGAGTTGCACGAGCAAGGCCACGTCGGCGTCTCCTTCCGAAAGCGGCCGGGAGCCAGTTCCGAGTATGAGCGGCGTGTGCCTGCCTTTTGCACCCGTGGGGGGATAGAGGGGCCCCTGGGGAGCTTGTACATGCCGGCAGCTTCCTTGTGGGAGCTCCACAGCGCCCGCGGCGAGTCCCGTTGTGTCCAGCCGGCTGACAAGCACTTCCGGTCCGCGAAGGATGCATGTCAGCGGCGGTGTGCCCGCTCCGGGTATGAGCGGCGTGTGCCTGCCTATGGCATCCTTGGGGGGATAGAGGAGCCATGGGGAAGCCGTGCCAGCCCGGTTGCAGCCGTGTATGAGCTCCTCAGCGCCAGCCTCGGAGTTTGAGGGCTTTAGCGGTATGCACGGCCAACTCATGCCGACCTCCTGGAACTCCCCGTCGGCTTCGCTCGCGGGTCGGTCCCGCTGATTTTTCTACCTTCATAATAAAAAAATCTTTTTTTTTTTATGGCATTTTCGGAAGCCTCAAGCCCACCTGGAGTTGCACGAGCAAGGCCACGTCGGCGTCTCCTTCCGAAAGCGGCCGGGAGCCAGTTCCGAGTATGAGCGGCGTGTGCCTGCCTTTTGCACCCGTGGGGGGATAGAGGGGCCCCTGGGGAGCTTGTACATGCCGGCAGCTTCCTTGTGGGAGCTCCACAGCGCCCGCGGCGAGTCCCGTTGTGTCCAGCCGGCTGACAAGCACTTCCGGTCCGCGAAGGATGCATGTCAGCGGCGGTGTGCCCGCTCCGGGTATGAGCGGCGTGTGCCTGCCTATGGCATCCTTGGGGGGATAGAGGAGCCATGGGGAAGCCGTGCCAGCCCGGTTGCAGCCGTGTATGAGCTCCTCAGCGCCAGCCTCGGAGTTTGAGGGCTTTAGCGGTATGCACGGCCAACTCATGCCGACCTCCTGGAACTCCCCGTCGGCTTCGCTCGCGGGTCGGTCCCGCTGATTTTTCTACCTTCATAATAAAAAAATCTTTTTTTTTTTATGGCATTTTCGGAAGCCTCAAGCCCACCTGGAGTTGCACGAGCAAGGCCACGTCGGCGTCTCCTTCCGAAAGCGGCCGGGAGCCAGTTCCGAGTATGAGCGGCGTGTGCCTGCCTTTTGCACCCGTGGGGGGATAGAGGGGCCCCTGGGGAGCTTGTACATGCCGGCAGCTTCCTTGTGGGAGCTCCACAGCGCCCGCGGCGAGTCCCGTTGTGTCCAGCCGGCTGACAAGCACTTCCGGTCCGCGAAGGATGCATGTCAGCGGCGGTGTGCCCGCTCCGGGTATGAGCGGCGTGTGCCTGCCTATGGCATCCTTGGGGGGATAGAGGAGCCATGGGGAAGCCGTGCCAGCCCGGTTGCAGCCGTGTATGAGCTCCTCAGCGCCAGCCTCGGAGTTTGAGGGCTTTAGCGGTATGCACGGCCAACTCATGCCGACCTCCTGGAACTCCCCGTCGGCTTCGCTCGCGGGTCGGTCCCGCTGATTTTTCTACCTTCATAATAAAAAAATCTTTTTTTTTTTATGGCATTTTCGGAAGCCTCAAGCCCACCTGGAGTTGCACGAGCAAGGCCACGTCGGCGTCTCCTTCCGAAAGCGGCCGGGAGCCAGTTCCGAGTATGAGCGGCGTGTGCCTGCCTTTTGCACCCGTGGGGGGATAGAGGGGCCCCTGGGGAGCTTGTACATGCCGGCAGCTTCCTTGTGGGAGCTCCACAGCGCCCGCGGCGAGTCCCGTTGTGTCCAGCCGGCTGACAAGCACTTCCGGTCCGCGAAGGATGCATGTCAGCGGCGGTGTGCCCGCTCCGGGTATGAGCGGCGTGTGCCTGCCTATGGCATCCTTGGGGGGATAGAGGAGCCATGGGGAAGCCGTGCCAGCCCGGTTGCAGCCGTGTATGAGCTCCTCAGCGCCAGCCTCGGAGTTTGAGGGCTTTAGCGGTATGCACGGCCAACTCATGCCGACCTCCTGGAACTCCCCGTCGGCTTCGCTCGCGGGTCGGTCCCGCTGATTTTTCTACCTTCATAATAAAAAAATCTTTTTTTTTTTATGGCATTTTCGGAAGCCTCAAGCCCACCTGGAGTTGCACGAGCAAGGCCA
Organism: Rhinoderma darwinii; assembly: GCF_050947455.1. Taxonomy (NCBI): domain Eukaryota; kingdom Metazoa; phylum Chordata; class Amphibia; order Anura; family Rhinodermatidae; genus Rhinoderma; species Rhinoderma darwinii. The sequence continues at coordinate 223,381,800 of NC_134688.1, forward strand.
CGTCGGCGTCTCCTTCCGAAAGCGGCCGGGAGCCAGTTCCGAGTATGAGCGGCGTGTGCCTGCCTTTTGCACCCGTGGGGGAATAGAGGAGCCATGGGGAAGCTGTGCATGCCCAAGCTTCAAACTGTCACCATGTCAACAGACATGGTGACAGCGTCCCGATCGCAAAGCAGGATTCAAACAGGACCAATCAGAGTGGTCCCTGTGCCGGAAACGAGCTGTGATTGGTCAGTACTGACAGGCCAATCATAGCGCAGGAGCAGTGTTGCCTGCCTATTGCACCCGTGGGGGGAATAGAGGAGCCATGGGGAAGCTGTGCATGCCCAAGCTTCAAACTGTCACCATGTCAACAGACATGGTGACAGTGTCCCGATCGCAAAGCAGGATTCAAACAGGACCAATCAGAGTGGTCCCTGTGCCGGAAACGAGCTGTGATTGGTCAGTACTGACAGGCCAATCACAGCGCAGTAGCAGTGGTGCCTGCCTATTGCACCCGTGGGGGGGATAGAGGAGCCATGGGGAAGCTGTGCATGCCCAAGCTTCAAACTGTCACCATGTCAACAGACATGGTGACAGCGTCCCGATCACAAAGCAGGATTCAAACAGGACCAATCAGAGTGGTCCCTGTGCCGGAAACGAGCTGTGATTGGTCAGTACTGACAGGCCAATCACAGCGCAGGAGCAGTGGTTTGCCGGCATCTCCGTCTCTGACAAGCTCTTTCCTGTCAGAGAGCTTGTGAGAGACGGAGACAGGAATAAATACAGTGCGTAAGTTCAAAAAAACCAGCGATCTGCCGCTTTTCTGCCCTTTTGTGCCCACTAACCTGTTTTTAGTTAGTTAGGTAGCACAAGTTTTTCAGTATGGCCAAAAGAGTCTTTTCAGCCGAGGAAGCATCTGCAATGCTGTGTTCCGACACGGACAGCGCAAGTGAAGGTGAGGAGCAGTTCGTGCTTCCATCTTCCTCTGCATCTAGTGACTCTGAATCTGCACCCCCCAGTCGGCGTAGAAGAGCCGTAGTTCCTGATCTGCCTGAGCTGACCTGGGAAGCTGCAGAGAATTATACCCCCCAGGTGCCTGAGTTTACAGCCCGCTCAGGCATTCAAATTGAAATGACGGGTTTCAGCCCCATTGATTATTTTAACCTTTTTTTTTCAGACTCCCTTTTAGCGTTAATGGTCCAGCAGACCAACATCTATGCGGAACAATTTATCGCCCAGAACCCTGACTCTTATTATGGGAGAAGCCAAAATTGGACCCCCACAAACCTAGTGGAATTGAGGAAGTTTTGGGGCATATTTTTAAGTTTTGGCCTAATAAAAAAGCCTAGGATTAGAGACTATTGGTCCCTTGATATTTTATATAACACCCCCATTTACCGCACAGTAATGCCAAGGAAGCGCTTCGAAGCCATCCTGAAATTCCTTCATTATAATGATAATAGCCAGTGCCCACCCCCACAGGCCCCAAATTTTGATAGGCTATATAAAATACGACCATTGATTGCCCACTACTCCCAAATTTTTTCCCACGTTTATACCCCCCAGCAAAATATTTCGGTAGATGAATCCCTAGTCAGCTTCAAGGGTAGACTGCACTTCAGGCAGTATCTACCCAATAAAAGAGCCCGGTACGGCATAAAGCTCTACAAGCTGTGCGAAAGTGCCACCGGTTACACCTACTCCTTTAGGGTCTATGAGGGAAAAGACTCTCATATAGATCCCCCAGAATGCCCCCCTTTCCTTGGAATTAGTGGAAATATCGTATGGGATCTTATCCATCCTTTACTTGGGAAAGGCTATCATCTTTATCTGGACAACTTTTATAACAGTGTCCCCTTAGTAAAAGTTCTCTTGTCCAGATCCACCTTGGCATGCGGAACAATCCGCAAAAATAAGAAGGGCCTCCCCAAAACATTGCTGGGTCAGATCCTAAAATTAGGAGAGAGCAAAGCTTTCTGCTGCGACAATCTGCTCCTCCTAAAGTATAAGGATAAAAGGGACGTCCTTATACTGACCAGCATACACGACAGCAGATGCAGCCTAGTCCCTGTACGTGGATCCACTTCCCAAGTCCCAAAACCATATTGTGTACAGGAGTACAACAAGTATATGGGTGGCGTTGACCTGTCCGACCAGGTTATAAAACCATACAACGCCATGCGCAAGACCAGAGTATGGTATAAGAAGCTGTCTGTGCATCTTACACAGATGGCTTTATACAACGCCTTTGTCCTCTATAGATATGCCAGCAGTGGAGGTACGTTCCTGCAATTTCAGGAAAAGGTCATAAAGTCCCTGATGTTTGGTAACCAGGAAGGAGAGGGCAGTTCATCTGGCTCTTCCGTCAGTAGGATAATTCCCGGCCAGCATTTCCCCACAGAAATCCCCCCCACTGAAAAAAAAAAGAAGCCCCAAAAAAAATGCCGTGTGTGTGCCAAGCGAGGCATTCGTAAGGACACCACATACCATTGTGAGACATGTCCCACAAATCCCGGCCTGTGCATGAAACAATGTTTCAAAATTTATCATACCTCCTTGGATTTTTAATTTATTTATTCATTATTCACCTTTTCTGTCTCCCATACTGGCCATGACCAATTATTAATTTTTCTACTGACCAGCCCCATTTAAAATTTGATCATTTAAAAATTGTAAAAAAAACACCTAAAACAAAACTAAAAATTCTCACTATACCCCTAGATAATTTCCTCAATGGGTGTAGTTTCCGAAATGGGGTCACTTGTGGGGGGTTTTCACTGTTTTGTCCCCTCAGGGGCTTTGTAAATGTGACAAGGCCTCTCAAACCATTCCTGCTAAATGTGATCTCCCAAAGCCAAATGGCACTCCATCCCTTCTAAGCCCTGCCCTGTGTTCAAATATCCGTTTATTACCACATGTGGGGTATTGTTTTACTCGGGAGAAATTGCTTTACAAATTTTACGGTGCTTTTTCTCCTTCAGTCCTTGTGGAAATGAGAAAAAAATGGCTAAACCTAAATTTTCTTTGAATAAATGTTGATTTTAATTTTCACGGCCTACTTCCAATAAATTCTGTAAAAAACCTGTGCGGTCAAAATGCTCACCATACCCCTAGATAATTTCCTTGAGGTGTCTAGTTTCCCAGATGGGGTCACTTGTGGGGGGTTTCCACTGTTTTGTCCCCTCAGGGGCTTTGTAAATGTGACAAGGCCTCTCAAACCATTCCTGCTAAATGTGATCTCCCAAAGCCAAATGGCACTCCATCCCTTCTAAGCCCTGCCCTGTGTTCAAATATCCGTTTATTACCACATGTGGGGTATTGTTTTACTCGGGAGAAATTGCTTTACAAATTTTACGGTGCTTTTTCTCCTTCAGTCCTTGTGGAAATGAGAAAAAAATGGCTAAACCTAAATTTTCTTTGAATAAATGTTGATTTTAATTTTCACGGCCTACTTCCAATAAATTCTGTAAAAAACCTGTGCGGTCAAAATGCTCACCATACCCCTAGATAATTTCCTTGAGGTGTCTAGTTTCCCAGATGGGGTCACTTGTGGGGGGTTTCCACTGTTTTGTCCCCTCAGGGGCTTTGTAAATGTGACAAGGCCTCTCAAACCATTCCTGCTAAATGTGATCTCCCAAAGCCAAATGGCACTCCATCCCTTCTAAGCCCTGCCCTGTGTTCAAATATCCGTTTATTACCACATGTGGGGTATTGTTTTACTCGGGAGAAATTGCTTTACAAATTTTACGGTGCTTTTTCTCCTTCAGTCCTTGTGGAAATGAGAAAAAAATGGCTAAACCTAAATTTTCTTTGAATAAATGTTGATTTTAATTTTCACGGCCTACTTCCAATAAATTCTGTAAAAAACCTGTGCGGTCAAAATGCTCACCATACCCCTAGATAATTTCCTTGAGGTGTCTAGTTTCCCAGATGGGGTCACTTGTGGGGGGTTTCCACTGTTTTGTCCCCTCAGGGGCTTTGTAAATGTGACAAGGCCTCTCAAACCATTCCTGCTAAATGTGATCTCCCAAAGCCAAATGGCACTCCATCCCTTCTAAGCCCTGCCCTGTGTTCAAATATCCGTTTATTACCACATGTGGGGTATTGTTTTACTCGGGAGAAATTGCTTTACAAATTTTACGGTGCTTTTTCTCCTTCAGTCCTTGTGGAAATGAGAAAAAAATGGCTAAACCTAAATTTTCTTTGAATAAATGTTGATTTTAATTTTCACGGCCTACTTCCAATAAATTCTGTAAAAAACCTGTGCGGTCAAAATGCTCACCATACCCCTAGATAATTTCCTTGAGGTGTCTAGTTTCCCAGATGGGGTCACTTGTGGGGGGTTTCCACTGTTTTGTCCCCTCAGGGGCTTTGTAAATGTGACAAGGCCTCTCAAACCATTCCTGCTAAATGTGATCTCCCAAAGCCAAATGGCACTCCATCCCTTCTAAGCCCTGCCCTGTGTTCAAATATCCGTTTATTACCACATGTGGGGTATTGTTTTACTCGGGAGAAATTGCTTTACAAATTTTACGGTGCTTTTTCTCCTTCAGTCCTTGTGGAAATGAGAAAAAAATGGCTAAACCTAAATTTTCTTTGAATAAATGTTGATTTTAATTTTCACGGCCTACTTCCAATAAATTCTGTAAAAAACCTGTGCGGTCAAAATGCTCACCATACCCCTAGATAATTTCCTTGAGGTGTCTAGTTTCCCAGATGGGGTCACTTGTGGGGGGTTTCCACTGTTTTGTCCCCTCAGGGGCTTTGTAAATGTGACAAGGCCTCTCAAACCATTCCTGCTAAATGTGATCTCCCAAAGCCAAATGGCACTCCATCCCTTCTAAGCCCTGCCCTGTGTTCAAATATCCGTTTATTACCACATGTGGGGTATTGTTTTACTCGGGAGAAATTGCTTTACAAATTTTACGGTGCTTTTTCTCCTTCAGTCCTTGTGGAAATGAGAAAAAAATGGCTAAACCTAAATTTTCTTTGAATAAATGTTGATTTTAATTTTCACGGCCTACTTCCAATAAATTCTGTAAAAAACCTGTGCGGTCAAAATGCTCACCATACCCCTAGATAATTTCCTTGAGGTGTCTAGTTTCCCAGATGGGGTCACTTGTGGGGGGTTTCCACTGTTTTGTCCCCTCAGGGGCTTTGTAAATGTGACAAGGCCTCTCAAACCATTCCTGCTAAATGTGATCTCCCAAAGCCAAATGGCACTCCATCCCTTCTAAGCCCTGCCCTGTGTTCAAATATCCGTTTATTACCACATGTGGGGTATTGTTTTACTCGGGAGAAATTGCTTTACAAATTTTACGGTGCTTTTTCTCCTTCAGTCCTTGTGGAAATGAGAAAAAAATGGCTAAACCTAAATTTTCTTTGAATAAATGTTGATTTTAATTTTCACGGCCTACTTCCAATAAATTCTGTAAAAAACCTGTGCGGTCAAAATGCTCACCATACCCCTAGATAATTTCCTTGAGGTGTCTAGTTTCCCAGATGGGGTCACTTGTGGGGGGTTTCCACTGTTTTGTCCCCTCAGGGGCTTTGTAAATGTGACAAGGCCTCTCAAACCATTCCTGCTAAATGTGATCTCCCAAAGCCAAATGGCACTCCATCCCTTCTAAGCCCTGCCCTGTGTTCAAATATCCGTTTATTACCACATGTGGGGTATTGTTTTACTCGGGAGAAATTGCTTTACAAATTTTACGGTGCTTTTTCTCCTTCAGTCCTTGTGGAAATGAGAAAAAAATGGCTAAACCTAAATTTTCTTTGAATAAATGTTGATTTTAATTTTCACGGCCTACTTCCAATAAATTCTGTAAAAAACCTGTGCGGTCAAAATGCTCACCATACCCCTAGATAATTTCCTTGAGGTGTCTAGTTTCCCAGATGGGGTCACTTGTGGGGGGTTTCCACTGTTTTGTCCCCTCAGGGGCTTTGTAAATGTGACAAGGCCTCTCAAACCATTCCTGCTAAATGTGATCTCCCAAAGCCAAATGGCACTCCATCCCTTCTAAGCCCTGCCCTGTGTTCAAATATCCGTTTATTACCACATGTGGGGTATTGTTTTACTCGGGAGAAATTGCTTTACAAATTTTACGGTGCTTTTTCTCCTTCAGTCCTTGTGGAAATGAGAAAAAAATGGCTAAACCTAAATTTTCTTTGAATAAATGTTGATTTTAATTTTCACGGCCTACTTCCAATAAATTCTGTAAAAAACCTGTGCGGTCAAAATGCTCACCATACCCCTAGATAATTTCCTTGAGGTGTCTAGTTTCCCAGATGGGGTCACTTGTGGGGGGTTTCCACTGTTTTGTCCCCTCAGGGGCTTTGTAAATGTGACAAGGCCTCTCAAACCATTCCTGCTAAATGTGATCTCCCAAAGCCAAATGGCACTCCATCCCTTCTAAGCCCTGCCCTGTGTTCAAATATCCGTTTATTACCACATGTGGGGTATTGTTTTACTCGGGAGAAATTGCTTTACAAATTTTACGGTGCTTTTTCTCCTTCAGTCCTTGTGGAAATGAGAAAAAAATGGCTAAACCTAAATTTTCTTTGAATAAATGTTGATTTTAATTTTCACGGCCTACTTCCAATAAATTCTGTAAAAAACCTGTGCGGTCAAAATGCTCACCATACCCCTAGATAATTTCCTTGAGGTGTCTAGTTTCCCAGATGGGGTCACTTTTGGGTGATTTGTACTGTTTTGTCACTGCAAGAGCCCTTCTAACAAAATAAGGCCCCAAAATCCACTAGGTGTTCCTTTGCTTCTGAGGCCTGTGCTTCATTCCAGTAGCACGCTACGACCACATGTGGGATATTTCCTAAAACTGCAGAAACTGGGCAACAAATATTGAGTTGAATTTCTCTGCTAAAACCTTCTGTGTAATAAAAAAATAGTATTAAAAATTTATTTCTGCCAATAAATATGAAATTTGTAAATTCCACCTCTACTTTGCTTTAATTCCTGTGAAATGTGTAAAGGGTTAAGACATTTTCTAAATGCTGTTTTGAATACTTTGAGGGGTGAAGTTTTTAAAATGGGGTGACTTTTTGGGGGTTTCTAATATATAAGGCCCTCAAAGCCACTTCACAACTGAACTGGCCCCTGTAAAAATGGCCTTTTGGCATTTTCTTGAAAATGTGAGAAATTGCTGCTAAAGTTGTAAGCCTTGTGATGTCATAGAAAAATAAAAGGATGTTCAAAAAATGATGCCAATCTAAAGTAGACATATGGGTGATGTTAATTAGCAACCATTTTGTGTGGTATAACTGCCTGTCTTACAAGCAGATACATTTAAATTGAGAAAAATGCTAATTTTTGCAATTTTTCTCTAATTTTCGGTGTTTTTCACAATTAAATATAGAATATATCGAGCAAATTTTGCTAGTAACTTAAAGTGCAATGTGTCACGAGAAAACAATCTCAGAATCGCTTGGATAGGTGAAAGCATTCCAGAGTTATTACCACATAAAGTGAACATGTCAGATTTGAAAAATGAGGCTCTGTCAGGAAGGTCAAAAGTGGCTAGGGCGGGAAGGGGTTAAAAAGATAACATGCTGAAATATTGTTTATTAGGCTTCAGGTACAATCTATTGTTTGTTGTACCAACATGAGCCCAAAACACAATAGCTCATGTTGATCAAAAAGTGCCCACAACCTTTTTTCTGTCACATTCTCAGACTATACTACTGAAAAGGGTAGAAATAGGACTTAAAGTGAAACTCCAGACCAAATGTAATACAAATGACAATAGAGTGCATTTGAACATGTAAGGGCCAATTGCAGTACTGTCATTGTCCGACAGTGTAAGCACAAGGATTTACCATGTTTTGATTAGCAATTTTATTTATTTTTTCTCTTTCTGGTGGACCCAGCCCATCTATGTATTAACTGGCCAGCCATTAATTTGAATGGCTAGTATATACTAGGACATTTCCCTTGTAGAGACGGCTGCAAGGGAAATATGTGGCTAGGCACCACATGAGTTGTTATTGCTGGGGGTTTCTAAAGCGTGACCCATGATAATCAGCTGATCGTCTTATTTAAAAAAAAGCTTTTTTTGAGATGAGACCACCCTTTTAAATAAATGTATCATTCATAAGCATGCTATCTCTGGATACAATAATACTTTTTCAAATATTCTATGGTCAATCTAATGTGAACTCAGACATAAATAACTAAAGTACTTTATGACCTGCTGATATCGGCAATATTATAAAGTTTTACTCAATTACCAAAGAGTTCTTTACATGGGTGGATCTTATTCTTTAATGGACAAGCTGTTTCTTTGGCAGTTAATTTTATCTAAAATACCCTGCAGTCTTACATTAATACATTTTAGGGACGTTCAGTTCGATTTTATGTGTTTCTTATTTTATTTCTTAGGAATTACCTAAATTGCTCTGACTTATTCAATTCCGATTTATTAAATTCCCTCCTATGGTCCCAAATGAGATGTCACAGCAGAAATGAAACAGCTTCTAAAATGATTCACAGCATGAAACACTACAGTGGGACTTGCAAAGCAGTACGGAACTTGATGAGGCTCAACATGTAAAGTTTTTAAAATACTTTTATAAACTTTCATGTACATGAGTTTGAAAGAAATGCACAAGTTATTGGAAACAGAAACAGATAATTATTTTAACTGGAGTATTTTCACAGACCTCGAAAAATATTTTATTGTATTGTGAAGTGCTAAGTAGTGACAAATAAACTAGCAATTAATTCGGTAGACCTAAAAGACATGTAACAAAATAAAGAATATACTACCCTATACAGATAAAGCACATTTCCAGAGCATGTGTCCTAGGATCTACAATAGACTATGGACTAAATCACCTGCAAGCATGGTACATGTTTTTTTTGTCTACCAAGTCAAACATGCCAAGATGCTCTCTTCTATATCAGTGTCCATAGCAAAACACTATTGTCAACCAAAGTGTCCCCATAACTGTGACACACGTAGTGCCCTTATGAATGTGGCAGCCACAGTACTCTTATAACAGTGAATGCCACAATACCCCTAGTCAGGGCCTGAAAAGTTAAAGTTTTTTTTTCTGAATGGTTCCCGTTACTAAAACAACTAACAGCTCAAAAACAATTGCAATAAAACATACATTTTTAATACACTTTATTAAATAAACATTACAAACGGTCAATAACATACATTTATTTGGTATTCCCATAACTTTAATAACCCATACAAAACAGTTAATAAATTATTTATGGTGATCAGTAAATGACATATGCTATAGATTTTTAATTCCCCCGCATGCTCATTATGTTGTGAAAATGCTGTGTATTTTCACAGCGGATTTTACAAGGCACAATACATGGCACAAGTCCAAATGTAATGAAAGAAAGAACACACATATGGGTATGTATAAGGCAAAAAAGGTATATGAACGCTTGGTATATCACAAATATATATATTTATTAAAGGCAAATACACCACATAAACACTATTTAAATCACTTAAAATGGCAAATACATGCTAAGACTGGTCTCCTGGGGAATGCCACCCTGATAAGTGGCTGCACACAGAAAGCCCCATCAAGACCTACCCAAAGACTCCTCAGATGACAAATATAATCATGTGGACATAAATAGAGAGCATATTGCATCAAACCACATAACATGTGTATCCTGTAGTATCCAAAAAAATGTCCGATAAAGCGAGAAAAAGGGTATAAATGCCCATTTTAGGGCATTTAGACCCTTTTTCTCCCTTCATTGGAAATTTTTGGTATAATCTCTAAACCCCACAAAATCACTGAGCAAATTCAAGTTTGTGGGCTGCACAGGCTGGTACTGTGGTTATAATGGGAGATTTTAACTACCCAAATATTGATTGAGGTTATGGTTTTGCTTCAACTGCAAAGGGGAGAAACTTCCTCAACTTGTTGCAGGATAATTTTATGGGCCAGTTTGTGAAAGAGTCGACAACAAGTAATGCTCTGTTGGATCTATTAATTTCCAACAATGCAGAGCTTGTTGGGAATGTCACTGTTCATGAAAACCTTGGTAACAGTGACTGCAATATAATTTCATTTTACTTATACAGCGAAAGAAAAAAAAAAAAACACAAACTGGGAGGGCAAAAACACTTAATTTTAAGAAGGCCAATTTCCCCAGATTGAGGGCTGCACATCAGAACGTAGACTGGGAACTAATGTCAAATAGTGGTACAAATGATAAATTGGAGGTCTTAAAATAAAATCCACTTTGTGTAATTATACTGCATAATTTATTCCTACAGGTTACAAGAATAAACTGAAACCCCACACTGCTTACACCTACTTTAAAAAGGGCAATGTATGACAACAACAAAAATGCATTTAAAAAATACAAATCTGAGGGTTCAGCTTTAGCCTTTGAAATTACAAAGAGCTTAAAAGGGTTCCCAATGTCATATGTAATATTCTCTGATTCCCTTACATGTCAAACCATTGTACTTTGCAATATAAAAATTTTTCTCTCACCTTTCCCTGTATTTTTCGGCCAGTCATGTGATGTTGGATTTCTTCCCTCCCACCTACATCACGTTTATCTCTCTCTTGTCCTTTCTTCTAGTCCCTGCAGTGTATGGGTACATCATTTGTAACATCCCTGTACACTGGTGGAGGGGGCAGACTTCTTCCTCTATCTCTGCATCCTCTGAGCATGCATGGTCGTACATCATCATCTTTTCACCACGCATGCTTACATTTCAGTACTCACTGCGTCATTACAAATTGCACATGTGCCCATTTAGAAAATCCAATCAGGAGTGCCAATTGGAGTTCCATGATAGGAAAAGGCTAAAATGAGAAGAAGAGAGGTGAAGTTGGCGTTTCTTTGGCTGGGTAAGATGCCAACCAGCGCAAGGAAGTATGAGATTTATAGTAGGGTAGGGTAACAGAAAACTGCCATGGACCAGAAGCTAGGGACATAAACAAACGGGAGCGCGACCACCGGACCGGGACTGTGCCTCAAAACGAGGAAACCGTTATTTGGGGGACATTGTCACTGCATAAGTAGCTTGAACAGCTGTTTAAAAATTGTAATTTTAAAACTCAGAGATCCCCATTCATAAAATCTGTAAAAGGTAATAAAATTAGCAAAAATACAAAATGAAAGGCAGGTGGTCAAAGATAGCAAAACAAATCCCAGATAATTTGCATATAAAAGCAAAAAGACCCCAATATCTCTCTGTATACAATAGAAAGAAGAGTAGCTGAGGTGGGTATTTCCAGTGCTGTTAATACAGAAATTAATATACATACTTAGCTGAATGTAGATAAGGTTCAAGTTAAGTAAAATAAATTAAACGTTAACAAGGCTCCAATTCCAGATGGGTTAACCCCAAAAGTTCTTTAAAAAACTCAGTTCAGTTCATTCTGAACCCCTGCAGTGGTCACATGGAACAAAAGAACCTCATCTCAGTAGGCCGCCAGGGATACGTCTCAGCAGAGATGACATGGGATAAAAAAATATCATCTCAGGAGGCTGGCAGGGACGGGTGGCTATGGGAGACATGGGGTTTGTGTTATATTTAAATCTTTATTTCTCCCCTCTTCCTTTTTCTAAGCTATAAAATGGCTGCCATTTTGGAAAATCATGCACTGCGAATACCAATAGTTTGGGATTTCGATGAATCCGATATTTTTAGAAACTGAATAGGACATTTATGACTGAATTCTAATTGTTTAGAATCAATTTGCTTATCTGTAAAAATAATATAGAAGTTGGGATTACTAGCACTGTTTGTATTTTTGCAGATGACAAACTGTATAGTGCTTTTTTTATTGGACATATGAGTATTTAGTAATTTATCTTTAAATATATCAATAAAAACACTAACCACATCTTTAAATATATCAATAAAAAACACTAACCAGCGTTACTACTGCTTTATTATCTAATGTGGCAGGGGAGAAATACCAACTGTAATAGGTCAGCTCAGCAATACAGTAAAAATATAGATTTCAAACTGGCTAAACTTACAGTGCTGGAAAAGTAGCTTTATTGGTGTAGTCTATAATAAAAATATATTTTCTATACAACCTGCAAACTGTAGACCTCTTATTTATGTTGTTTGTAGTTTCACTAGCTTTTGACTTTTGCAGATTTTTATTTCTTTAGCCCATTTATCTTAACAAGAAGATGTGTCAGTCCCTTAAAGCTGGTAAAAGAATGTATAAAGAGAGAGCACATGGCCGTATAATAAAGCCAAAGCCGTGTTGTAACTTAAGACATGACATGAGAGGGCAGAAGAAATAGGGCAATAGAAAATGATTGTGTACATTGAGTTTGCTGGTATAATAAATCCAAACAATAAAATGGTTTCTTATTCCCTTTATACAAATAACATACTGTGATGTTTTAAATTGTACGAAATGTGATATGAGTACTGCTAATAATACAGTTGTAAGGAAGTAAACATTTGTATTGTTTCTAAAAAATATATATTATATATATATATATATATATATATATATATATATATATATATATATATATATATATATATATCTTGGAGGTTTTTTTTTCTTATACTTAAATAATTGTAAAATAATAGTTATGTTTGTTTCAAAATTACACTTTTTTCAATTTATATTTTTTGTTTACCTGTTTTTTATTAAAGTTTTATTAAAGTGCAATAAAGTATACATATGAAAATGTATGCATCCTCATTCAACACATGACATAAACAGATGAGGTATCCTAGAAGTAGAACAATACATTATCAATAAGACAACAGAAAAAGGAAATAAGAATTGGTAATATGTATTTTAAATCACAATAAAAACGAAGCATTTAGAGAGTACCTAATGTTATAAAAAGGACAGCACCACATTACAGATGTATAAGAAGCAGTGGTTCAAGTGGAGAATACTACTGTAATATAGTTTCTGATGAAACATGGCATGCTGTTCTTCTAATGGTATCCATATGAATTTGTAAGAAAAACCTTCATATTCCTTTGTAAGAAATTGAAGGCATACAAAAGTACTGGATGGGCCCATAGATTTCTATAGGGACTTGTATGGTGGTATGCAATAGGCCTATGATCTGGAGGAGCTAGAAATGTTTAGTCGAACCAGCATATTTTGGATTTTTTTCCTTCCTTTTTCTTGTTTATGTAACATATTCTCTCTCTATGTCTGCTATTGTGAAGTAAGAACTGTGCTAGGTGCTATGAGCTAATTAAATATCTCCACCCTGCTTCTCCGGCTCTGTTCTCCCCCTCATGCTGTTTTACAGAAACACTGATTGAGAGACTGCAGCTGCTTCAGCCTCCTCTTTCCTCCTACCTGTTGGTACACTGAAATGCCTTAAAAGTAAAGCATGCAACCGGTCTGGCACTGACAAAGATAAAGTGCGGGGTCTTATGGATCCTCCCGTTTTTCACCAGAGGCCCGGAAGGATGTTTGGACTTAACCTGTCGGTCCCCAGGTCATGGTCCTCAGAATAGTCACCGGTTGGCAACAAGATATAGTAGCGATGATAGAACTGGAGAGTAGGAAGAACAAGGTATAAAAGTGAGTAGTTACTCTGAGACTCTGTCGTGCTGTTCCTCAGGGAAAAATGCAAAGGCTCTTTTGTCTTCATAAAAAGTAACCACAGTGCACAAGATTACGCGATTCGATCCCGAACCGGGCTCTTCATCAGATAAAAACACAGTGTGAGTTTAAAGCCATTCGTTTTTGTTTGCTGGTCTGTACGTGAGAACAATGTCGAATCCTTGAAGGAACTCCTGGTCTCTATGATCTTTATAGATGGTTACAGGAATTTTCACCCCTTCCATCAGAAGTCGCCACTGCTCCCATCCTGGGTTCTTCACCAGTAGTTCACGTTTACCAACACAATAAGGTAAGCCCAACAAGAATGGTATTGGAGGCAGACGACAGAACCAGGAAGATAAGGTTCCTCACAATGTAACAGGTCAGCTTGCAACTATACAGGTGGGGTGCGGTACCGTACTAGACATTCTTGAATGGGGGAGCAATTCAGAAAGGTTAGTCAAAATGGTCGGTCCATGGGTAATAAAGAGAGCTGCAACTTTTGGGCCAGATTATAGTCCAGGAAGTTCTATGCATCTCCTGAGTCAATGAAAGCCTTAGAGGTATTGGAGATTCCTGAAGCATTAAAGGGGCTGTTCCACTTTTAAATGTTATAGCAATATAATTCAGCATTAAAAATGTATTTACTTTGTTACAAAAATGCTCCAGTTGCGAGATATTACCTTTACTTAATTATAATAGTTATAATTTAGTTTTGTGGAGTGGAATAAGGGTGTTTGCTGCCCCTATGCAAATAGATGCACAACGGGCGTTTGTAGCGCCAGAGGGCAGTGACTGCCGACAATCCCCTCCTGCTGGAAGTTGCGGCCACCAGCTGGACTGTGCTCTCCGCCAACCGCCTCCTCCAGGATACCGGCGAACGCTGAGCTGTGTCAGGCAAAGAACACGATCTGCCCATAGGGTGCGCGCGCACACTTTCTGGCAATCACTTGCCAGCGTGTGCACCAGTAAAAGTGTCTCCATCCTATCCCTGCATGCCCGGGACTATTAAAGGAACTTTGCTTGCTATTCCAGTGCCTGAGCAATGTTTTACAAACCTTGTGTTTAAATTCGAAGGTTCCATATCCTTTGTCCGTTACCAGACGGTATCCTGTATGCTGTGTCCGTGACCAGTCGATATCCTGAATTCTGTGTCCTTGACCAGTCGATGTCCTGCATCCTGTGTCCGTGACCAGTTGGTATACTGCATCCTGTGTCCGTGACCAGTTTGTATCCTGCATCCTGTGTTCTGTGTCTGTGACCAGTCGGTATCCTGTGTCTGTGACCAGTTGGTATCCTGCATTCTGTGTCCTATGTCCGTGACCAGCCTGTATCCCATAACCTGTACTCTGTGGTCGCTTCCAGTCATCCGGTACCAGTCTGCTTCCAGTAATTCGGCACCAGCCGGCTTCCAGTAATCCGGCACCAGCTTGTATCTGCTACCTGCAATCTGACTGTATCCATCTACCTGTGACTGTTTAACACTTGTCTGGCCAGCAGTTACTCCATAAGGCGGAGTAGCTCAATGGATCCACAACCCCATTGGTCGTTACAAGGATGGTACCTTAAGTGCCCAGGAAGAGCAGAGGCGAGGAATACCACAGTGCATGGACTGGGCAAGAAGTGTGACATCGACCGGGAACTAGAAGATGCCGGGGAGCAGGGAGTATATGGCAATTGGGGTAGGAGGCAACGGCTGAGGACGCGGCCATTACCATGTTTCTGAGATCCATTGTAAACACTGTAACTGGTAGCAAACATTCTCCTTCCTAAACAACAGTATATGTATTATGAATAATCATAAACATCTTCAGTAAACTCAACTACACCATCAATTAGTGGCAGGATTGGTGATCTCTTCATTATTTTTCATTATTCCTGGTAATGAAATCTAAACTAAACACTGGCGTTCAATGGCACAGATAGGTGTCTAATGGTAAATGCAATTTCCAGCGCCCGGTTCTTAGTGGATTATTCAGGTGATAGAGAATAGTAAGCAGAGGTTTATTCAGTGGTCCAATACGTGGTCCAACTCCAAGTCATTATTGGTGGTAAGACCTGGAGCATTCTAATACCTGGTGTTTCAGTTGGGGGATATTCTATATTCGACCGTGTCCACTTGTTGGGGACAGCTTATATTCTCTGACATCTCTGATATCTCTAGGTTATATTTATTTGTTTGCAGAGGTTGTTGGGGTGATTATATTGTGTCCATTTTGTGAAAGTAAGTTATATTGCTATGCATTCAAAGAACAATATTTTATAGATGCAATCTATTTAATTTGACTAGATCAATAGTACATTTACCAACTCAAAGAAACAAAAAATGGCCATACTCACAAATTGGGCAGGTATAATCCCAATAGGACGCAGCCAGGTCAAAAATGCCGCTGAAAGAAAGTGCACAGGTGCGTTTAAATAATAAGAGTCACTCCCACTCCCCTTGAGGGTAGTGGCGTGTGGTGCATGGGATATGTAGTAAAAAGTAAATGAATAGTGTATAATGTGCAAGTAGTAATAATATGTGTGAAATATAGGGGGCAGCACTGAGTATAGTGAGTGGTGAATAAAGTGTAAAATATAGGGGGCAGTACTAAAAGGGTCAGTAACATGAGTGGTGCATGAAGTGTGGGTGCAGTGTGTAAAACATGGAGGGCTAATGCGTAAATCATATAGCCTGGTAGCAGACATTATTATTACTACTTGCACATTATACACTATTCATTTACTTTTTACTACATATCCCATGCACCACACGCCACTACCCTCAAGGCTAGTGGGAGTGGCTATTATTATTTAAACGCACCTGTGCACTTTCCTTCAGCGGCATTTTTGACATGGCTGCGTCCTATTGGGATTATACCTGCCCAATTTGTGAGTATGGCCATTTTTTGTGTTTTTAATCCTATTCTATGTCCCACTTTTTTCTGTGGTGCAACTCAAAGAAAGCAGATAATTTGGCATGCAAGTAATTAATTTCAATAATATTGGGTCACATAACCGCACAAAGACAATATATAGATCACTTTTTCAGTACAAGTTTGCAAAAGATTACAGTTGATCACATCCATAGAGCTTGACCCACTGCTGAATTTGTAACATGAGTGTTAAAGTTAAATAGGTACCGGAACTTAACTTATTTTTAGACTAATCTAATTAATAATATATGTTTAGATGGGGAAAGCCATGGTTTGGCTGCTCACAAGACACTTTTCTCCTTCCTTGCCTTCAGTACAATCTACCTGTCTGGTAACTAGGGATATGCTGACTAACAATCATAGTCTTTTCAAAGAAGAACATGTCCTTAGCAACTGTCTAACATTACACAGGTTTTTGCCTCAAGAGCAATTAACTCACTGAACTGAGGGCAGACAAGAAATAAGGAAGTTGTCAGGTCCTAAACCAAACCATCCCCATTAACAATATTTAATAAAAGAATAACAGAATACAATTAGGTGAGAAACAGTCTACAGTGACCACAGTGCTATAAACTTGGCACATTTCTGTTCTAAATTAAATATTTGTGATGGCACCATTAGGTTACACTCTAGCAAGGTGTAGAGCAAAACTGTGATTTGATATTTTTACAGGTTGCGTACAATTGTTACCATACAGAACCGTTTTAGGTGGAGTACCAAAATGATTTTAACAACAGTATTGGCCAGATATTTATAGGAAGGTAACTCCACAGTGTTACTTGCCACGTTTCTATTCTAAATGATATATTTGTGATGGTACCTTGCTGATACACATGACCACCTTTAACAGTTGTCTCAATTCCATCTTTATCCTTTAGCAAAAAAGCCTAGTATTTTCCTGTCATTTTCTCAAAGCACTTATTCTCACAGTATGTATTTTCTTTATGATCAGTAAGGCATGCACCGGTTTTGTTAGCTTTACAACTCAAAAATAATAGCTAACAATGTGACTGATTGCATTCACTGCAAGAGAAACATCATGGGAACTGAATTATAGCTTTTATTTCCTCTGTTATCTGGAAACCTTTCAGGAATTCGGGATGCAAAATTGTGAGTAGAATGTTTTCTTTTCTGCTTTGAGCGGTGAATGTAGAATTAGAGATAAGCAAATAATCTTGGCATTAAAACAAAGTACTTGCAAATTACTGAAATATCATTTCAACAAGGAATACATTTACGTAGCTATTCAAATTGTTAATTAAAATTTCTCTAAACATGTTTTGGAGTGGGTGAAGGCATGTTGGATGACATTGAGAGAGATTACTTCATTTTTATACACCTTTCATCTTCGAGTTTAACATGTGGGACCATTAGCCCACTATTGACATTCCATGTTTAATAAAAGGAACTAAAAACAATAGATAAATATAAAGTGTGCAGAATCACCTTTATTAAAGTACAGTAAGACATGTATATATTTGATACTTTTAATTTATTTTATTAGAGGAAAGTGGCATCTTCTTCACATTACAGCAGCTTATAATTCTCTGATCCCTCCTTGCAGGCTTAAAAAGATTCAGAAACCTCCTCATTCATTGAACATATGTGTGGTGTAAAACAATTAATAGATGCTAGGGAAGAGGGGGATGCAGCTGCAGCATTTTATGTTCCAAAACTGACTTTCTTATGCTCCTTAAGGTGCATTAAATGTTAGATTTTTGGCACAGTGTCTGAAGTTTTTAGGATACACTGTGCTGAGACCTCATTCTAAAGCCCCTTCAATGTAGAAATGAAAGAAGGCCTGCAGTGTATAATGATTTTGATCTTTCATTTACCCATGTAGCAATGTTTCAGCTCATATGTTGGAACCTCTTTCAAACATTAAAAAGTATAGTCTATGATATTTCATCTCCTATGATCAACATACAACATACAATACTATTAGGATATGCACATCAGTGAGTAATTTCAAGCTTCTGAAAATTAGGTTATTTATGCTTCTTGGTACTCACTTGCAGGCAGCCCACTCAATTTCAATATGAGTAAGAGCCCCTTACTTTTTCGCTGCTGATGTCAGAAAAGTAGAGCTTGAACACTCACAAAACTATTATTGCAAAATTATAAATACATATACACGCTTTATTACCGAAACAAGGAATTGCAAGTAGTATGCATGTCCAGAGGCATAACTTGCAGCTACTGGGTCCCAATGGAAAGCCTGTAACAGGGTCCACATCTACCCTATGCCATTTACAATACTGATGTCTTCAAATGTGGCAAAGGGGTTTTTGGGTTTGCCTGCTCTCCCAGTACCCCTTTTAGCTACCCACATCTGTAAAAGAACCTGCATTCGTAGCTGACCTGTTGTAACTAAAGATGAGAAAATCCATTGTAAACTAATCAAATTTGATACAAATTTCTTAAAACTTTTGGATTCGGCAAAATCTTAAACTTTTGGGATTCGCGCACTAATCGGTATAATTGTAAATACCTATACTTTCCATTACAGTCTGCAGCGGTCACATGGGACAAAACATCGTCACCTCAGGAGGCCGCCAGGGAGGCGCTGCATAAGCTGTCACATGGGACCAAACAACGTCATCTCAGGAAGCTGGCAGCGACGTGTCACTACGTGAAACATGGAGAGGCGAGCATGGTATTTTTTGCCCTGATTTCCCTGTTTGACTTTCTAAAGACTTCTAGGACTATATCCAACTTGGATATAGTCCTTGAAGACATCAGAGAGTCAGCCAGGACAATCGGGGGACTTGCGATTTGCAGTAAATTTATTTTGACTGAATAAAATTGGACAGCAAAATGAATTTCAGAAAATTTACTCATCTCATTCACAATAAAAGCACTTGAAGTTGCCTGGTAAGATCTAGCAGATCAGTAATGTTAAAAATGGATTTGTGGCAAAGGTGGCATCCTATGAGAGTGCCACATTGTCTCTACAACAGCAGGATAATATTAAAAAACACTGCCATGCTTCAGAATCACCAATAAAATCATTAAAGATTAACTTCAGGCAAACGCTAAAAAAGCAGTTGGCCCAGAATAAGTTTCCTCTATTACTTTTCTTGCCCTTACTGTTGAGGTGCCCATTGTCCTATCTCCGTGTGGCTTCCAGCATGGTCATGAGGCCTGAATTCTGCACAAGAAATTATCTTTGAAATATAGAGCAAGGAGTATGCAGATGCCCATGGAGCTCATGACCTCAACACTTGGTAGTTATATTCTGGAGCAATGGGGAGACAATATTTCCACAGTATGGAAATGCAGAAACATAAGACACTTGAGGTGGTGGAAACTGAATTATGTATGTGTGCCAAGAAATACATTTTAAATCTGAAATGCTATATGCAAATATATGCAAATAAATAAATAAACATATGAAATAGACATTTTCTGTATTTTTGCTTTTACTTTTATATTCAGCTTCTATAAACATGTTTCCTGAAAATGAATATATCAGTAGAATTTTGTGGGGGTGGTGTGACTTTTTTTTCATCCTTTACTGCAACTGGAAGAATAAATAAGTTACTGTAAAGGGTTGTGCAGTTTGTAAGATCTGTTATAAAGTTATTAATAATTGTAATAAATCAGTGTCATTCTAATAAAATCCACTGTGATTTAATTGTGTAAAATAATAAAAACCTGAAAATGTCAGCTGAATGTTTTTTAGAGGTTCTCTATTTGAATAGTTGTGTAAAGATATTACTATTATATTACATAAAACAAATTAAAAAACATAGTATTGCCGTTTTTCTCTATTCAAGTGAATGAACGAGATGCAATAACAGAAACAGCCCATGGACAGGAGTGGCGCTGTTTCTATAATTAAATCAGATCATTTTTCCTCATTATGGAGACAGGCTGTTTAATATATTTCTAGAACTGTATTATCTATTTATCAACTGATTTTTCCTTGTTAATACTAATCCATCACAATTTAATAATCCATTTAACTTTATTATCTTGTGTTAAAGAATATATACTAAATGCTTCAGGCACTTAATACATCTTAACTATCAGCTATTGGTAATATATGATGATTAAGCTACAACTTATGATACTTATAGACCATTTTTGTGTTGGATATCTGAAGTGTCATAGCTCTGGAAATATTTTAAATGAACTTCAGAAAATATTTTGGGGCTCAGGTGGAGAAAAATAATAATGATAACCATCTTTTAACCCTTTTAGGACACAGCCTGTTTTGGCCTTGTGGACACAGATGATTTTTTCAAATCTGACATGTGTCACTTTATGTGGTAATAACTCCAAAATGCTTTTACCTATCCAAGCGATTCTGAGATTGTTTTCTCGTGACGTATTGTACTTTATGTTAGTGAAAAAATTTGGTCGATAAATTCAATATTTATTTGTGAAAAATTTAAATTTTTAGCAAAAATTTGCAAAAACTAGCATTTTTCTAAATTTAACTGTATTTGCTTCTAAAACAGATAGTAATACCACCCAAAATAGTTACTAGTTAACATCCCCCATATGTCTGCTTTATGTTTGCATCATTTTTTTCACATACTTTTATTTTTCTAGGACGTTACGAGGCTTAGAACTTTAGCAGCAATTTCTCATATTTTCAAGAAAATTTCAATAGGCCATTTTTTCAGGGACCAGTTCAGTTCTGAAGTGGCTTTGAGGGCCTTCTATATTAGAAAGTCCCCATAAATCACCCCATTTTGAAAACTGCACCCCTCAAGGTATTTAAACCACATTCAGAAAGTATTTTAACCCTTTAGGCGTTTCAAAGGAATTAAGGCAAAGTAGAGGTGAAATTTACAAATTTCATTTTTTTTACCGAAATTCATTTGTAATAAAAAAAATCTGTAACACAGAAGGTTTTACCAGAGAAACGCAACTCAATATTTATTGCCCAGATTCTGCAGATTTTAGAAATATCCAACATGTGGCCCTAGTGTCCTAATGGACTGAAACACAGGCCTCAGAAGCAAAGTAGCACCTAGTGTATTTTGGGGCCTCCTTTTTTTAGGAATATATTTTAGGCACCATGTCAGGTTTGAAGAGGTCTTGTGGTACCTAAACAGTAGAAACCCCCAAAAAGTAACCCCATTTTGGAAACTACACCCCTCAAGGCATTTTTCTAGGGGTATAGCTAGCATTTTAACCCCACAGTTTTTTTTGCAGAATTTAGTGGAATTAGTCTGTGAAGATGAAAATCACCTATTTTTCTGTGGAAACCTAGAATTTTTTCATTTTTACAAGGAATAAAGGAGAAAAAGCACCCCAAAATTTGTAAAGCAATTTCTCCCGATTACGGCAATACCCAATATGTGGTCATAAACTGATGTTTGGACCCACAGCAAGGCTCAGGAGGGAAGGAGCGCCTTTTGGATTTTGGAGCGCGGATTTTGCTGGATTGGTTTTCAGTGTCATGTCGGGTTTGCAATGCCCCGGAGGGACCAAAACAGTGGAAATCCACCAAAAGTGACCCTATTTTGGAATCTACACCCCTCAAGGAATTTTTCTAGGGGTATAGTGAGCATTTTGACCCCACAGGATCTTTTTTAGAGCTAAGGTGACCAAAAAACAGCGATTTTGGCGCTTTAAATTCTTTATTTATTACAGCGTTCACGATGCAATAAATAAAGTTTTACGTTATTCTGCCGGTCGGTACGATTACGCTGATACCATATGTGTATAGTTTTTTTTAAGTTTTGCAGCATTTGCACAATAAAATTACGTTTCTATAAAATAATTTATTTTCTGAGACACGCTATTCTGAGCCGTAACTTTTTAATTTTTTCGTCAAAAAAGCTGTGGGAGGTCTTGTTTTTTGCGGGATGGGTTGTAGTTTTTATTGGTACCATTTTGGGGTAAATGCGACTTTTTGATCACTTTTTATTTTATATCTTGAGAGGGGTGGTGACTAAAAAATAGCGATGCTCACAGTTTTTCGTTTATTTTGTTTGCGGCGTTCACCGTGCGGAAAAATTAACATTATAGTTTCATAGTTTGGGTCGTTACAAACACGGTGATACCAAATATGTGCACTTTTTTTTAACGTTTTCATTTTTTGCCTATAATAAATGACTTATTATAGGAAAACAAAACCTTTTATTTTTACACTTTTATAAAACATTTTTATGAACTTTATTTTACTTTTTACACTTTATTTTTTTGTTTATTAACTTTTTTTTAACTTTTTAAACTTTATTTTTTTCACCTGCAGCTCTGATCGCTGCTAGAATACATTACACTACCTAGGTAGTGTAATGTATTCCAACTGTCAGTGTGACATCACAGTCACTCTGACAGTTAGTCTACGAGGATCAGCAGAGGCTGATCCTCATAGGCTTCCATACGTGGCATTCCCGGAGGCCGTTGCCTGGCCTCCGGATGCCATCACAAGCATCAGCAGCTCCCACAATTGCATGGGGGCTGCTGATGTGCTACAAACCCTGTACATGCGGAGATCGCAATCGAGCCCCGCATGTAACGGGTTAATTGCCAAAATCAGCGGCGATGACCCACTGATCGGCAATACTGGAGTGTCAGCTGTCGGGGACAGCTGATCTCCCAGTTCCTGATGCACACCTTGTCGTCGACAGTGTGCATCGGGAACGACACAGTGACTTCCTGTCACTCTGACAGGAAGCCTATCAGGACCAGCTGAAGGTTGGCAGACACGGAAGCCATTGTTTGGCTTCTGTTTGACAAACTAACTATCGGCAAACCCCGCGATTTCTAACCAGGGTCTGCCGATATGTTAGAAACCCCCAATATTCGGCGATTGCAACCGATCGCTGAATTTAAGGGGTTAATTCACCGAAATCAGCGGCAAAGGACCGCTGGTCGGCAAGAGTGGAGTGTCAGCTGTCGGCGACAGCTGACCTCCCGGTTCCCGGTGCACACTGTCGCCGACAGTGTGCACCGGGAAAAACTCAGTAACTGTACGTTGTCGTGCAGGAAGTAACCTCCCGAGACGAGGTACAGTTACTTACTCGTGCTGATAGGGGTTAAATACACTTCTGGTAAGAAGAAAACCTTGGCACATGAAATTTGTCTTCATTGGTATTAATTACTGTACTTTTAGTCCTCATGCACACGGGCATAGCCATGTGCACGGGCCATGATTACAGGCACGGACGGCCGCGTAGTGTGATCCGTGGGCCGTTCACAATCACTGACCATGCACACAAAAGATGTGCATTCATTTCAATGATGCCGGACCCCAGTTGCGGACCGTAAAATTACTTGTCCTGAGTTTTTGCGGGCCACAATTGCGCCCCCCCCCCCCACGGTCCGTGTAAACCACAGTCGTGTGTATGGGCCCATAGAAATTAATAGGTCTGCAATTCATCGGCACAATTGCGGAAGCAAAAACACGTTCGTGTGAATGAGGCCTTAGGCTACATTCACATGAGCTTGTCCGACTTGCATGCGCAAGAGAAATGCAGTATATTTCCAGCAGTTGATGTCCGTGTGCCATCAGTGTGCTTTGCGTATGGCATGCGTTTTAAACGTCGGTGCAAGCACTTTTTTTTATTGATTTTTTTCTCTGAATTTCTTTGTAACTGATGTGTGAAACACGGATAGCCATGAATGTCGTCTGTGTGCTGTCCGTGTTTTTCACGCACCCATAGAATTCAATGTGCGACAAGGTGTGCAAAAACGCACGTCTGAATAGCCCCATTGAAATGAATGGGTCCGTGTGCTGTTAGTTATTTCAACGGACAGCACATGGGTGAGTATTATGTCTGAATGAGCCCTAAATTCCGCCGCAAATGTTGGTGCAGATTTGGGGCAATTACGCAACAAATCTGCACCAACATTTGCATATTTGACAGGTAATTCAGACGTTGCAGATATCACAGCGGACTTGCCACAAATTTCAGCTTTTTGCATTGCAAAGGCTGAAATATGTGTTGAAATTCCGCTTCTTCTCCACAATGGAAAGTGCATGCTGCGGAGGGGAAAATCTGCACCTCAGCCTGATTTCCACAAAGTAATTTTCTGCAATGTCTAAACTAACTTTTCTAAAAATGTAAAGAAAGAAATTAAAAAAACGGCCGCTGCAGAATTCCACAGCAATTCTAATAGCATCTTCTCTACAAAAAAAGACACAGTCCAAGATATTTTGCTAATTAGCAGTTTGAAAAATTTCAGAAAGTGCATTTGTTTTCATTTTTCTCTGGTTAAAAAAACCCACTTTTTTTAAAACTAAAAGACAAAAAACACATTTGTCTCTAACATAGGCATTGGGAGAATACAATAGGCCTCTTCTGAACATGGTGCCTGACATTGGATCAGAACACTAATCACCTTAACATTTCTGTAACAGAGACCTTCCTTATCTGCACCTCAATTGTATCGATCTGGCTGAAGCTCTCCTCTCTCCCCCCAGTATTTTCTGCTCTTCTCCGTTTTTCTTCATCTCTCTTTTTTTTTTTCACTTCCTTATTCCCTCTATCTATTTATTCTCCGGTGCGTTTGTCCTGAACAGCAAGTGATGGGATCCAAATCAGTTGCAAATAGGGCTGCCTTGTGTTGGAACTTTGGGGCCTATTATTGTATCAGGACCTGGATCCACTGAAGTTTTTTCTGCTGCTCATCTATCTCTGAAAAGCGCTGTTTCTGGCCCTTTAACCAATTAGATACTGCTATCAATCATGATTTCAGCATCTAAGACGGTAAATAGAGGGGGCACCCCCCTCTGACAGCTCATCGACCCGCACGTGCAATTGGGGGTGTCGATGATAGTCATGGCAGCCCAGGGGCCTAATGAAGACCCCCAGGGCTGCCTTTCTTCATCTCCTGTTAAGCCCTGCCTCTGGGCTTAACAGGAGCCTGTAAAAATGACAATATACTGCAATACATAAGATCCAGCGATCGCTGGTTCAAGTCCCCAAGGGGAACTAATAAAACGTGTAAAAAAAAAAGTTTAATAAAGTTTTTAGTAATGTAAAAAAAAAATATTAAAAGTTCAAAATAAAAACATTTTCCCAATGAAAAAAATAAACAAAATTGGTATCGCCACATCCGTAAAAGTCAGAACTATTACAATATATCATTATTTAATCCACAGGGTGAACGCCATAAAAAATGTAAAGTTACAATGCCAAAATAGCTGTTTTTTGGTCACTTCACATCCGACAAAAATTAAATAAAAAAGTGATAAAAAAGTCTAAAAATGGTACCAATATAAACTACAGCTCACCCTGCAAAAAGTAAGCCCTCATACTGCTCAATCGCCAGAAAAATAAAAAAGTTATGGCTCTCAGAATGTGGTGACAGAACACAAATTTTATTTTTAACAATTAGCTTCTTCCTTGTAAAAATAGTAAAACATAAAAAATAAATAAATTTGGTATCGCACAGCTGAAAAAATTCTTCATGGCTGAGTGGGAAAAAGTTTCTCGCAGTTCATGTTAAAAGGGGGCAATACTAGGTATTATAGCCAACGACATTCTTACTTTTTCCATGCAAGGTATTTGCATATATCCAAATTTTTTATTTCAGACATTTTTGCACTTTACACTTCTGCAATTACACTTTACACTTTTGCAGTTAGCTTGTTACTGTTTTTTGCTCATTTACATAACCCTTATCTTTATATATGGTTTAGACTTTAGATAAAGGAGAAATACTGATATGTACTGAATATATATATATATATATATATATATATATATATATATATATATATATATATTTATTTATTTACATATTATTATATGTTTATCAAATTAAAAAAATCATTACCTTGAGTGTGTTTACTCTTTTCACATGACTGTAGATTCATCATGACATTGTGTTTATATTTTTCATGTTTGAATGAAATGTATATCAGTTGACTTGAAAACAAAGATTTATTAAAGTATGACGTGTATTCACTGTAAATGATACAGGATGAAGAATTCCTGGGAACATTGATTTCTGAGAGCCATTTAAATTTTATTACCTTTGCTGTTGTGATTTTTGTCATAATATGTATTTCCTGGTAACCCAGCTGCCTGAACCAAATGCTGCACACCACATTACTCTGCAATAATAAAGGTCATTGCTACCACACTGTAATTCAAGCTCCATCAATAAGTTAAATTCTGCATTTTCTCCACTGCATACCCCTTAGGCAGCACAAAATTGAAATACAGTTCTAATTTTAAACACACCACTAGCGTACATGGTTTCCTGACTTTACATACTGTCTTCCTCTGTCTATTTATTGCCCCCTCCTCCGTTCTTTCTATTAAAGTGAAAAAGCGTAGAGTAATCGGGAGAAACTAAAATGGAAAATCAGTCATTTTTTAGAAACAAACTATTTGTCAAGAAGGTCTGTAGAACAATGTTTGATTGAACTGGCTGCTTCTAGTGATCATAAATAAATGCCATCTTTGGGTAACATGAGCGTCCATCTTTTTACTTTAACCATATCCTCTTTTCAAACACTATTTCCTTTTTCATCTTACAAGCAGCACAAAGTTATGTGAGCAGCAGATATCTGTGTCACAGCCTTTTTATAAAGGATAAAAGCAATACATCTTCCTTTCTACACCTATATTGACAGGATACTTTTAGATCTTTTACTTTCAACCACACTGGCCCCTTTAATTCACTGTTTCCATGACAACGACCGCTGGACAGTATAGTCCATTCCTTTGATGTGATCAGTAGACATTTGATGAGCAAAGGTGCATTTTATTGAGCTTTAAAATATAGGATTTGATGAGAGAATTGACATTTTTTACTATTCATACCGTTTGTTTGTAGGTGAACATTTAAAAAATCACCATATATTATGGTGTCCGTATAAATTCCTGATTTGAAACAGAAGTATGTACTTTGTATACCGCTAGATCTCATAACATGAAAACTAGTTATTCATAAGCTATATATTAATAAAAGAAAATATTCTTAAACATTTATAGGCATTTCTTATCGGCTGTGCCCTCCCTTCAGATGATTGGCAACCCTACCTCCCAGGTTACATGTGGGCTGTAGGCCATACTCGCCTACTTTCACAAATCGTTTTTAGAGAGGCTCGAAAAGTGTTTTTCTTTTTATGTAAACCCCTCTAGCAAGGCTTACACCCTGATAACAGCATTGAATGTGCTTACATTTCATGGCATTAGAGTCACCCAATTAACTACCAGCAGAATGTCCCCAATAAAGAGCAGACCACCCCCATAAGCAGTAATATCAGTAGACGGCCCCAGATAAATAGTGCCAGCAGGCTGCCCCACATAAACAATGTCCCGAGCAGAGTGCCCCCAATAAACATCTCTTTCTGATAGTCACTGAGAGATGAGAGCTGAGAAGGACAGAGGAACAGGGAGAAGGGGAGCATTTTGTATGTTTGTTTGCTGGCTAGGCAAAAGGGTGACTAAAGACATTTCTCTTTAGCTCCATAAATGGCAGACTATGGTTGAAGCCTTCTATCCCCAGTTTGAAAAAGAATAGCAGCAATAAGTAAAATACTGTGGGGACTAAAAGAACAGGACAAATCATGAGCACATGTTAATTGTTTTTATTAAAAATGTTATTTTATTACTATTTTTGTTTTGTTCTCAGCAGAGACATGCTTCAAATCTTAAATTGAATAGATATCTCAGTTTCTATGGGTGAGCCAGTCAATCTTCCATTCCACACTAAAATTTGAAGCTTGCCTGACCTTAAATAAATTTTCTATTTTATAAAGCTACGTCGGTGACCGGTCTATATACAAAAGCTAACCTGTCACCATTGCAGCACCCCCCCCCCCCCCTGCGCCCTCACGTACCTGATCATCAAGGTGGCGTCACTGACTGTCCCGTCACAATGACAGAACACATTACACTATGTAGGTAGTCTAATGTGTTCTAGCAGCGATCAGAGCTGCAAGTCTAAATGTCCCCTAGTGGGACAAGTAAAAAAATAGATTAAAAAAATGTTTTATTTAAAAATGCTTTTTTCCCTATAAGTCTTTTATTATAGGAAAACAATGAACACATCAAAAAAAGTACACATATTTGGTATCACCGTGTTCGTAATGACCCCAACTATAAAACTGTAATATTATTTTTCCCGCATTACGAACACCGCAAAAAAAATAAGTAAAAAGACAATGCTAGAATCACTATTTTTTGGACACCACCCCCTCAAAGCATACAATAAAAAGTGATCAAAAAGTTGCATGTACGCCAAAATAGTACCAATAAAAACTGCAACCCGTCCCTCAAAAAACAAGCCCTTAAACAGCTTTTTTGACTGAAAAATTAAAAATGTATGGCTCTCAGAATATGGGGACACAAAAACGAAATAGTTATATAAACATTTTATTGCGAAAACGCTGCAAAACATAAGAAAACTATATACATATGGTATCGCTGTAATCGTACCGACCCGCCAAATAAAGTAAAATGGTCTTTTATAGCCTAGGGTGAACGTCGTAAAAAAAAAAGAATAAAAAACATTGTCGGAATTGATGGTTTTTGGTCACCCTGCTTGCCAAAAAATGGAATAAAAAGTGATCAAAAAAATCGCATGTACCCCAAAATGATACCAATGAAAACTACAGATTGTCCTGCACGCAAAAAATAAGCCCTGACACAGCTCCGCTGGAGAAAAAATAAAGAAGTTCTGGCTCTCAGAATATGGCCATGCAAAATCTGTAGTGTTCCAAAAGCAGATAAGATCTGCCACCATTTATCAGTGTGACACCGGCCACATATCTATGAATTATTATTTATTTACCCCATTATTATACCCTCTTATTATGCCCTGATATTCTCTGCCCAGATTACATATGCCCCCACATTATAAACTGAAACACCAGCAATACGCCAAACAGAGCTACTACCAAGCTAAATCTACGCTCCAAAAGCCAGATGCTGCCCCCTCCTTCTGAGCCCTACAGCGTGCCCAAACAGGAGAACCCGGTTAATATTTTATGAGGTATTTGTCTTCAGTGGCACAAACTGGGCATACCATATAGTGCACTAAAATGGCATATCAGTGGAAAATTTACATTTTCACTCTGCACCAAACGCTGCACATTAACCACTTCGCGCACCGCAACTTAATAGCATGTAGTGGTGTGGGGGGTGATGTATGGAGTGGGCTCATGCTCCATGCATCACCTGGCTAACAGACAGGAACAGCAATCGCCTGTAAAAATTACAATATACTGCGATACATTAGTATTGCAGTGTATTGCACCAGCTATCTACTGATTGCTGCTTCAAGTCCCCTAGCGGGACTAATAAAATGTGTAAAAACAAAAGTAAATTATTATTAGTGAAAAAATTGTAATAAATAAAGTTACAAAAAAAAAACTTTTCACATTTTTTCTCTAAAGTAATGTCAACATTTTTTTTAAAAATCCACAAAACTGGTATAGCTGTGTCTGTAAAAGTCCAACCTATTACAATTTACCATTATTTAACTCGCACGGTGAACGCCGTGAAAAATATAGAATTTAAAGCAACAAAATCGCTGTTTTGTGGTCACCTTGGCTCTACCAAAAAATGTAATAAAAAGTGCTCAAAAAATGGTAACAATAAAAACGACAGCTCGTTCCGCAAAATATAAGCCCTCACACCACTCTATTAACGGAAAATTAAAAAGTTATGGCTCTTGGAAAGCGGGGAGGGAAAAACTAAAAAGGAAAAGCAAAAATGGATCAGTCCGGAAAGGGTTAATTACTTTCTAATGAAAAAAACCTTTATGACCACATGTGGGGTATTGCCATACTCAGGAGAAATTGCTTTACAAATGTAGGGGTGCTTTTTCCTCCTTTATCCTTTGTGAAATTGAAAAAATTCAACATTTTAGTGGAAATAATGTTCATATTCATTTTCACGGCCTAATTCTAATAGATTCTGCAAAAGACCTGTGGGGTCTAAATGCTGACTATACCCCTAGATAGATTTCTTAAGTGGTGTAGTTTCCAAAATGGGGTCACTTTTGTGTGGTTTCCACTGTTTTGATCTCTCAGGGGCTTTGCAAATTCTACATGGCACCCGTAGACCATTTCAGCCAAATTTGAGCACCAAAAGCCAAATAGCACTCCTTCTCTTTTAAGCCCCGTTGTGGATCCAAACAGCAGTTTATTACCACATATGGCATATTTACGTAATCGGGAGAAGTTGTTTTACAATTATTGGGGTGCTTTTTCTCCTTTATTCCTTGTGAAAAAAAAAAATTCAGCAAAAAAGTAGATTTTTACCTTTACAGACTAATTCCAATGAATTCAGCAAAACAACTGTGGAGTCAAAATGCTAACTTTACCCCTAGAAAAATTCCTTGAGGGTTGTAGTTTCCAAAATAGGGTCACTTTTGGGGGGGTTTCCACTGTTTTGGTCCCTCCAGTGCATTGCAAATGTGACACGGCACTGAAAACTATTCCAGCAAAATCAGAAATCCAAAATCCAACTGGTGCTCCTTCTCTTCTCAGTCCTGCTGTGGGTCCAAACGACATATGGGGTATTTCTTTAATCGGGAGAAATTGCTCTACATATGTTGGGGTGTTTTATCTCCTTTATTCCTTGTAAACATTTTAAAAATGTAAGTTTTTTCAGAAAAAAAAGTAGATTTTCATCTTCACATACTAATTCAAATAAATTTAGCAAAAAAAACTGTGGTTTCAAAATGCTAACTATGCCCCTAGATAAATTCCTGAGGGGTGTAGTTTCCAAAATGCATCACTTTTGGGTGGTCTTTAGTGTTTTGGCACCACAAGACCTCTTCAAACCTGACATGGTGCCTAAAATATATTCTAAAAAAAGGAGGCCCCAAAATCCACTCGGTGCTCCTTTGCTTCTGAGGCCAGTGTTTCAGCACACTAGGGCCACATGTGGGATATTTCTAAAAACTAAAGAATCTGGGCAGTAAATATTAAGTTGCATTTCTCGGGCAAAACCTTCTGTGGTACAGAAAAAAATGTATTACAAATGAATTTTAGCAACAAAAAAAAATAATTTGTAAATTTCACCTCTACTTGGCTTTAATTCCGCTGAAACGCCTAAAGGGTTAAAACACTTTATGAATGCTGTTTTGAATATTTTTAGGTGTGCAGTTTTCAAAATGGGGTGATTTATGGGAACTTTCCAATATATAAGGCCCTCAAAGCCACTTCAGATCTGAACTGGTCCCAAAAAAATAGCATTTTTTAATTTTCTTGAAAATATGAGAAATTGCTGCTAAAGTTCTAAGCCTTGTAACGTCCTAGAAAAATAAAAGAATTTTCAAAAAACTATGCAAACATAAAGTAGACATAATGGAAATGTTAACCAGTAACTATTTTGTGTGGTATTACTATCTGTTTTACACACAGATACGTTTAAATTTTGAAAAGTGCAAATGTTTGTACATTTTCTCCAAATCTTGGTGTTTTTTTACAAATAAATATTGAATTTATCGACCACATTTTTTCATTAACATAAAGTACAATATGTCATGAGAAAACAATCTCAGAATCACTTGGATAGGTAAAAGCATTCCGGAGTTATTACCACATAAAGTGACACATGTCAGATTTGAAAAATCGGCTTCGTCCTGTAGGCCAAAACAGGCTGAGTCCTGAAGGGGTTAAACTATTAACTTTTCTTAATAGTTTTTAATAGCTAATTGTGCTTATGTCACTTTTTACTTTATAGCTGCAGTATCTACTGTATATGCTCTATAAAATGCTAATATTCTTAACATATATATATAAAGACTGTTTAAATGAACATATTTGAATGCAGTATATTTATTATTTACTTTTTGTAGAGATATGCATCAATGCAATTTACAACATACAAATGTACTGTGCCCAACCATAAATCAAGAGGAATTATCCCATACTGTCATAATGATATGAATTCAATACAAAAGATCTGTAATACTGTAGCGTTTTAGAAATGATATCAGTATAATCTACTGTATCTGTTGTACCCGCCAAGAATTACTTAAAAAGTAAATGGTTAGGCAAGCTTTAATCTACTGCACTTTGAGCATTTCTTTTATATTAAATGTTTTTTAGTTAAATGCATCCAAAAATCTAGTTTTCTTTTTGTTACTGGATAGTTTTACCAAAATATATATGGTGAATATACAGATAATTCATTTATGCTACACAGATTACATCACGTGTCCTTTTGTCCCGAAACTAGAAAAAAATCAACATTATGTATCCTCCACCTTTTATCATCATCCCTTTTAGATGTAATATTTGTAACGTATTATTTTATTACTATATTATTAAAGTGCTCAGAGCTTTGTTTTTTTAAACATAGTTATAAATCCCCTGCTTAAACATCGATTTAAAACATAACATGATGGCTGCCTGCATCTGCCATTAGGGGGGATGGGTAGGAGGTTGCTGCATATTTTGTTTATTCTAAATTGTGCCATTTCTCTGTTAGGCTATGTTCACACTGAGTATTTTGGGGGAGGAACATCTGCCTCAAAATTCCATTTGGAACTTTGAGGCAGATATTCCTCTCCCTGCACGCCGATTTTCGCGGCAATTATCGCGCCGTTTTTCGCCCGCGGCCATTGAGCGCCGCGGGCTTAAAACAGCGAGAAATACGCTTTCTCCTGCCTCCCATTGAAGTCAATGGGAGGTCGGAGGCGGAAGCGCCCGAAGATAGGGCATGTTGCTTCTTTTTCCCGCGAGGCAGTTTTACTGCTCGCGGGAAAAAGACGCCGACGCCTCCCATTGAAATCAATGGGAGGCGTTCTCGGGCCGTTTCTGCCGAGTTTTGCGACGCGGTTTCCGCGTCAAAAAACTCGGCAAAATACCCCGTGTGAACATAGCCTTATTCCTCCTAGAAATATACCAAAAAATTGACAACTGGGAATTAAGCATTCCCATTTTGAATGGAGAATGTCTATACATGCTGACACTGCCCAAAAAGGAGGGGCATTGTGGACTGTGCATGGACACACGTTATTAATAAGGAAAATGGAAACACCCATTTGTAAATTTATTCATACATTTAACCCCTTCCCACTTTGGCCACTTATGAGCTTCCTGACAGAGCCTCATTTTTCAAATCTGACATGTTTCACTTTGTGTGGTAATAACTTTGGAATGCTTTCACCTATCCAAGTGATTCTGAGATTGTTTTCTCCTGACACATTGGACTTTATGTTACTGGCAAAATTTGCTTGGAACATTTAGTATTTAATTGTGAAAAACACCAAAATTTAGTGAAAAATTGCAAAGATTTGCATTTTTAGAGATTTTAATGTATCTGCTTGTAAGACAGGCAGTTATACCACACAAAATTGTTGCTAATTAAAGAGGCTCTGTCACCACATTATAAGTGGCCTATATTGTACATGATGTGATCTGTACTGTAATGTAGATTGCAGCAGTGTTTTTTATTTCGAAAAACGATAATTTTTGACCGAGTTATGACCTATATTAACATTATGCTAATGAGTTTATCAATGGACAACTGGGCGTGTTTTACTGTATGGCCAAGTGGGCGTTGTGGAGAGAAGTGTATGACGCTGACCAATCAGCGTCATACACTTCTCTCCATTCATTTATACAGCACATAGCGATATAGCTATATCGCTATGTGCAGCCACATAAACACACTATAACGTTACTGCAGTGTCATGACAATGAATATACATTACCTCTAGCCAGGATGTGATGTGTATTCAAAATCCTGACACTTCGCTAATACAATCCCGACTCTACAGCACTGGAAACGTAATCTCGCGAGATTACGCTGTAAACTGTCATTTCAAACGAGATTACGCTTGCTGTGCTGTAGTGTCGGGATTGTATTAGCGAAGTGTCAGGATTCTGAATACACATCACGTCATGGCTGGAGGTAATGTATATTCATTGTCATGACACTGCAGTAACATTATAGTGTGTTTATGTGTCTGCACATAGCGATATAGCTATGGTCAGCGTCATACACTTCTCTCCACAACGCTCACTTGGCCATATAGTAAAACACGCCCAGTTGTCCATTGAAAAACTCATTAGCATAAAGCTAATATAGGTCATAACTCCGTCGAAAATGATAGTTTTTCGAAATAAAAATCACTGCTGTAATCTACATTACAGCGCCGATCACATCATGTACAATATAGGCCACTTATAATGTGGTGACAGAGTCTCTTTAACATCCCCAATACAGATGTAGCCATCTTTACCTTGACTTTTAGCGCATTAAATAAACAATGGCTAGATATCTTATCTTGACTTTTTAAACGACTTTTCAATGGCTTTTCTTGTGTGATATCACGTTGCAACAAGTTATCAGAATCAAGTTAAAGATGGCTAGATCTGTATGTCTACTTTAGATAGGCATCGTTTTTTGAACATCCTTTTATTTTTCTAGGATGTTACAAGGCTTGGAACTTTAGCAGCAATTTCTCACATTTTCAAGAATATTTCAAAAGGCTATTTTTTCAGGGACCAGATCAGATGTGAAGTGGCTTTTAGGGCCTTATATTTTAGTAACCCCCAATAAGTCACCCCATTTGAAAAACGTCACCCCTCAAAGTATTCAAAACAACATTTAGAAAGTTTCTTAACCCTTTAGACGTTTCACAAAAAATTAAAGCAATGTAGAGGTGAAATTTACAAATTTCATTTTTTGTTTTGCAGAAATTCATTTTGAATCCATTTTTTTTTGTAACACAGAAGGTTTTACCAGAGAAACGCAACTCAATGTTTATTGCGCACATTCTGAAGTATTTATAAATATCCCACATGTGGTCCTAGTGTGCTTATGGACTGAAGCACAGGCCTCAGAAGCAAAGGAGTACCTAGTGGATTTTGGGCCTCCTTTTTATTAGAATATATTTTAGGCACCCTGTCAGGTTTGAAGGGCCCTTGCAGTGCCAAAACAGTAGAAACCCCCCAAAAGTCACCCCATTTGGGAAACTAGACCCCTCAAGGAAATTATCTAGGCATATAGTGAGCATTTTGACCACACAGGTTTATTGCAGAAATTATTGGAATTAGACCGTAAAAATTAAAATCTACATTTTTTCAAAGAAAATGTAGGTTTAGCTAATTTTTTCTAATTTCCACAAGGACAGGAAAAAGGAAAAAAAAGCAAAACAACATTTGTAAAGCAATTTCTCCTGCGTAAAACAATACCCCATATGTGGTCCTAAATGGCTGTTTGGACACACAGAAGGGCTTAGAAGGGAAAGAGCGCCATTTGGCTTTTGGAGCTCAAATTTCGCAGGAATGGTTTGAGGAGGCCATGCTGCATTTGCAAAGGCCCCGAAGGGACAAAACAGTAGAAATCCTCCACAAGGGACCACATTTTGGAAACAACACCCCTTGTGGAAATTATCTAGGGATATAGTGAGCATTTTGACCTCACAGGTTTTTTGCAGAAATTATTGGAAGTAGACCGTGAAAATTAAAATCTACATTCTTTCAAAGAAAATGTAGGTTTAGCTAATTTTTTCTCATTTCCACAAGGACTAAAGGAGAAAAAGCATCACACATCACAACCTTTGTAAAGCAATTTCTCAAGAGTAAAACATTCCCCACATGTGGTCATAATTGGTTGTTTGGACACACAGCAGGGCTAAGAAGGGAAAGAACGCCATTTGGCTTTTGGAGCTCAAATTTAGCAGGAATGCTTTGCGGAGGCCATGTCACATTTACAAAGCACCTGAGGGGACAAAACAAAGAAAAAGGCCAAAAAGTGACTCCATTTAGGAAACTTCACCCCTTGAGGAAATCATATAGGGGTGTAGTGAGTATTTTGACCCCACAGATGTGTCATAGATTTTATTAGAATTGGGCAGTGAAAATAAAAACAATCCTTTTTCTTCAATAAGACGTAGATTTAGCTCAAAATTTTTCATTTTATCAACAAATAAAGGAAATAAAGAACCCCAACATTTGTAAAAGCAACTTCTCTGGAGTACGGAAATACCCCATATGTGGTCATAAACTTCTGTTTGGGCACACAGAATGGCTCAAAAGGGAAGGAGCGCCATATGGCTTTTGGAGTACATATTTTGCTGGATTGGTTTCTGGTCGCTATGTTGCATTTGCAAAGCCCCTGTGGGACCAAAACAGTGGAAACACCCCAGATGTGACCCCATTTTGCAAACTACACCCCTCAAGGTGTTAACCCCACAGGTGTTTTGCAGAAATTAGTGTGCACTCGATGTTGCATAGTGAAAATGGGATTTTTTTCATAGATATGCCAATATGTGGTGCCCAGCTTGTGCCACCATAACAAGACAGCTCTCTAATTATTATGCTGTGTTTCACGGTTTTAGAATCACCCTACAGGTGGCCCTAATCTTTTGCCTGGACATTCGACCAGGTTCAGGAGTAAAAGAGTACCATGCGAAGTTGAGGCCTAATTTGGCGATTTACAAAGTATTGGTTCACAATTGCAGAGGTTCTGATGTGAAATAATAAAAGAAACCCCTGAGAAGTGACACCATTTTGGAAACTACACCCCTCAAGGCATTTATTAAGAGGTGTAGTGAACATTTTCACCCACAGGTCTTTTCCATAAATGAATGCGCTGTGGATGGTGCAAAGTAAAAATGTACATTTTTTTCCCTAGATATGCCATTTCAGTGGCAAATATGTCAT
Source organism: Rhinoderma darwinii (assembly GCF_050947455.1). Lineage (NCBI taxonomy): Eukaryota > Metazoa > Chordata > Amphibia > Anura > Rhinodermatidae > Rhinoderma > Rhinoderma darwinii. Next base: position 223,418,811 of record NC_134688.1, read on the forward strand.
GCCCAGCTTGTGCCACTGGAGACAGACACCCCAAAAATTGTTAAAAGGGTTCTCCCGGGTATGGCGATGCCAAATATGTGGAAGTAAACGGCTATTTGGGCACACTGTAGGGTTCAGAATGGTGGGAGCGCCATTTGGCTTTTGGAGCGTGGATTTTGTTTGGCAGTAATTTTGTTTGGAGTTTTACTGGTATTTGAGTATATAATATGAAGGTACATGTAAGCTGGGCAGAGTACATCAGGGGCATAGTCAGGTGGTGTAATAATGGGGTAAAAAAAAGAATAAAATAATCCATAGATGTGTGTTATGCTGTGAAGCAATCCTTTCTGCACAGGCCAGAGTCGCACTGATAAATGGTGTCCTTACTTATCCCTCTTTTGGTCCACACTCTGCACTTTTGCAGTTTGGGGAATTTTGCTGGGAAGCATTGTCCGGGTATAATACGGGCACCCTCGCTTCCAGCAGATATGTTTGGGCCCTACCCTTCCTGGTTCCCTAATTTTAGGGCCCCTATAAATCGCCTCTTGAAACAGAAGAAATGTTCCCCTCGGGCCTTCACAACTGCATATTTTATTATTTCCTGACTTATTGGAGCCTTAACTAATTACATTTTTTCATAGACGTAGTGGTATGAAGGCTGTGTTTTTGCGTGACGAACTATAGTTATTATTGGTACCATTTTGGGGTACAAGCGACTTTTTGATCACTTTTTATCGTATTTTTGTTTTTTGCGAGACGAGCTATAGCTTTTATAGGTACCATTTTTGGATACATGCGACTTTTTGATCACGTTTTATTTAAATTTTTGTAGGGCAAAGTGACCAAAAAACAGACATTCTGGCATTGTTTATTATATTTTTTTCACGCCGTTCACCACGTGGAATAAATAACATAATATTTTTATAGTTCAGGCTGTTACGGTTGCGGCGATACCAAATATTTGTGGTTTATTTATTTTTTTCAATAATAAAGGACTTGATAATGAAAAAGGGCGATAGTGTTTTATTTTATTACTTGAAACTTTTATTATATTTTTTACAACTTTTTTTCACTTTTTTTACACTTTTTTTCCGACTAGGGGACTTGAAGGTCCAACTGTCAGATTTGTTTTCTAATACATTGCTCTATCTATGTAGTGCAATGTATTAAATCTGTCAGTCGTTCACTGACAGCAAGACGATTAGGCTTCGCCTCCGGACTGGGCCTAATCGGCTTCCGTAATGGCAGAGCAGTAGGCCATTGTTAGGCCTCCTGTTGCCATAGCAGCAGTCGGCAGCCCTGCGATTGCAGCGCACAGCTGCCGATCTACTGCCAACCAGTAAGATGCAGCGATCGCTTTTGATTGCTGTATCTAAGGGATTAATGGCAGGGATCGCAGCTAATTCTGGTTCCTGCCTTTACAGGTAGATGTTAGCTGTAAAATACAGACGACAACCACCGCTGATGATGCCGGTTCATCTCCTGAGTCGGCGCCATCCTGCCGACGGCTACGGAAGCCTTTTAGGCCCCGCCTACGGGCGGGGCCTGGAATGTTTCTGTACTAGGCTGACTGGGAGGCCACTATTAGGCCTCTGGTTGCTTTTGCTGCCACTTGCACTCTGGCAATTTCATTCCTGGGGTGCCGATGAGCTGCAAACGCCTTAAATGCAGCGATTGCTTTTGACTGCTGTATTTAAGGGGTTAATGGTGGGGATCGAAGCTAAATTCGGTCCCTGCCATCAAGACTGGCAGCATCCGCTAGTATGAATATTATATATGTTTACATCTACCATAGAAATGTTAAAAGTAATGTAATTTGGCTAATTCCACATCCTGACCAAGATCCTGAATACAGTAATTTCTTGCAAAGTCGGTGAGTGCCTCGATACTTTCTATCTGTTGAGGTTAAAAGTAATGTGCTTTCACATATATGCTTTTTTTTAAAAACCCTCTTGCGATGGATCATTTGACTGATCCTATTCATTTGAATGAAACTCAAACTAATGGTCTTTTACCGATTTTGTCATGATCCATTTTTTTTACAGCATCCTTTTTAATAATTGAGGTCAATGTATGGTGGATTAAATAAAAACTAATACAAACTATTGTCAATTTATCATCAATTTTTCATTCATTTTATACCAGTTGCAGTTACACCAAGTGTGAACCAAGAGCTGTGTGCACGAAGCCTGTACAGCAGCCTACAGTATCTATATGGCTATGTGCTAAAGAGCTGTGGGCTCTCTGTGTGTAACAGCGTGGTCCCTCCGTAAAGCACTATAAAACGGCAGTATTCTTCTTTATTAGCTGTTAGATAGAGCCTGCCACAATTTTTTTTTAATGGCAGAGAAAGGTGAAATGTTTTAATATTGGTGTGTAATGCCATAGAAGTTTATTATGTATTCATTAAAAAAAAAAACATACACTATGCTGCTTCTTGCTCTGCATTTGCCATAACATTTTAGTAAGTAATGATTTAAGATCTATAATATTTTCCAAGCTTATTAACAAAGAATAAAATAGTCACTATTTACCCAATCCACATAAAAAGAAAATATTTGACTTGAAGCAGCAAAACTTGTCTAAACTCCAAGATAAACTTTCCCTGGCACCATCATAACCCAATTTTAATGCTGAAAGTGGTTCCCTATTTTTCAAAAGTTCAGTTTTTAAGAGCCAAGCTGTGAATTATGCTAAGGGCTTTGGTCTTTTGCCGATGAATGCAGAAGCTGAATATGATTCTGAAGTGGAGGGATTATCACAGAAGGTCAGACTAATTAAATCTGAAGAAGTCACCAGAGAGCCCAAAGCTTCCAAACATAATATCTTCAAAGCATAGACACATGCAGGGTTTGATAAGAAAGAAGGTCACCTCAACACTTTCATCAGTCAGTATAATAATAACAGACACAAGGTTATCCTACATTGAAATATGTATTTAGGGTTATAAACTATATTTACAAAGTTTTGAAGTCTCCATAATTTAAGAATGGAAATACTACTAAACATTTTAAAATGCAGTGTTCAAGTGTCTAGTTCTTCTAATATACACTATATGGCTTATTGAGTTCAGGTGTTTCAGACATGCAAACAGGCAGGGGCGTAGCTAGGGGGGGCAAGCGGGGCATGTGCCCCGGTCGCAGTTCAGAGGGGGGCGCCAGCTCCCCCTCCTCCTGCATTATAATTGTACCTGTGTCGCAAGGACACAGGTACAATTAGAAGAAATGAATGACCGGGCACGTTCCGTGCCAGGCCATTCAGCGCGTCTCCACGAATGAAGCGACTGGTACCTTTTGTACCAGTGACGCTTCCATCGATGAAAGGCGCTGACTGACTGGCAGGGAAAGTCATCCTGCCCAGCCAATCAGCAACTTTCATAGACGCCGCGTTCAACCCCCAGGAGACCTGCGCAGAAGAGAGCAGGTCTCCATGGCTGCCGGACGGCGTGGGAGCGGGAATAAGGTGAGTTTGATTTTTTATTTTTTTTAATTGTAATAGAAGTGTGGCTGTATCTGCGGGGGGGGACTTTGTCTACACGGGGGACTTTATCTACGGGGAGGGACTATATCTACAGGGCTGGGCTATATACAGGGGGACTATATCTACAGGGCTGGGCTATATACAGGGGGACTATATCTGCTGGGCTATATACAGGGGGACTATATCTACAGGGGGGCTTTATACAGGGGGACTATATCTACAGGGGGGCTATATCTACAGGGGTGGGCTATATACAGGGGGACTATATATACAGGGCTGGGCTATATACAGGGGGACTATATCTACAGGGCTGGGCTATATACAGTGGGACTATATATACAGGGCTGGGCTATATACAGGGGGACTATATCTACAGGGCTGGGTTATATACAGGGGGACTATATCTGCTGGGCTATATACAGGGGGACTATATCTACAGTGCGGCTATATACAGCGGGACTATATCTACAGGGGGGCTATATAGAGAGGGACTATATCTACAGGGCTGGGCTATATACAGGGGGACTATATCTGCTGGGCTATATACAGGGGGACTATATCTACAGGGGGGCTATATACAGGGGGACTATATCTACAGGGGGGCTATATACAGGGGGACTATATCTACAGGGCTGGGCTATATACAGGGGGACTATATCTACAGGGGTGGGCTATATACAGGGGGACTATATCTACAGGGGGGCTATATACAGGGGGACTATATCTACAGGGCTGGGCTATATACAGGGGGACTATATCTGCTTGGCTATATACAGGGGGACTATATCTACAGGGGGCTATATACAGGGGGACTATATCTACAGGGGGGCTATATACAGGGTGACTATATCTACAGGGCTGGGCTATATACAGGGGGACTATATCTGCTGGGCTATATACAGGGGGACTATATCTACAGGGGGACTATATCTACAGGGGGGCTATATACAGGGGGACTATATCTACAGGGCTGGGCTATATACAGGGGGACTATATCTACAGGGCTGGGCTATATACAGGGGGACTATATCTGCTGGGCTATATACAGGGGGACTATATCTACAGGGGGGCTATATACAGGGTGACTATATCTACAGGGGGCTATATACTGGAGTGGGCTGTCTATAGAGCACCATATACAGGGGTGGGCTATATAGTATATAGCCCCCTGTAGATATAGCCCACCCCTGTATATGGTGCTCCATAGATAGCCCACCCCAGTATATAGCCCCCCTGTAGATATAGTCGCCCTGTATATAGCCCAGCCCTGTAGATATAGCCCCCTGTAGATATCTTTCCCCTGTATATAGCCCACCCCTGTATATAGCCCCCCTATGTATAGCCCACCCCTGTAGATATAGCCCCCCTGTGTATAGCCCACCCCTGTAGATATAGCCCCCCTGTGTATATCCCAGCCCTGTGTATATCCCAGCCCTGTGTATATCCCAGCCCTGTGTATAGCCCAGCCCTGTAGATATGGTCCCCTGTAGATATGGTCCCCCTGTAGATATGGTCCCCCTGTAGATATAGCCCACCCCTGTATATAGTCCCCCTGTAGATATAGCCCACCCCTGTATATAGTATCCCACAAATAGCTCCCCCCTATAGTGCTCCACAGAAAGCCCACCCCTGTATATAGCCCCCTTGTACATATAGTCCACCCCTGTATATAGTGCTCCACAGATAGCCCACCCCTGTATATACTATATACAAGGGTGGGCTATCTGTGGAGCACTATATACAGGGGTGGACTATCTAGTGGAGCACTATATACAGGGGTGGACTATATGTACAAGGAGGGGCTATATACAGGGGTGGTCTATATGGGGGCACTATCTACAGGGGCTCTATGGCAGGCACTATCTACAGGGGGCTCTATGGCAGGCACTATCTACAGGGGGCACAACGTGTGTGTGGGACACGGTGTATGGTGCTATTATAATTAGAGGTGCAGTGTATGGCGCTATTATATTTAGGGGCGTAGTGTGTGGTATAATGATAACTTTATATTTATTTATAGGTGCAGAAATGTTGGAAAAGTGAGAAGCTGAAGACATGTGAGCGGCAAACTGCAGAAATGGTCTGTGACCGGGAGAAGTCATCATAGAGGTCTGGACCAAATGGAGAAAAATAACTAGAATCTGAGACGTCACCGGTGAGTCACTTAATGCAAATGTTTATTCTGCCTCTAATCAGCACTGCAGTCACTGTATGATCTGCAGCGAGATGATGGTGGTATGATTATGATAGGATTTATTTTTTGTGAAACGGCATCTCCCAACATATCCTTACCATTGTTCAGGCCATGCTGGGAGCTGTTGTTTTACGCCGTACACACCTATACGGCAGGGATTGCACTAAATTGAGCTGTATTTGTGCTGGTGTTGTATATATGTACTGAGCTTGGTTCTGGGGCTGTATTTATGCACTGAGCTTGGTTCTGGGGCTGTATTGTACTGAGCTTGGTTCTGGTGTTGTGTATAGAACCATATTGCTTGTGAAATGTACAAATAATTGTATGCTCGTGTTACATAAAAAGAAATGACAAGTCGATTGGTAGAGAAAACAAACACGGCGAGGGGGAAGGAGATGTCGGGAAAGAGGTTGGGGGGGGGGGGCGCCAAACTGAATCTTTGCCCCGGGTGCTGGAGAACCTAGCTACGCCTCTGCAAACAGGTACATAAAATCAAGCACACAGTCATGCAATCTCCATAAGCAAACATTTCTAGAAATACGGGTCGTACTTCTAGAGCTCAGTGACTTTGAAAGTGGCACTTTACCACAGGTCAATCAGTAAAATTTCTGATCTGGTAGATCTGCCCCGTTCAACTGTGAGTCCTATCATTACTAATATTAAGGGGAAGAACGATAGCTCAGGCATGAAGAGGTAGAAGATGTGAAATCACAAAGTGGGGCGTTCTGTTCCGACGGAGCGTTTTTCGCTGTTTTTTTAAGCGTAAAAAAAACGGCCGCGAAAAAGAAGTGCAGGTCGCAGGACATTTTTGGAGCCGTTTTTCATTGACTCTATCGAAAAAAGTTCCAAAAATGGGCATAAAAAAACGCAGCGAAAAACTCAGCGAAAATCGCCAGTGGCTTAAAAAACGTCTGAAAATCAGGAGCTGTTTTCCCTTGAAAACAGCTCTCTATTTTGAGACGTTTTTGAGTTTGCGTGTGAACATACCCTTAGGCTGTATTCAGACGAGCATTGTAAAATGTGTCTGTTTCATCGGGAAAAGCTTAAGATTTTACGTTACAGTTAAATCAGTATTGTGTCAGAGTGCTTTACATGTGTCAGTTTTAAACGTCCGTGTAGCATCAGTGATCATCTGACGGCAGGATACAGCAGCTACAGTATGATACATAGAAGCTGTATCTCAAAAAGTTAAAAAATAAAATAAAAAGCGATTAAAAGTAGATTAAAATCCAATAAAACATTGATTTATTGTTAAAAATGTTGGCGTAAAGAATACTCACCTGTTCAATTCCACGCTGCTCCAGCACAGAGGCTTTGTTGGTTCCCTTGAGTCTTTGTTTACTTTGCTGCAGTGATGACGTGCCATTCATTCACATGACCGCTGCAGCCAATCACTGGCCTCATCGGCGATGCTTGTATGTACGGAACAAGACCTCTGAGGCAAGCGATTTGTAGTTTTATTGCCATTGAAGGTACAGTGGCCTAGGCATACTTTTTGTAAAGGGGCCCACAGTCAGTGCACTTCCCTGGTTTGTGCAACTTCTGTATTTATGTGCAATGTGTGTTCGGATATTTCCAGTTTATGCATATGTATGGTTACTTGTGTATGTATTTTTTTAATCATAATTTATCTAATTCAACACATTTATTACTGTAATTCATGATAACATTTCCCAATTGACATATCTTGCTATTATTACAACTTATTATTCTGGAATATTGTTTTTTAGTATAGTACACAGCACACATACTTAATACACAATACAGTTATGTTTTGCACACTCTATTGCGGGCAGTCACGAGTCCTAAAACAGAACATATAATATTTCCCTATGACTGCAGGATTGACCCCCAAAATCAATTAAACTAGTGGGCCATAGATACCCCAGTCTGACACTACAGTACAGAAGAGGGCTCATGTACTTCTTTGGTCTACATGCTCTGCTATCTCATAAACTTATACAGGCAAGGGGCCATCTCCCTGGCATCACTTGAATTCATGGCCTAAGTGTACTATAACAACAGACAGATGAGTTGGCTTGGACCGGAGGGTAGAGATGAGCTGGAAGCTGGACACAGGAACAGGCAAGAAGTACCACAGGTATCAGACAGCTTAAGGTAGTAGAAATAGAAGTTGTAGAAACATCACTAGCAGCAGGGTGTGACAGAGAGGGATGACTGCAGGTTATAATGATGCTCTTTCAGTGACACAAGCGGCGCACAGATAGCCTGGTGCCACAGCGCAACCGCCACAAGGATGCAAGCGCAGGATGCTGGAGCGCAGAGAGATGAGTAACAATGAGATCAGCACTGTTTGTAAAAAAAACAAATATCAGAATAAGGTATAAATGTGTTGTGAGTTACTTTGAATGTGGAATGCTTGGGGGTGTTTACTCTATGGTGTTAGTATCTAAAACTCTGCTGATCTCGGAGCTCCAATTCTGTGGTTGAAGCTGTCTTGTTCTTGAACAGGTTTCGAGGAGAAAGTCCAGACTGATACAAGCCATAATTATTTGTATGGGCTTCATTAGCAGGTTTAACTCCTGACAGCTAAGAACAGGAAACTGAGACTCCAATTGGATAACTATCCAACTGAATAGTTAAAGATTGTAAAAATGTTGCCTGGCATGAAATATCTTGCAGCAAGGTCCAAATTTTACATGAAATAAGTGAATCAATGGTTCCCTCCTTCCTTTCATCAGAGGTTCGGGCTGGGGGTTATGGTGTTAGAAACATTTTCTTGATACACTTAAGCACTCTTAATACCAAATAAGCATTGTTCAAATACCACATCCTATTAAAGTATTGTTGCTGAACATGTGCATTCCCTCCTAGTTACCATACACCACTCTTCTAATGGCTAGTTCCTGCCAGGGCCGCACCGTCCATGAGGCAAGATGAGCTTCTCGCCTCAGGCGGCAGCCTGCTGCCTCTCTGAGGGGGCGGAGGCACCACTGAAACAAGCCTCCGCCACCCCCTCCTGCACTAATTGTGGCTGCATCTATAGGAAGCAGATACAATTAGATGCATAAGCGACTTTGTGGCCTGGCAAGTTCCGTGCCCGACTATTCAGCGCCTCACAATGATGCTAATTGGCAGGGCAGAATGACTTCCCCCGCCAATCAGCACCTTTCAATGATGTTGAAAGGCACTAATTGGCGGGGCAAGTCATTCTGCCCTTCCAATCTGTGCCTTTCAATGACGTTAGCGACGCGATGACATCATCTCGCCGCTTCCATTGGTGAAAGGCGCTGATTGGTGGGGCATATCATTCTGCCCTGCCAATCAGCTAAACCCCAGCAGACCTGCTCAGAAGAGCACAGGCCTGCATTGGTGAGTATGTAAAGTTTATTTTTCCACTTAAACGTGTGAGTGGCATTATCTACAGGGGGGCTATATGTTGGGCACTATATACAGAGGGAGCTATATGTGGGGCACAACGTACAGGGTGGGGCTATATGTGGGGCACTATAGACAGAGGGAGCTATATGTGGGGCACAATGTACAGGGTGGGGCTATATGTGGGGCACTATATACAGAGGGAGCTATATGTGGGGCACTATCTATAGGGGGCTCTATGGGGGGCACTATCTACAGTGGGCTCAATGGGGGTACTATCTACTGGGAGTACTGTGTGTGTGTGTGGGGGGGACACAGTGTATAGTGATATTATAATCAGGGATACAGTGTATGGTGCTATTATAATCAGGGACATAGTGTATGATGCTATTATATTCAGGGACACCGTGTATGGTTCTATTATAATTAGAGTTGCAGGGTATGGCGCTATTATATTTAGGGGTACAGTGTGTGGTACAATGAGAATTTTATCTTCGTTTATAGGTGCAGAAATGTTTGAAAAGTGGGAAGCTGAAGACAGCTGAGCGGCAAACTGCAGAAATGGGCTGTGGCCGGTAAATATTCATAGAGTTATGAAGAGGAAAAGAGAAAAAGAACAACTAGAATCTAAACCGGTGAGTCACTTAATGTAAATGTTTATTCTGCCTCTAATTAGTACTGTAGTCACTGTATGATCTGCAATAAGATGATGGGTGGTATGATTTTTATTTTGTGAAACAGCGACTCCCAGCATATCCTTACCATTTTTCGGGCCATACTGGGAGCTGTAGTGTTTTACGCTGTACAAACCTATACGACAGGGGTTGCACTAAATTGATCTGTATTTGTGCTGGTGTTGTATTTATGTACTGAGCTTTGTTCTGGTACTATATATATATATATATATATATATATATATATATATATATATGTATATATATACATATATATATATATATATATACATATATACATATATATATATACATATATATATATATATATATATATATATATATATATGTACTGAGCTTGGTATTGTAAATATGTACTAAGCTTGATTCTGGTGCTGTATACACCATACATACATACACCGTGTTCCAAATTACTATGCAAATTATTATGCACATTGGATTTAAGTGTCATAAATATTTAATTATTAGTTTTTCAATGAAACTCATGGATGGTATTGTGTCTTAGGACTCTTTGGATCATTGTAATCAATCTCAGACACCTGTGATAATTAGTTTGCCAGGTGTGCCCAATCAAAGGAAAACTACTTTAGAAGGACGTTCCACATTATTAAGCAGGCCACAAGTTTCAAGCAATATGGGAAAGAAAAAGGATCTCTCTGCTGCCGAAAAGCGTGAAATGGTGCAATACCTTGGACAAGGTATGAAAACATTGGATATTTCAAGAAAACTTAGGCATGATCATCGTAATGTGAAAAGAATTGTGGCTGATTCAGAGCACAGACGGGTTCGTTCAGATAAAGGCATAATGAGGAAGGTTTCTGCTAGACAAATTAATAGGATTAGGAGAGCAGCTGCTAAAATGCCATTGCAAAGCAGCTAACAGGTATTTGAAGCCGCTGGTGCCTCTGGAGTCCCGCAAACCTCAAGGTGTAGGATCCTCCAGAGGTTTGCAAGTGTGCATAAACCTATTATGCGGCCACCCCTAAACAATGCTCACAAGCAGAAATGGTTGCAGTGGGCTCAGAAATACATGAAGACTAATTTTCAAACCATGTTGTTTACTGATGAGTGCTGTGCAACCCTGGATGGTCCAGATGGATAGAGTAGTGGATGGTTGGTGAATGGCCACCATGTCCCAACAAGGCTGTGACGTCAGCAAGGAGGTGGAGGAGTCATGTTTTGGGCTGGAATTATGGGGAGAGAGCTGGTAGGCCCCTTTGGGGTCCCTGACGGTGTAAAAATTACCTTTGAAAAGTACGTAGAGTTTATGACTGACCACTTTCTTCTGTGGTACAAAAAGAAGAACTGTGCCTTCCGTAGCAAAACTATCTTCATGCATGACAATGCACCATCTCATGCTGCAAAGAATACCTGTGTCATTGGCTGCTATGGGCATAAAAGGAGAGAAACTCATGGTGTGGCCCCCATGTTCCCCTGACCTCAACCCTATTGAGAACCTTTGGAGCATCCTCAAGCAAAATATCTATGAAGGTGGGAGGCAGTTCACATCAAAACAGAAGCTCTGGGTGGTTATTCTGACATCCTGCAAAGATATTCAAGCAGAAATTGTCCAAATACTCACAAATTCAATGGATGCAAGAATTGTGAAGGTGATATCAAAGAAGGGGGTCCTATGTTAACATGTAACTTGGCCTGTTAAGTTTTTATTTATTGAAAGAGCTTTTGATTTCTGTAAATATGACCTCCTGATTTTGTAAATTCAACAAATTACCATTTTAGTTCTCTTTACAATCTTTAAAATGTTTTGATCTCTGTTGTGCATAATAATTTGAAGCAGTGCATTTTGAGTTTTTTACTTCTAAAAAAAAATCTGTTATCATTAGGAGATTTGTTCGAAAAAATTTGCATTTTACTCTAACGGTTGATGGCTTGAAGATTATACAGACTGTCATTTGCATCGACTATTTAGGAAAATCAGCGAAAAATAACATTTGCATAATAATTTGGAACGCAGTGCATATGTACTGAGCTTGGTTCTGGTGCTGTATATATGTACTGAGCTTGGTTCTGGAGCTGTATATATGTACTGGGCTTGGTTCTGATGCTGTATTTATGTACTGAGCTTTGTTCTGGAGCTGTATATATGTACTGAACTTTGTTCTGGTGCTGTATATATGTATTGAGCTTGGTTCTTGAGCTGAAATTATGCAATGAGCTTTGTTCTGGTTCTGTATATATGTATTGAGCTTTGTTCTGGTGCTGTAATTATGTACTGAAATTGGTTCTGGTGTTGTATTTATGTACTGAACTTTGTTCTGGTGCTGATTTATGTACTGAGCTTTGTTCTGGTACTGTATTTATGTACTGAACTTTGTTCTGTTGCTGTATATATGTACTGAGCTTGGTTCTGTGCATACGTGTTGAGCTTTGTTCTGGTGGTGTATATATGTACTGAGTTTCATTCTGGTGCTTCATATAAGTATTGAGCTTGCTTCTGGTGCTGTATATACATGTTGAGCTTGGTTCTGGTGCTGTATGTACATACTGAGCTTGATTTTGGTGCTGTATAAATGTACTGAGCTTGGGTCTAGCGTTGTATATATGTACTGAGCTTTGTTCTGGTGCTGTATATATGTATTGAGCTTGGTTCTGGTGTTGTAAATATGTGCTGAGTTTGGTTCTGGTGTTGTATATATGTATGAGCTTGTTTCTGGAGCTATAATTATGTAGGATATATTTATAATAACAAAATTGCAGGGCAGATGGAATTTTTTCAATTCATTGTATATTTAAATGGAACCTGTCAGGTAATTTTAAACCCTTGAACTGCCATCATGCGGTAATACAAATTCCCAATATGGTTTTTTTCAGATGCAGTAAAATCTATAAAATCAACTTTTAAAACGGCGCACACTATATGCTAATTACTCATTAAAGGGACATGGGGCGGTTTGATTGACATCCCCCTGGCTGATATACATCATTACCAGTCTCCTCCAACATTCTCGGATGTTCTTTTGCCTTGTACTACTTGGTCACACATGGTGCAGCGGTCTACTTTGCACGGCTGCACCGCGCATGCCAGTACAAGGCTACGACCCATCCGCAAGAGTTGGAGGAGGCTGCTAGCGATGTAGAACAGCTGGGGGGATGTCAATCCAAATCTGGGGGGCACCATTAAAATTTTTGCCTCAGGCAGCAGAAAAGCTAGAATCGTCCCGGGTTCCTGCATGTACCAAATGTAAAGGAAAATGATACACGGTACCAGAAAGTTGTACCTGATGATGTGACCACAGAGCCTATAGCTAGATTATTTAATTCACTACATTTCTCATAGTGTAAATTCATATTATCAATTTGTGGAAGGTTTAGTAAATTATATGATGATTCTGATAATGATCTTTGTGAATTACTGTAATTTTCTTATGTATCTCTAGCGATGCTTGAATCCAACCTGTTGTAGACAGTGCCTTCCAACAGAGATAAAGTATAGTTTTTATTAATTCCACACTGAGGTGCTGATTTCATGAAAGATGGACAGATAGCTCACTCTTCATGACAAGCTCTCCTCACGGGTGTCACAAAAACGATATTACTTCTTACAATTCTCTAAGGTAAAGTACTTGACTAAGAAGAAATAAATGTAAAGCAGTAATCCTTTCCACTATTGCAGAAATAAAAGACTATAAATTGTAGTCATTCCATTAACTATAAGCTATTAAGTATAAGATATTCAAAATGATCTTACATTATTGTTTTAAAAGATCTTTTTAAATGCTGTTCTTGTAAGTGTACTTGTATATTTTATTATCGCTTAACTCTTTTTGTACTAGTTATCTCATTAAATATTTCATGATAAAGCATCTAAGGCAAGAAGTACAAGGGTACCATGTAGGGATCATGAATATATGGAATTAAAATACATTAAAGGTGTTGTCCAGGTTCGGGGAAGTTTTTTATACTGATGACCTATCCACAGGATAGGCTATCAGTTTCAGATCGGTTGGGGTTCGACACCAAGACCCCGCACTGATCAGCTGTTCTGGTGGCCTCTGGGCACCGAAAGCTATGCAGTGGTCGGTGGCAAAAGCAGATGGCTCCGGTCACAGTATAGCGGCCATGCTGTGGTAATGCAGCTCTGATCCTATTAAAGTGAAAAGGAGCAGTGCTGCAATAAATAAAGCACGGTCACTATACAGTGTACAGAGCTCTCTGCTTCCAGCACTGACTACTACATAGCTTCCAATGCCCGAAGACAGCCGAAACAGCTGAACAGCGCGGGGTCTGGGTGTTGGACCCCCAGTGATCATATACTGATATCCTGTGGATAAGTCATCAGTGTAAAAAACAGCCCCGAACCTGGACAACCCCTTTCATTCGCATTTACTTTAAATGGACACTAACTTTTAAACAACTTATGCTTATCTAATAGTATACCTGTAATAGATCAACTTTATCATTTGCTTACTGTTAAAAATGTGTTGATTTGTCCATGAACATTCGGTGTGAAGTTACTGCCACTAGGTGTCTACCTTCCTCTAATCTGCCGTCCACCACTGTCGTCAAGCAAAATCCGTCCTTAGTTACAGGCTAACTGCAAAACAAGTCTATGGGAAGGGGAGGGGGAGCAGGAGGAACGAGCAGGAGCAGAGTGAGTCAGAGACAGACACGTTGACTATATAAGTCTATGGAAAGGGGAGGAGCAGGAGAAGAGTGATATCCTCCATGATGATGCCCCTTTTATATATATGTGATAGAGATATGAGAGCAGGATTCTCCTATATGTGCAGTGCATAAAAGACATGATAGCAGTTAGGCCCTGTCCTCTAGCTCAGAGACAACTAAGAATTAGAGAGATAGCCTGCAGAGGGAAAAACTGCTAAAAAATGCAGAATACAAGTCATATATGACCAAAAAAAAGTCTTATTCCTCATGTACACACATATGACAGCTTATTCTAAAAAGTCATGTGAAAAGTTATGAACGCTTTAAAGTGATGATATATATTTGCTTGTGTATTTGTCCCGATCACAGGGTATGTGGACGCACTAGGCCGCTCCGCCGTAGCAGAGAGGCAGCTGGCCTAGTCACAGTCTATACAAAAGTCTATAGCAGTTCGTAACACACGGGTACCTGAACTAGTCCAGACAGTGGCTGTGGCTTCAGCACGGATGATGGTAGGTGCAGCAGGTTGCGCCAGACGTGACAGGCAGTACTAGATGTGGCAGACGACACTGGACATGGCAGAAGACACTGGACGTGGCAGAAGACGCTGGACGTGGCAGAAGACACTGGATGTGGCAAACAACACTGGACGTGGCAAACGACAGCAGGTGCAGTAGGGCACGACTCCAACACTAAGAGGCAAGGCCCTTCTTATAGTCCAGGAAATTATGTGTAGTTGATGATGATGATGATTGTTCCCAAGTGCGCACGCTGGCACTTTAAGACTGGGCATGAGCGCGCGCACCCTACGGGACACAGCAGACCGGAGCTCACTGATCCATGGCTGCGGGCGTCGGGAGGTGAGTAAACCCGATGGCCCGCGGCCATGGACTCTACAGTATTAACCAATGCAAGTATGTAGTATAGACTGGGTGACAACTACCTTGAAATGCTTCTTAAAAAGAAATTAGCTGGAGCATTCACTTAGAGCTACTGCTGACAAAACAAAGGAAAGTGGCTTTCAGATGGCAGCTGCTTTGTTCCTTAGCTACTGTTTCTATAGCTATTATTATATCATGTCAGAAGAAGCAAAAATAGAGCAGATCGTGAGTGATTAGACAGTAAATTTAGCCACTGGACAGTAGGGATTAGGACATAAACAACTGAAGAGCAGTTATTAGGGAACCAAAGCACTAAACACGAGGTAGTGTGGTTTACAAGCAACTAGACTTATGGGACCGGAGCACTAAAAAAACTAGACTAGAAAGACTGAGGGAAGGATACACTTGATAATAGTAACTGGAACATGAAACTTCTTTGCATTAGGCAACAAAATGTTCCGAGTGCCCATCAGTACTATAGTATTAAAGATACTGAGCCACAAAAGGCAACAGTCTTGTTAATGCACACCCAAGCCAAATGAGACACTCCAGTAGTTGGTTAAGTACAAATATTTATTGTCTAAGAAATGTTTTTGTTAGACAATAAATTTGCGTGCTTAAAACCACTACCGGATTATGTCGATTCCTACTAGAGGAGAGCGCTTATGAAATTCTGTTATTTTTTTTTCATGCCTCATTTGGCTTGTGTGTTGATTTATTTTATGCTTAGTCCCTGTCCTCCCCCTCTGTGACCGATTGTCAAGCTCTACTCATGTTGTGCCTAAATAATAGCACAGCCATTTAAGGTGAGTGTGTTTCATCAGCATCAACCTTTCACACTAGTTTGAACGTAATTATTCTATGAAATGCAGTGTCTGTATTTTTTAGACCCCTCTGCTACTACAGTCTCATTGGTGTCCATCCCACAAAATTACGATCAGCGGTCATATGATATATTATTGCATTACAATTTCTTCCCTTACGCTTTTTAAATATTAGCAAAATACAACAGCTAAATATTATTTACAGTGTCTTTTGGTTTTGTTTTGCTTCATACAATTGGAATTCGGAGCCACAGCATTGTACTTTTTATTCATCAGAGAATTTCTTCAATAGCCGTTTTTAACATCAGAACATAAATATTTGAGACTAAAAGACCAAGTGTGAACAAAGCCTTACTTTACTTCATTCTCATAAGCATTATGTTTTGTCCTAAGGCTAAAACAAGTTGGTTTATGTGATAAATACTTGGCACCAATTAAAAACTGTTGGATGATTTTATTAGTAGAAAAAAAATAGAAGAAATAAAAAAATTTGTGTTATTACCACAGTTCCTAAAGTGTACATTTCCTAAGTAAAACAAGCTAGTGTTTGATCCTTAAAAGACTAGATTGTATTAAAGATAAGCCTCTTACATGTTTCGGTGGAGGTCAGACTGTTTTGGCAGCTGTGTATGCTCCTCTGCCATACTCATCCATGGTCCTTTCTAAGTTGGTAACGATTATATTCTATAGAGTGAATATTCAAATAATAACTCCTTAACGACCGCCGTATAGTGTTTTTACGGAGGCCGTTCAGGGCAATCCTTCTGAAGCGCCGCCTTTTCACAGCGGCACTTCAGAAGATGTTTCATCCGAATCAGGTGCTCTGCAAGTGAAGCCCAGGCTGTTGCTAACAGCCTCGGGCTTCAGGGCAACGATCGGAGACTTATAGCAGTGGTATCTGATAATTTTTTGCCCCTCAGATGCTCCCTCTCACACTGATGATTTTTATGGCAGCCAGGGAGCCTAACAAAGGCCCCCAGGTCTGCATTTAATAAATGCCTGTTAGGCCATGCCAGAGGCGTGTATTACTGCCTGTCAGGTTTACACTGACATGCACTGACAGAAGTATTGTAGTGTATTATAAAAGTGATCAAATTAAACAAAAACATAGCTTCCTGTTTTGAAGTTTGGAACCAAACCACAAGATAGAGAGATCTAAATTAAAATGGATTTCTCCATGCCTTTTATTCTCAAAATCCAGAATACTGTGTAGAACAGATAAAATCACGCCTCACGCCTCAGATTTGAACATTTGCACCTTGCCTAAATTTTTTTTTACAATGTGAGTGAATCGACTTTGTTAAAACCCCATTCTCTAACATCATACTGTAGTTTGTTACAGAATTTTAGGGTAAAATCCGCAACTGAAAATCTGCAATAAATATGTGATGTGTGAACACAATGTCCAATCAACTATTGATATGGCCTTGGTAAGTCTGGGTGTAAAGGATCTGCCAGACACAGTTTCTGTGTCGACGCCCGTGGGTAATCAGTCTGCACCTGCTCCTATGTCTGTGAGACTGACTCCATCTTCCACCACTCAGGATGGCAGGCTTAGGAGTGGGAGAGCCTATCACAGCCTGGCCAGACGGAGCT
The DNA here is from genome assembly GCF_050947455.1 of Rhinoderma darwinii. NCBI lineage: Eukaryota > Metazoa > Chordata > Amphibia > Anura > Rhinodermatidae > Rhinoderma > Rhinoderma darwinii. Next base: position 223,436,425 of record NC_134688.1, read on the forward strand.
AGCTCCCGCCCACTGTCTATTTATACCTGCCTTTCCTGTTCCTCCTTTGCCTGTGATTCTGCTCTGCTTGTTTCTTGGCTCTGCTGCTGCTGCTTGAACTACTGATCCTCTGCTTGTTATTGACCTTGGCTTACTGACCACTTTCCTGCTCAGCGTTTTGTACCTCGTGCACTCCTGGTTTGACTCGGCTCGTTCACTACTCTCGTTGCTCACGGTGTCTCCGTGGGCAGCTGCCCCGTTTCCCTAGCTTCTGTGTACCCTTGTCTGTTTGTCTGTCGTGCACTTACTGAGCATAGGGACCGTCGCCCCAGTTGTACCCCGTCGCCTAGGACGGGTCATTGCAAGTAGGCAGGGACTGAGTGGCGGGTAGATTAGGGCTCACCTGTCTGTCTCCCTACCCCGTCATTACACTGTGTATGCTTTTGCTTATTTCAGACAGTGTATATCAGGCTAGGGGTAGTTATTGTTTAAACCTCAAAAAAAAAGCAGCTTAATTTCCCTCATATCTTATCATTTAAAATAAATCCAAAATAAAGAGTTAACCGGTTAAGGACACAGCCAATTTTGGCCTTGAGGACCGAACAATTTTATTATATTTCCCTCTTTGCATCCCGGCACTCATAATGTTTTCATTTTTTGTCCGACGTAGCTCTATGAGACTTTATTTTTTGCGGGACGAGTTGTACTTTATGTAGGTACCATTTTTTGGTACATTTACATTATCATTTAATTTCTCTAAATTTTTATTTTGGCAAAAACGTAGAAAAAAAAGCAGTTCCGCTGCAGTTTTTCTTTATTTATTTTTTTACACCATATACCGATCATCATAAATAACATTATACATTTATTGTACAGGCTGTTATGGACATGGCGATACCAAATATGCGTATATTATTTTATGCTTTGGGACTTATATTTTGAAAATTTTATTTATTGTATAAAATGTGTATTTCTGTATTTTTTTTTTACAACTTTTTTTTATTTAACAAAAGTTTTTTTTCAATTAATGTAACTTTTTTTTTTTAATCCCATAGAGGTATTTTTCATTTAGATTTTTTTTTTTTACTTTAATGTACTGGCATATATCTATATGCCAGTACATAAGCCTGTGTACTGCTTGTACACAGGCAGTTGTTAGGGCATACCTAAGTATGCCCTAACAGGAAATATGGTCAGAAAGCTCTGGGGTCCTTCAATGGACCCTGGGCTGCCTGCCCATACCAGGTATAGCCATTGATCGCGCCACAGGGCTTTTCTGTGATGCGATGAAAGGGGAGACCCCCTTCTCACTTTAGCTTTGAATGCCGCGATCAGCTTTGATCGCGGCATCCAAGGGGATAACGGCGGAGAGAAGAGGTTTCACTTCTCTTTGCCGATAGAGCGCGGCTGCGGCTGTGTGTTACAGCCGTTGCCCCGCTCATCGTGGCGCGCGGACACTGGCTGTCACACAGGAGGAGAATACTCGTCTTAATGCGCTAAGTACCCGCCGCTCAGGACGAGTATTCTCGTCTTGTGTCGGCAACCAGTTAATTTCCAGATAAATAAAATAATTTCCTTAAGATTTATATTCCTTTGTCAAAAAAAAAAAGTGGTCTGTTATACATTCAAGGCCTTTATTAGAGGTACTTTTTAAGTCTATATGTCAATCAAAAGGTAGTCAAAAACTGAATTAGCATTGTGTAGGTGTATATACAGCAGGGCCAGCGTCAGCACCCGGCGAACACGGGCAAGTGCCGGGCCCACTACCCTATTTGGACAGTGATGCCGGACAGTGTTGTCAGGGGGAGAGAATTAGTCCCAGGCAGAGAGCTAGCAGCTCTGCTCCGGGACTACATCTCTGGGGAAGCCCCTGACATCACTGTCCATATATGGACAGTGATGTCAGAAGGAGAGAAGGAGTCCCAGGCAGAGCACTAGAAGAGGCTCACCTCCAGGACTCTGTCTCTGGGGAAGCCCCTGACATCACTGTCCATATATGGAAAGTGTTGTCAGGAACATAGCAGTGTCCCAGGCAGAGTGCTAGTAGCGCTCTGCCCGGGACATTGGCTCTGGGGTTCGCCTGACATCACTAGCCATACATTGACAGTGACGTCAGGGGTTTCTCCTGAAGCAGAATACACAGGCAGAGCGTTGGCAATGCTCCAACTAGGGATTTCACTCCTAGTGGGAACCCCAAAGGCGCTACCTACAGGGAGGGAGGCTGTGTGGCACTACCAGGGAGGGGGTCTGTGTGGCACTACCAGGGAGAAGGGGGCTGTGAGGCATTACTTGGGAGGAGGGAGCTATGTGCCACTAACTGGGGGGGGCTGTGTCGCACTACCTGGGAGGTGGGGTCTGTGTGGCAGTACCTGGGAGGAGGGGGCTGACTGGCACTACCTGGGAGGGGGCTGTGTGACACTACCTGGGAGGGGGGCTGGGTGGCACTACCAGGGAGGGGGCTGTGTGGCACTACCAGGGAGGAGGGGGCTGTGTGGTACTACCTGGGAGGTGGGCTGTGTGGCACTGCCTGGGATGTGGGGGCTTGTGGCACTACCTGGGAGGTGGGGGCTGTGTGGCACTACCTGGGGGAGTTGCTGAGTGGCACTACCTGGGAGGGGGCTGTGTGGCACTATTTATAGAGGGCACTAAATTTATGGGGGTACAAACTGAGGGCCTAACGTCTATATGGGGACACAAAGTGATGTTTGCCATTTTAATGCCACCGTGAGTTCCCCCGCAAAGGGGACTACTAAGTCTGTGTCGCCCAAGAGCCCACATAAACCTGGAGCCGGCCCTCATATACAGTATATAAAAACCTCTCAAGACAGGGTATCTAAAATTAGATGAATAGCAGTTTAGTTAAAATATGTCAAGTATTTGCTACAGGAAGCTAATGAATAATTTTGTAGCCCAAAAATATTTTTTAGAAGCAGAAAAATCTGGTGAATATTTAGCTTCTCTCGTTAAAAATTAGGGTCCCACTACTTGCATCCCTGTAATGAAATCTATGGATGATAATATTGTTATTAATCCATCACAGATCTTGAATAATTTCCATATATTTTATCCAAATTTGTATTTCTCTAATAATACAAGTCATCTTTAGACTTTGAGAATTATCTGAAGAACTGTCAATTACCTAAATTGACAGACCAGGCTATTAATATTGCAAAAATGCACCAATAACAAAAGCCAAAATAAAATCAGTGATAGCAGAGTCCCCAAATTTGAATTCTCCTTGATTAAATGGGATCCCATTTGAAGTATATAAAAATAAGTATTGATTGACCCCATACTTATGTCTTTTGAGGAAATGTTTTTGGATAGTGCTTCAGCTAAATGAAGGAAGCAGCACTAATTCTCTTATTGAAACCAGGTAAAGACCCCTTGCTGATGTCTTCTTATAATCCCATTTCCCAAATCAATACAGGTATTACATTACTTTTGGTAACACTACTCGGCGCTGTCCTTAGATGCTGCTAAAGCATTCAACAGTGTTGGAACATCCTTTGTACAGTAATGGAGAAATTTGGACTTCCAAGACATTTCATAAAGTGGATACAAATTAGATTCAATAAACCCATGACTAAAATATGGGGAGAGGAGGCAATTTCAGAAATAATCTCCCTTATCCATAGCAAATAACCAGGGTGCCCTCTCTCATTGCAATTGTTTTTATTAGTTATTGAAGTTTTGGTCTTTAAAATTAGACAGAATAATAAGATCAAAGGGTTTAGACAGGCAGAACAAGAGGAAAAATTCATGCCAATTACTACATATATACATCAGTAAATCACATTAAACCATTAAAACACTTGTACAGGCTATAGGGTTGTTTGGTGAGTTTTAAGGTTTTTCAATTAATTGGAATAAGACGGTTCTTATGCCTTTTTGGGGATATGTTCTAATATAATAATTTAAGTCTTCAAGTTTTGGGGAGAATTAAACTTTAAATATTGTGGGCTTTGGGTAAGAGATAGTTTACGATATATTACAGATTTTTATAAAATAAACATAATACCTCTGTTTAACCCCTTAATGACCGGTCCATTTTGCATGTTAATGACCAAGGATTATTTTTTGTTTTTTTCACGGTCGCATTCCAAGAGTCGTAACTTTTTTTTAATTCCGTCTACATAGCCGTATAAGGGCTTGTTTTTTGCGGGACAAGTTGTATTTTGTAATTGTACCATTTTTAGATGCTTATAATATATTGATTAACTTTTATTAACTTTATTTTAGGAGAGAATTGAAAATAAGAAGCTATTCCAGCATTAATTTTCACGTTATAAATTTACGCCGTTTACTATGCAGCGTAAATAACATGTTAACTTTATTCTATGGGTCGGCACGATTATGGGGATACCAAATTTGTAAATGTTTTATATGTTTTCCTACGTTTGCACAATAAAAACCCTTTTAGAAAAAAATTACTTGTTTTTGCATCGCCGCATTCCAAGAGACGTCATTTTTTTATTTTTCCGTCAATGTGGCCGTATGTGGGCTAGATTTTTGCGGGCCAATGTGTAGTTTTCATTAGTACCATTTTGGGGTACATAGAACTTATAGATTAACTTTTATTTAATTTTTTATGGGGGGAATGGGAGAAAAGAGAATTTTGCCGTTGTTTTTTGCGCTTTTTTTGGACGCCGTTCATCCGGCGGTTTAATTAATGTGTTCATTTTAATGTTCAAGTTGTTACGATCGCGGGGATACCATATATGTGTATGTGTTATTTGTTTCGACACTTTTACTAAATAAAACCACTTTTTGGGCAAAAAAAGTAGTTTTATTTGATTTTGACTGTAATTTTTATTTTTTTTCACAAACTTTATTTAACTGATTGACATATTTTTTTTTTAGTCCCACCAGGGGACTTCACTTTGCCATCTGCCGATCGCATATATAATGCATTGGTATACTTAGTATGCCAAAGCATTATTGCCTGTCAGTGTAAATCTGACAGTCAATCTGTTAGGCGATGCCTCAGGCATCGCCTAACAGGCATTTGCTGAAGGCAGACTTGGGGGTCTTTGTTAGGCCCACGGCTGCCATGGAAACCCGACGGCGACCCACGATTTTTTTGTGGGGGCGCCGATGGGGTGACAGAGGGAGCTCCCTCCCTCTGTCAAACACATTAGATGTCGCTGTCACTATTGACAGCGGCATTTAATGGGTTAAACTGCCGGAATCGGAGCGTGCTTCGATTCCGGCAGTTGCAGCAGGAGCCAGGCTGTGTATAACAGCCGTGCTCCTGCCGCTGATCGCGTGGGTACAGTGGCAGTACCTGCGCCATCACAGGACGGATATATCCGTCCTCCTGCGCGAACTAGCAGCTGCAGAGGACGAATATATCCGTCCTTCGGCGTTAAGAGGTTGAGAAACTGTGAGATAAAATTAAAACTTGGAAACAATATCCCTTTAGTTTGGCTTATAGAGTGGCCTTAATAAAAATAATCTTGCTTCCCCAGATGTCACATGTCCTGAACAGTTCTCCAGTCTGGCTTTAAAACTTTAAATCATATTTTCATCCATTGTATTTGGGTAGGAAAAAGGGAAAAGGGTTTGCCTCAAACAGTGCTATTTGCAGTTTCATATTGCTGATGAGTGTTTAGTAATCCCTAATATAAAACTATATTTTCTAGCGGCACAGCTGAAACATCTATTATCTTGGGATTAAATCATTGTAAATAAGTTTATTAAATTCTATGAGTATTTAGGATGAAAAACTTCTTTCAAAGATATGGGTTTATAAAGTTACCTGCGGTGAATTTGATTGGTAGAGTTTAGGGTAAACTGAAAAAGTTATATGCGATACAAGGTAGTTTTTTATTTTCACACTTATGAGATCATTTGAACTTTGAACAATTTTTTCCTTCTGCATAACGTCAAATTCTGGAGGAAGGAAGGTATCAGCTGTATCATGCACTTTTTTGAGAATGGTATTTGATGTGCACTGCAGCAATTAGCGATAGGGCAACTGACTGCTAGGCCAGGGTTAATTGCAACTTAATGTCAGATGGTACAGCCCATTTTGTATTGATAGTTTACATCCCCTAATTAATTGGCCTAATAGTCATCTGCCAATGGGATTTAAGTTCCTCCATCCTCGTGACTAGATAAAAGGTACCTTTTCCTTGTTCTGCCTCTTCCCTGCAGAGACCTGGAGGTGTCACTTGAACTTACTGAGACTAACTTTCTGGGAGTGAAGCCAACTTTGAGCATGTAGCTTCCATACCAGTTTTGTTGCCATTTTGTTACAATTTTACTTTTGCACTAGAGGGAAGCGCTTGTTTCTGATTGGCCAACCTGAAGGATGGGTGCTCATACTTGTATATTGAATATGATAACATGATTCTGCTTATACAATAACCCTTTATTTATAAACAAAATCGTTAGACTGGGGCTTTTCAGAATCTACATGATACACCTAATACTGCGTGTGTCATATTATTCTCCTGCCATACTTAATTGATCTACCAGTGAGAGCAACTCTAACAATATGGAGGCCCCAGCGAGATGCGCCAGCCACGCCTTCAAGGACTGACCGGAGTGGGACTTTCCCTGGTACAGGAACTCTAACCCTGGGTAAATCAGCCTTTGTCTCGCCTCTTTCCCTTTCTGAGGGATAAGTAGCTTGTCAGTCCAGTGAGGAATTGGGGAATCTCAAGGCAGATCTGTATACTTCTGTTTTTGAATATTGCTCTTTTACTAACTCTGCTTGAAATACCCAGATGTATGACGGAGTGATTAATTGTATATGCTTTCTGTGTGCAGTATGGTCATCCCTGTGTAGCCAGATGTCCAATAAATGAGAGGAGATTAAAACCTTTGCTCATCTGAAGTCCGAGGAAATTGTGTATGGTCATCTCACCAGGGGCCATTTGAAGTGATGGGTAACCACGCCCGCCTACGTCTCGGGATATCATCTCTGCAGTTCCCAGGTTGAACCCAGTCCGGGCTTCTTGGGTCAGGGATAAGTGTGTTGTTTGTGCAGTACTGTATTAATGCATGAATAATACATTGTAATAGCAATAGGGATTATTTTACTTTTTCTTGCATTTACCTATGTTTGTAATGATATATACAAGAAAGCTAGGCAGGAACATAAAACATTGCAGTGTCTTATAGCCCAGGAACAGTTTCTGATAATTGATCAGAACTGACAGATTTTACATAGCAGATTGTTTAAGAACAGGTATCACTACCCTTAGTATTTGATCACTATGGGAACTTTGCCTACCAAGTCAGGATTAGAGCACACTGAGGGTTTACAACCCAAGATGTCAGCCAGATACATTATTAGGGAAGAAAATAGGCTGTTAAAGACACTGATTAAATACTGAAGAAGGTAGGAATAACCTCGAAGGGATGCCTAGATGCAGAAAGATGTCACAATTTTAGCTGCCAAAACCATGGGTGGATAAACAAGCAAAAATTAGGAGACCAAGTTGGAGAGTGGATTAACACCTCTGAGAAACATGAAAAACAACAGGGAACAAGCAAACTCAGAGGAGGAATACAGGAAAAGAGGAAGAACAGTGACTTTCCCCAGACCATTCCTAACAGAAGGAATAACTAGTCCCATACCTACCCTGTACTCTTCTTTACCAAGAACCACTGAGCAAAAGAAACAGGGAGGGTGTGGATGGGAGTGTGGCGTGTGTGGACATTGTAACCCCCAGGACGCGTGTATATGTGAAATGTCACAATTCAAGATTCGGGGAGAATCAGATTGTACTTGTCACGATCTAGGGGTATGTGGACCCACTAGGCTGCTCCACCGTAGCGGAGTGGCAGCTGGCCAAATAACAGTCTATATAAAGTCTATGCAATGTCCTTAGCACAAGAGTACCTGTAAGAGTCCAGACAGTAGCAGAGGCTTTGGCTCGGATGGAGCTTGACTTAGCAGATAACGCCAGACGTGGCGGATGATACCAGACGTGGCAGATGACAGCAGACGTGGCAGATGACAGCAGACATGGCAGATGACACCAGAAGTGGCAGATGATACACACAACTCCAACTAAAGGCCTGGGTACAGGAAACAACACAACAACAGGATACAGGAAGCAGGATACTGGAACACTGGGAAGCAGGATAAAACTAAGGTACTGTTTGCAATACGAATATGGGTGGACAACAACAACACTCAGGCAAGGAGTGATCTGGGGATTGGTTAGGGCACTTTATGTCCACACAGTCCATGAGGACGGCCGCGCAAGCTGGCATCTCCGATGAGGGAGACGCTGGCAGAAGACCAGGAGTCTGCAGTCGCGGCCGTCCGACGGTGGGGGCGGCGGAGTTCTGCGACCACAGCCGTTACAGTACTTTAAAGACAGGATTTAGGCAGAGGCCAAGAATAAATGTGGAAGAGTATAGAAACAAAGGACTTTGCTTTGGATGCAGGGGACATATGAAGAGAAACTGTCCTTCCAAGGGACAGATAACCAGACCAGCACCTCAAGGACATTAACCCTTATACTGTCACATTTTCTATCTCTCCATATATTCATTCTTCAGCCTTTGAAGATAGAAATACCTCAGTCCTAGAAACTTAATACACTTTAAAAGCTAACCATTTTTTTTTTACAATGTCTGATTAAATTATTTGTGTTGGTCATGCACATTCCTACTTAGATTAGGTATTGATCTCCAGTTGTTTTCTGGTTCATTAAGGTGAAAGGGAAAATCTAAGCTTTCAGCCTTTTCCTGGCCATATTGATTTGTAAAACATAGATAAATACTGTCCTTGAATGATGGAAATGATCATTCGTTCCTGAAACAAAAAAGTATTTTGTGCTGTTGGCCTGTAAAGATTGTTTTAAATGCAATGTTCCCTGCTGGTTCTGGTTGACCTCTTTAACTATTTGTATGTGGCTTTCAAGTATTTGATTCACAACATGAAGAATTGGTCTCTAGGTAAATAGTCCACATTTTTGCACACATTGGCACATTGTCCGCAGACAAGGTTTTTTGTTTCAAGTTAGTGATTTCTGTAAATAGCCAGATTTGTGTTACCTCTTATAAATTGTTTGCACACATGAGAATAACAGTCTAACTTTATAAAAAAAATACCTTGCAGCAATGTTCTTATTTGCTCTGAGACTCGTCAAGTATCTACTGTATGTTGATTCATTCTAACGTTTATTGTTCACATCAAATCTTTTATAGACTATCAGGAATTGTTGATGGCCATGAAACAGTTTTCATTTTAACATAGATGCAGTTCCCTATGCTAATGAAAAAACATGGAACTTTACACATTCCTAATGAGGACCGGTCAGCTCTCTTGACATGTTTGTTTTAGTAAATACTTGTGTTCCCATGAAAAAGATATGAAACAGCTTTTCATAGAATTCTGCATTGTGCTGTACCTCTGTTATTCTTCCTGGAAACAAATTAATAAATTGACTGAATGCACACTAGGAAGAAGAAGTAAACTGGATCAATCTTCTAATGAGAGATTCACAGCACCACTATTGCTAAGAAAGAGATTTACAGCACCTAAAAAAGCACGTTCTTTTCTATATACGGTAATTAACACCATTTACACATTTATTATTTACATGAACGTCAATATGGGTTCTGCATTGAACTGTATAATGCCATTTTCAGAATCATTGCCTTTAGTTACAGGAGCATTTCAATAATATCATTCAATTCTTTGGGAATTTTAAATTGACCATGGCTTCCATTTCACAGCAGTCTGTCGTTTGGATACCATTGTAAGCTACAGGCAATTCTTAATTTACAAAAGCCCTGCAAACTATTGGATTGCTCTATAATTTTTGTAAAGAAAACTTTCAACAACCTACTGTTAAAAATGTATATACTTAATATTTGCCTCTATATTTTACTTTCAGAATATAATGCACCGTTGGATTTATTTGCTCAATATAACCTCAAAGGGAATGTCTGCCTTTTAACTCAATGTCATTTTTAGATCCAAATTTCTGTGCTGATTAAAGGGGTATTCCCATCTTAGACATTTATGGCATACCCACAAGATAAGCCGTAAATGTCTAAAAGACGCAGGTTCCATTGTAAGGTGGGGGGCCTGGGTGGTATACGGCCCCTGCAGGTGTGCTGGCAAAACATAGTATAAAGCAGGAGATTTGTTGCAAATGCAAACTTTACTATGCCGGAGTTCACAGCACAACCGGCCACAGTAGGAAAACAACAGTTCACTTTGTCTCACTATGAGAGGAAAGTTTTACTATGACTAGTAGGCCAAAATGGACTTATTGCACGCTTGCATGCTGTACACCTGGGAAGGCTCATGCCTGTAACCACCAATGCTCACACAACTCTCGCACAAAATCACAGTAAGGATCCTGCCCATCTCCCACAACTCACTCCAGAAACGCAGACACATGCCCAACAAAGAACCATCACTTCTCCAGCAGCTCCACAGCTCTGTACATCTTTCCACAGCAACTCTCTCTCCTGTAACCTGGTCCAGGATCCAGTTCTTCCAACCGAACACTGAATGTTGGGAACATTGCCATTTTATAGAATAAGCACCCCCCTTAGCATCAAAATGAGGCATAGCAACGTTACATTGCCCTGGCGCTGTTTTAACGTAGCAGTGCAGTCAAAATGACAACTGGACCATACATCCATTCCCTACAATTTAGGTTCCAACAAGCCAACCATCATCTCCTGTAGAAATCAAAATGTAAACATTACAGTGCATTAACACAACAGCAGCATAACAAAATATGCGCAGGCCAGACTGGACACATAAGTGCAATGGGCTGCACAGGCCTCTCTTCTGGTAGAATGCCACCTAGGGAGAACAAAACAGCAAAACAGCCCTTAAAGACACAGTGCACCACTGCACTTTACATATACTATAGCATATACAATAACAATAGTAAATTCCACTTCAATCGTGGGAATTCTACTCCACAATCTAACACCATGACCTTGTCCTGCCTAATAAAGTGGTCGCTGGCTTCTGCATCCAGGTGTAGAATCAGTGGAGTGGTGACCGTGAATTACAGAGAAAGCCAGGCTCACTGTGCTACGCTGTTTCCATAACTCCCATTCCCTTCTACGGGAGTTACAGAAACAGCCAAGCACATTGAGCTTGTCTGTTTCCGTTTAACGCCTTGGATGCAATTGCGGCATATAAGAAGTTTGACAGAGGGAGGGGTCTTCTTCTGTCAGCACATCTGCCATGGGTTTTTATGGCAACCGGTCTGTCATCTTTAAAACCCAAATATGCCCTGCCAGAGACAGGGCCTAATAGAATGCCTGTCAGTAAAATACTGACAGGCAGGCATAATACACTGCACTACAGTACATAAGTAAAAAAACAACAATTTAATAATAAAAAATGCTTTACTATGAAAAAAATTATAAAAAACAATACAAAATTGCTATTTACGCATTTGTAACAACAGATACTATACAAATATTATGTTATTTTGGCGTGCATCATGAGTAGACACAATTCTCTTTTACTCCACACTTTGGCCCTGTTTTCTACTACCTGAGCCACGTCTCCGAGCTCGAACTCCGCCACCATCCTGGGAGGTTCTGATGCTAAATGTGTATCTGTTCTGGCTGGTAACTCTCCTAAGCCTCTCTCATCCTTAGGAGCTTCTGGAGCTGAGGAGGCCCTGAGTGTGTTCTCCCCAATATAAATCTTGAGGCAATCACACCTGAAACCATTATCTCCAGAGTTCCCTATTCCCAAGCTTTCTCATGCCTCCCCAGCAGATGCGACGGGAGATGACTTCATCCTCTATAAGCTGCTGACTATCCTGCCGCCTAAAAGAAATCTGGACTTCCTGGCCCAATGGTTGGAGTCCTACTGGACAATTCACGCTAAGGCTATATTCAAACACAATGTTTTGCTGCGCTTTTATGGCGTTTTTAATGGCATTTTGTAATGGTTTCTTTAGTGCAGCCAGATGTTAGATTAAAGGCTATATAAACCTTTGAAAGTGTTTTATATTCTTTTTATTTAATAAAAATGTTAGTCAGCGTGTTTGGTGCAACTTTCAAATTAGTTTTTTTTTTAATTATTTTTCTTTTTGAGATACAGCTGCTCTGTATCCTGTATACAGAGCAGCTGTATCATTCACTGAATCCTGAACATGTCAGGTCTGCAGGACTGACGGGTTCAGTGTCTCTGACACGCAGGATCCACCTGTAATCTAACGGATCCAGGTCTTAGTAAACAATACAGCTGCTCTGTTTACAGGGCAGCTGTATCTCAAAAAGTAAAAATAATTTTTAAGAAAAATCTCATTTGAAAGTTGCACTAAACACACTGACATTTTTATATACATTTATATATATATATATATATATATATATATATATATATATATATATATATATATAAAAACACTTTTGAAGGTTTCCATAGTCTTTAAAGTCTATAGTAAAATATCAAATACACTAGACACAGCTGCGTTTTGATTTGTGGCATTTTTGAGACAATTTTGTGGTCAGTGGCTTTTTTTTCCAAATGCAGCATGTTCTGGGTATGGCATTTTTTCAGGCAATATGCTTCTCTATAGGACTTCAAAAATGGCAGAAAAAAAAACATGTAGAGAATTGCATTAAAAGAAAAACTTAGGGTCAGTTACGACCTCATCCGAATCAGCGCCAAAAACAGCCGAAATCGCCCCCCAATAATCTCAATGGGAGGCAAAGGTGTTTTTTTCCACGGCGGCAATTAGGCGCTTGCGGGTTAAAAAAACAAAAACGGCATGTCCTTTCTTGCCACGGTTTCTGCCTCTGACCTCCCATTGAAATCAATGGGAGGTAGAAAAACCTGCGGCGCTAGTTTGAGCATTTTGCGCTGCGCTTCAATGGCTGTGGGCAAAAAGCGCAGAAAAAAGCGCAAGCAGTTCAAAATCTGCCTCAAAATTCCTGTTGGAATTCTGAGGCAGAATTTTTCTGCATGCAAATAATTCCGTATGAATAGGGCCTTATAGTAACATCCAGTTATACCTCCATTATCACTTTACAGATAGTAACTGTATATCAAAGTTGTTTCACAAACCATATAGTGAATGTTATGAGAGCTTTAATTCAGCTTTTTTCTTTCTTAATCCATCTTTGGTTATTACTGAGTAAAAATTTGTCTTTTGACACTTCAAATACTGACAGGTATGCAAGTGTATAGCTCAGGGTAAAATAAATCTGCAGTTGTACTACAGCAATGGTGTAAAACTGTATGCAGATGAAAAGTTCACATTTAGACATTTCAGAAGGGATTATTGTAGAAAAGCTACTTCTAAAGACTAGTTTCTCTCTAAGTTGCAAAAAAAATCTAGTTCAGTATATCAGACAACCTTTTCCGCTATATCATAGATAGTAAATTTCTTAGAGAACAGACTGGTAATCACGTTTTTTTTTTCTCTAGGGCATGAATTCAGCAAGCTCTGAATATCCAAGACTGACTTGCTACATAAAATTCTATAACATATTAAAAGAAGAATTTCTAAAAGGGATATATACAGTGAAGGAAATAAGTATTTGATCCCTTACTGATTTTGTAAGTTTGCCCACTGTCAAAGACATGAACAGTCTAGAATTTTTAGGCTAAGTTAATTTTACCAGCGAGAGATAGATTATATTAAAAAAAAAAACAGAAAATCACATTGTCAAAATTCTATATATTTATTTGCATTGTGCACAGAAAAATAAGTATTTGATCCCTTTGGCAAACAAGGCTTAATACTTGGTGGCAAAACCCTTGTTGGCAAGCACAGCAGTCAGACATTTTTTGTAGTTGATGATGAGGTTTGCACAAATGTTAGATGGAATTTTGGCCCACTCCTCTTTGCAGATCATCTGTAAATCATTAAGATTTCGAGGCTGTCGCTTGGCAACTCGGATCTTCAGCTCCCTCCATAAGTTTTCGATGGGATTAAGGTCTGGAGACTGGCTAGGCCACTCCATGACCTTAATGTGCTTCTTTTTGAGCCACTCCTTTGTTGCCTTGGCTGTATGTTTCGGGTCATTGTCGTGCTGGAAGACCCAGTCACGAGCCATTTTTAATGTCCTGGTGGAGGGAAGGAGGTTGTCACTCAGGATTTGACAGTACATGGCTCCATCCATTCTCCCATTGATGCGGTGAGGTAGTCCTGTGCCCTTAGCAGAGAAACACCCCCAAAACATAATGTTTCCACCTCCATGCTTGACAGTGGGGAAGGTGTTCTTTGGGTCATCATAGGCAGCATTTCTCTTCCTCCAAACACGGCGAGTTGAGTTAATGCTAAAGAGCTCAATTTTAGTCTCATCTGACCACAGCACCTTCTCCCAATGACTCTCAGAATCATCCAGATCTTCATTTGCAAACTTCAGACGGGCCTGTACATGTGCCTTCTTGAGCAGGGGGACCTTGCGGGCACTGCAGGATTTTAATCCATTACGGAGTAATGTGTTACCAATGGTTTTCTTGGTGACTGTGGTCCCAGCTGCCTTGAGATCATTAACAAGTTCCCCCTGTGTAGTTTTCAGCTGAGCTCTCACCTTCCTCAGGATCAAGGATACCCCACGAGGTGAGATTTTGCATGGAGCCCCAGATCGATGTCGATTGACAGTCATTTTGTATGTCTTCCATTTTCTTACTATTGCACCAACAGTTGTCTCCTTCTCACCCAGCATCTTACTTATGGTTTTGTAGCCCATTCCAGCCTTGTGCAGGTCTATGATCTTGTCCCTGACATCCTTAGAAAGCTCTTTGGTCTTGCCCATGTTGTAGAGGTTAGAGTCAGACTGATTAATTGAGTCTGTGGACAGGAGTCTTTTATACAGGTGACCATGTAAGACAGCTGTCTTTAATGCAGGCACCAAGTTGATTTGGAGCGTGTAACTGGTCTGGAGGAGGCTGAACTCTTAATGGTTGGTAGGGGATCAAATACTTATTTCTCTGTGCACAATGCAAATAAATATATATAATTTTGACTATGTGATTTTCTTTTTTTTTTTTTATATAATCTATCTCTCACTGGTAAAATTAACCTAGCCTAAAAATTCTAGACTGTTCATGTCTTTGACAGTGGGCAAACTTACAAAATCAGCAAGGGATCAAATACTTATTTCCTTCACTGTATATATATATCCATATGTACATCCATATACACATATATTGATATAGCTTTACTTGTTACTCCGATCGCTCGTCCCCATACATTATTATCATGTTGGCAGCGCATCTCCCTGTTTACACAGGGAGATGTGCTGCCGATAACGATAATTTACACTTTTAAAACGATACAATCAGCAGATGAACAGGGCAATAATCGGGCAGAAGCATTCTTTGAACACTCGTTTGCCGGATAATTGGCTTATGTAAAAGAGATTTACAGTTGGGCTACATTAGCAAACATACACAATACACTAACACACTGTTTCTTTTAACCCCTTCAGGGGTCAAGCTAATTTTGGCCTTCAGGACCAGCCCCATTATTTAAAATCTGACATGGGGTAATAACTTGGGAATGCTTTTACCTATCCAAGCGATTCTGAGATTGTTTTGTCGTGACATATTGTACTTTATGTTAATGGGAAAATGTTGTCGATAAATTCTTTCTTTATTTGTGAAAAACACCAAAATTTTGAGAAAATGTACAAAATTTATGATTTTTCTAATTTTTTATGTATTTGCTTGCAAAACAGATAGTAATACCACACAAAATAATTATTATTTCACATATTCCATATGTCTACTTTATGTTGGCATCATTTTTTTTTAAATTATATCATAATCTCATGTAGGGGTTAAAGGGTTTGTCTTATAACAATATCTCTTTGTGTCTAAATAATACCAAAAAGGTAAATAATTTATATACAGTGCCCACCAAAATTTGCGAAACACCCTCATAACTTTTGAACGGCTCGAGGTAGAGGGTTGAAATTTGGATTTAATGGGGTCATAAAATTTACTAGTTAACACGGAAAAAAAACAACTCCGCCCCCTTGGGGGCGGTGGGGTGGGTGGGGGCACCAAAATCTGAAATGGCACGGGGGGGGGGGTTGAGTGGGGCCTCATTTGAAAGCTCTTTTCAATACAAAAACGATGCTGCAAACGATTTTGAGATAGGATTCTTTTTTCGATGAGATATTTAAAGTTTAATTTATCATCTTCATTATCGGCTACTGCCGGTGTTAGCATTACCCAAAATGTACCGCGCGGAGGTCGAACGATTAGATTTACATCTCATCGGAGTGCAAGATTAATGTGAGTCCCCTTGCCTCTCACTTTTGTGTGTGTGTGTGTGTGCGCGCGTGCGTGTGCGTGTGTGTGTGTGTGTGTACACAGCCCGAGATAAGGACCCCAGGGTTTATCATTCCCCTAGTATTTAATGACTTCAAACCCCCTCTGCGCTGTGTGTGTGTGCGTGCGTGCGTGTTGTCCGGCCAACCAAAGCAAGACCGAGGACATGTATTATGGGTATTAGTACAAACTTCACAATTGCTGTATTAAATCAAATGTTCGAATTGATGTCCTTCAACAACTTGACAGTGTCATAAGTGAACATAAAACGTGTTGATAACGTTATTTATAACATCTGGTGTGATTGAATTCGAAATGTTCACTATTCTTTCCCGCAGCTCGTCTAAGTTTGTGATCCTAGTCTTATAGACTTTACTTTTTAAATAACCCCAGTGAAAAAAGTCTAATGGGGTCAAATCTGGTGATCTCGGTGGCCATCCTATTGGGCCTCTTCTACCAATCTGTTGATCAGGAAAATTATCGTTCAGAAAATTTCGAGCTTGCAGAGAAAAATGAGCTGGAGCTCCATCCTGCTGATGCCAAACATTGCGGAAAGCTTCTCCATCAATATTTTGCATTTATGTTTCCTTCAATGAAAAACGGTCCTACAATATGATTGAGCAATACTCCGGCCCAAACGTTAACCTTCTGAGGATACTGGGTATGACTGTCTCTCATCCAATGTGGATTTTCGTCTGCCCAATACCTCATGTTCTGTCGATTTACAGAACCGTTTAGTTCAAACGAGCTTCATCCGAAAAACAGGTCCAGTTGAAAATCTGATGATTATCATAAAAATGGTGTCATCATTGTTTCGCAAAAATTCAACTCTTCTGTCATAATCATCTACGGATAGCTCCTGAACTAGAAGTATTTTATAAGGATGATAATGGTGCCTCTTCAAAATGTGACGGACTGATGTGGCTCTGATATCATTTTGTTGTGCTCCACTCGAGACAGATGTATGAGGATTATCATGTAGAGTGAGCAGAACATCTAAAGCTTTTTCATCATTACTAGCATATTTGGGTCTTGGTGCATCTTTAATTGAACTGGTTATTTCGAAACGATGAACAGTTCTTTTAACAGTTGACAATGAAATTGGATCACGGATAGGATAAGTGGCATTGAATAAAGCCGCTACTTATGGATCTTATTTTTTCTTCGCCATACCCTCTCATCATGAATAAAGTGATCCTTTCCATTTTGGTCAAATGCATTTTGTGATATGACAATAGAAATGTACAAAAATGAAAAATACTCTCCGAATTAGCGCTCTCTGAAATTCACAAGTGACTACCGAAATGTGTACACATGAAATCATGTTACAATCGTAGACAAGGTCCATTTTGTATCTCCGAGGCCGATTGTAATAATACATAATTTAAAGTCACCTTGATGTGACATTCCCAAGCTCACACACGCACACGCGCCCACACACATTTAGGATTTGACTAGCGCAGGACATTTTGGTTAATGCTAACACCGGCGGTAGCCGATAATGAAGATAATAACTTTAAAGTAAAATTTAAAAAAAAAATATCTCAAAATCGATGGTGGCATTGTTTTCATATTAAAAATAACTTTCAAATGCGCTCCCACTCGACCCCTCCGTGGCGTTTAAGATTTTGCTGCCCCCGTCCACCGCACCGCCCCCAAGGGGGTGGGGGTGATTTTTTAAACTGGTAGATTTTATGACCGCACTAAATCCTACCAAACTTCAACCCTCCACCTCGAGCCGTTCAAAAGTTATGATGGTGTTCTGGAAATTTTGGTGGGCACTGTATATAAATTATTTACCTTTTTGGTATTATTTAGACACAAAGAGATATTGTTATAAGACAACCCCTTTAATCCCTACACAAGATTATGATGATGATAATTAAAAATAATATAGTAATACTATTAATAAAAAATATCATCATCACATAGATTTTAATTAAAGGGGTATTCCTGTGGTAACACATTATCATCTATCTGTGGATAGGTGATAACTGTTAGATTAGTTAAATCACCAAAATGGGTTCCCGTGTCCCCCGTTCCTCCCAGCAGCAAAAACACTTGCCACGAGTTGAGCACAGTACTCAGCAGTTTCCCATCGCTGCCATAGTCTATGAAAAGAACAGCAGTGCACATGCTTGACCACTGCTCCATTCAACTCCTCCTGGCAAGTGGTCTTGCTGCTGGGAGGAACGGTGGGACATGGAACTCCTGTTTTGGTGATTGGTGGGTGTCCCAGAAGTCAGACTCCACCGTTCTAACAGTTATAACCTATCCAGCGCATAGGTGATAACTTGTTACAACCGTAACACCCCTTTAAGGCTCCGTTCACATCTGCGCTAGGGCTCCGTTCTGTCTGAGCTTTCAGACGGAACCAAGCCCTGACAGACGCAAACGGAAACCATAGGTTTCCGTTTCCATCACCATTGACTTCAATGGTGACGGATCCGGTGCCAATGGTTTCCGTTTGTCTCCGTTGTGCTAGGGTTCCGTTGTTTCTACTGAATCAATACCGTAGTCGGTGATGGAAATGGACACCTATGGTTTCTGTTTGTGTCTGTCAGGGCTCCGTTCCGACAGAAAGCTCCAACTGAACATCGGAACGCAGCCCTGACGCAGATGTGAATGAAGCCTAACTCATAATATTGCAACAAATTGTTAATTTTTGAAAAAACTTTTTCAAAGCTTTCTTTGCTGTGTGTATTCATCTAATAAAAAAATAATGTGCAATTTTAACAGCACCATTTTTTTTAACATTAGTGCATTATTGTACCAGTTATACATCAAAACACCCATAATTATTACAGTATTAATTATTAAAAATGTAAATTAGTTCGATTTATAATATAAGAAAGGACTACCAACAATATATTGTGCTGATAAATAAAAGGGTTCTTCGCTTTGAACAATCCTTACTTTTTAGAAGGGTCCCATGACAATAAGAAGATGTTATCTGTGGGGAAATCTAGCAGTAAGTGTTTAATTTCCCAGCAGTGCCACCTAAGGTGAAATTAAGCATTACATAGTGTTGATTCAAAGCAGTGGGCTGTCTGTGTAATACATGGCAGGTCCGCCAAAGTGAGAGCTTCTCTGTATAACCGCTCTCAACTCTGGTCAAGAGATGACCAGAGGACCTCCTACTATTAACTCAGAATTTCAGAATAGGGTGCATGATAATGGGTTTTTCAAACTGGACAACCCCTTTTAATGTTGCCTTAATATTGAAGATTGAAGTTATTGAAGATTAGATGAAGATTAGAATGTATGGAAGTTTTCCAGTATCGTTAAAAGGTCACCTCTGTAGCTTTTTTTTTTTTATTTGCAGTTTTTTTTTTTTGCCTTTTTTTTCTCTCCCATTACTGCACGTTAACTGCTCCATACCCTATTATCTTTGAGTTGTGCTTGGGCTTATTAATGACAAAGAGTTCAAAGAACAATTGCAAGGGAAGCCGACTGCAACTAATCTAGTGTCAGCTAGAAAATGAAAGCACTCCAATGACCCAAGTGGTTAACGTGGGCAGGTGGTCTACTATTCCTTTGCACTATTTGAGACAAATGTGTCTTACCTCTGTTTTAGTTTCACACTTCACTTCGTGCTCTCTGCAGAGACTGACATTTCTTTAATAATCGTGACAATAAACAGAATGGAAACTTATTTTTTATTTTTTTAATTGAGCATTGATTCACTGCTGAAAAATCAAATCTGCAGTTTCATAATGGTAAAAAAATAACAATCTTTAAGTAGGAGGTTGGAAACGCTTATACTTATTTCGATAAATGATCTTCATTACTTCAGCAAAAGAACAATCCTTCTTAATTTAATAACTTGTTGCGCTCTTGCAGTGCATTGTTCTGCAGTGGACAACGTTTATTAAGATCAATATTGATCGCTGCAAAGAAATCTGAAGCACTCATTTTTTGTTTTGCTTAAAATGAGAGTACTATTAACATTATGAAAGGCTCCAAATGGTTTATTCTCATGTGATTTGTACATTATAAGAAACATAGAGATCTAAAAGAGGAATTGTATGTGGCTATCCGTCACCTAGGACCACAATGATATCAGATTCTGAAATCCTAAAATGAATTTAATTGAAATTCAAGCAATGCTCTATATATTTTTTTTTTTCGAGGCAGATATATAAAATGCCAGACAATCTTTTACTTACTGGCAGGGGAATGGAGTAGAGGTGTAGACCCACGGAAAGAACATAACATGCTTTGCAAACTAGTTCAGTGGTTCCACCTAAATCGTGAAAGGAAAGCTATGGATCCACAGAAGTCATGGCTAACAATTAAATAATTCTGTCGACATGACTAACAATTAAATAATTCAAGTGGCCATTAACTGCCAGTGTAATTGCTTTGCAAATAAAATGTCAAGGCTGAATTGAACTATTTAAGCACAGACATTTTAT
This sequence comes from Rhinoderma darwinii, assembly GCF_050947455.1. Taxonomy (NCBI): domain Eukaryota; kingdom Metazoa; phylum Chordata; class Amphibia; order Anura; family Rhinodermatidae; genus Rhinoderma; species Rhinoderma darwinii. Next base: position 223,457,071 of record NC_134688.1, read on the forward strand.
TGATTTATCAATTTTCTCTTCAAAGAAGTAAAATTGTCTTTGAGGGTATGCCCAGATGTGGCGGAGTTCTGCATACACTGTCCGCTTCAATGCCGCACAGAATCTGCGTTGCAGATTCTGTTGCGGCTTTGCCTAAAATGGGCATTAAATTGATGCAGACTAGCCGTTGCGTATGGAGGGGAAGAGGGCTTCCCTTCTCTCTATCAGTGCAGGATAGAGAGAAGGGACAGCCCTTTCCCTAGTAAAAGTAAAATAAATTCATACTTACCCGGCCGTTGTCTTGGTGACGCGTCCCTCTTTCGACATCCAGCCCGACCTCCCTGGATGACGCGGCAGTCCATGTGACCGCTGCAGCCTGTGATTGGCTGCAGCCGTCACTTGGAATGAAACGTCATCCCGGGAGGCCGGACTGGAGGAAGAAGCAGGGAGTTCTCGGTAAGTAGTAACTTCTTTTTTTTTTTACAGGTTGATGTATATTGTGATCGGAAGTCACTGTCCAGGGTGCTGAAACAGTAACTGCCGATTGTTTAACTCTTTCAGCACCCTGGACAGTGACTATTTACTGAAGTCGCCTAGCAACGCTCCCGTAATTACGGGTGCACACATGTAGTCACCCCTAATTACGGGAGCCCCATTGACTTCCTCAGTCTGGCTATAGACCTAAAAATACATAGGTCCAGCCAGAATGAAGAAATGTCATGTTAGTAAAACCAATACGCTCCGCAGCACACATAACATCTGCGGACTTCATTGTGGAATTTTGACTCTCCATTGAAGTCAATGGAGAAATTCCGCAATGAGTCCGCAACAAGTCCGCTACACGTCCGCAACAGTCAGTGTATGCTGCGGACACCAAATTCCACACCGCAGCCTATGCTCCGCAGCGGAATTGTCTGCAACGTGTAAACGAACCCAACTACAAAGCTGTGGAAGGCAATGGAGAAACGTGTACGCTGCGGATTTCCAGCGCAATTCCGCCACATCTGGTCATGCCCTAAGGATGGGAAAACTAGTAAGATAAGCCAACCAAGGAAAATTAACACCTACGCTCCTTCATGGAAACAGATATCAAACAAACCCTATGTAATCTGATCCTGCAGTCCTACTTCCTTCCATCTACCCCTTATATCTTTATAACATACATTTGGTAGGTTAGCAGGAAATATAGGACAGAAATATAGGACAGATTGAAGGGAGTTTGACTGCAGGATCAGACTACACAGTTTCTATGTTGTCTCTTACCATGAGACAACTGTAGACACAAAATCGTAGGACATTTTTAATGAGGACTATGGGCAAAGCTTTTTTATTTTTTATTTCATGCTTTAGGCCCTGTTCAAAAATCTGCCTCAAAATTCCCTCATTACATATGTCTGAGCAAATGTCACATTCAGCATTGGGAAAGTTAAAGGAGTCGTCCAGGCATTGGGCGGTTTTTCATACTGATGACCTATCCATAGGATAAGTCATCAGTATATGATCGGTGTGGGTCCAACACCCTAACCCCGAACCGATCAGCTGCTTCAGTTACCTCCGTGCACCGGATGGCCATGCTAGAAGCCGATGGCTCCAGTCATGGAATATCAGCCAAGCTGTAGTACTGCAGCTCTGCTCTTATTTAAAGAGGCTCTGTCACCAGATTATATGTGGCCTATCTCCTACATAATCAGATCGGCACTGTAATGTAGATAACAGCAGTGTTTTTTATTTTGAAAAACGATCATTTTTGAGCAAGTTATGAGCAATTTAAGATTTATGCTAATTAATTTCTTAATGACCAACTAGGCGTGTTTTTACTTTTGACCAACTGGGCGTTGTACAGAGGAGTGTATGACGCTGACCAATCAGTGACCAATCAGTGACCAATCAGCATCATACACTCCTCATTGTTCCAACCCAGCTTCTTTCACTGCACAATCACACTGTAACAATGGGCTGGAACTATGGGAAGTGTATGACGCTGGTTGGTCGCTGATTGGTCAGCGTCAGACACTTCTCTTCACAACACCCAGTTGGTCAAAAGTAAAAACTCGCCCAGTTGGTGATTAAGAAACTAATTAGCATAAATCTAAAATTGCTCATAACTTGCTCAAAAATGATTGTTTTTCTAAATAAAAACCACTGCTGTTATCTACATTACAGCACCGATCACATTATGCAGGAGATAGGGCACTTATAATCTGGTGACAGAGCCTCTTTAAGTGAATAGGAGCAGAGTTGCTGTTCTGCAACACGGCCGATATGCAGTGGTCGGAGCCATCTGCATACTGCATACTGCATACACTGCATACTGCATACACTGCATAGCAATGTTCGATGTCGGAAGCAGATTGCTACATACACTGTATAGCGGCTGTGCTGCAGTACTGCAGCTCTACTCCTACTCACTTGAATGAGAGCAGAGCTGCAGTACTGCAGCATGGCCACTATACTGATGTGGATAGGTCATCAGTATGGAGAAACGTCCCAAGCCTGGACAACCATTTTAAGTAACACATGCTGTCAGTCTATTTGCTTTTTTCCTGCTTACCATCAAATGACTTCCAGAACTCTCATCATGCAAAGTCCCTAAAAAATAATAGTGTGTTTTTATACACATAATCTTGTAAAGACGTTGTAAATGTTAAAGATACAGTAGCATAATTCTTGGCACATTTTCCATGAAATAATGATGCCACCACAGCAGTAACCTTTTATCTGAGAGTTTCCAAAGATTAAAAACTTATTAAAAACAGATGAAGCTTAATGACACTTCATGATTAATGTATAACAATTTATAAGGCAGACATTGAGTATTGTAGCTTTTTCACACTAACTGATTGCTGGAAGAGATACAAGCACTAAAGGCCAAAAGAGATAACCATTTACATGAATAAGGGATGATCTACAAAGCCATTCACAGGCAGACGATATATACAGAAACTAATAGTGACTAATGTACCTAAGAGTAAGCAGCCAAGAGAGCCCCATTAGAGCCAATAAGACTGTTATAATGTACATATGATATAATACACCAATGTCAACGAAAAGGGATCATAATAATTTTAAAGATTTATGTGTTAGTCGCTGACTCAAAATATTTTATCAATGCATTGATATGTGGTGCTAAGAGAATAAAAATGTACATTAATCTGAAACAAGTTGGTTTCTTTGCTAGTGTAACCATGTAGAGTTGCATTGTAATAGCACACCACCACCTGGTGGCCCAACATTGACATGTTACAGAAACCCTCTATTGGTCACTGATCATGATATAATCTCCAATGGGTATTCATTCATTCATTCATTCATTTGTTCATTCATTTGTTATTTGGATATAAGGCAAGGGCTTCAGCACTAATACCAGTAATTAAAATATATACCAGCTTGACCTGCATGTCTCTTTGGACCCACTTACACCTACTTTACATGGCACGCCTTCCTGGTTCATAAGCAGAATACGGGATAACATATATTACTTAGGCATTATGAAATTATCAGTATTCTTTTGGTAGAATTTTTTGCACAAAAGACACTATTACATATTTAAAACAGTACACAGAAAACTAACCATTTTTTAAAGGTAAGCCACATTTCCTATACTACAAGCAATTGTGCATTTTAAGTATATTTAGGTATTGTCAAACCATTTTGTTAGTTTAATCAATTAAGTATTGCTCATTCATTTTGCTTAAAGCAGTGGAAGGACAAGGAGTCTTACCATAGATATGTTTGGCTGACAGCAATCGTCCCCTGACTCCACCTTTAATCCTGATTAGAAGCATTTACCCAGTTGGTAAAAAGTAAAAAACACCCAGTTGTCTATTAAGAAACTAATTAGCAGAAATCTCAAATTGTTTTTTAACTTGGTCAAAAATGATAATTTTTCAAAATAAAAACCACTACATTACAGCGCCGATCAGATTATGTAGGAGAATTTATAATCTGGCGACAGAGCCTCTTTAAGCAAATTTTGTTAATTTCTTTTACCTTTTTTTTTTATTTTATTGTAAAATATTGTTTATACAAACATTTACCAAGTACAAACAGTAAATAATTATCTGAAGGTACAATACATATGTATGCAAGAAAAGAAACGGGACACAAACAATGTATATATTTCAAGAGTTGTACCATTAGGTCTTTGTGTGATTGAATTAAACTAGTTTTGATGGTAATGCATGCTATGAACAAAGAGAGAGGTACCATATTTTTTGAGTCTACTCCAGGTCTGAAGCACGTTTTTATGGAAAACAAATGAAGGCTAAATTGACACCATACATTGGGAAAGTTTCCCAATGTATCCACCGATGTCTGATGATGAATACCGTATATAACAGCATCCCGCAACCCCAACTGTATCGGAAAGCATAGTTGACTGCACTTTCAATACAACTGCATGCAAAAATAAAAATCATTGAGTGCAGTTTTTTTTCTAATTGCACACAATGGCAGACTTATGCAACTGAATAGGAATACAGTTGCATCTGTTTAGCTATACATTCAGCCTAACGTAATCCCTGAATGCAGTGGGAATTTATCCTTAATTAAACATAGGAGTTTCTTGAGTATACAATAATTAAGTTGATTAGTGTGTTCATCTTCCTTCAACTGTTTAAAGCCGCATGCACATACTGTTTGATGTACCTTCAAGGCACACCGGGGACTTTTCACATAGATTCAGTGAATCGGATTATGTGTCATGTGAAGGAAGGACACACTGTATTGTCTGATACTGATAATCAGTTACTGGTAATAGACTAAATCGAGATGTAGCCATCTTTACCTTGACTTTTGACGCAATAAATACGATGTGAATACAAGAAATAAAAGAAACTTTCATTTGACTTTTGCAGTGGCTTTTGTTGTGGTTTGATATCACACAGCAGCAAGTTATAAGAGTCAAGATAAAGATTGCTACATCTGTACATTGTACTGTAGCTTACTTTTTTTTTTCTTTCCTAAATTCCTTTTAATTGTTTGAACCACTAAAAGTCCTCACGTGTGCAACTCTGCTATGAAATATCTCATTACATTAAAAAATGACCTAACGAAGAAAGAACAATAGATATCAGTGTGCTAAAATGTGTTTTTACTCTCACCAGTATGTCATCCCTGAGGTATCAGTAGACTACAATGGTACGACAAGCAGAATAAGCAGACAAGCAGAATAAGCAGACAAGCAGAATAAGATCACTCGCTTCTTAAGATAAGGGCTTCACTTGTTCCAGTTGTTGGTTATCAAGATTTATCAGTAAGCTTTGTTGGACTGTGTCTAAATAGTTCATTGATTTGGAGCTTATTCCGAGTTGTCATAGTTGCACAAGTAACAGCTTGTTGGTTTGACAATGAAAGGTTTTTTCCTTAATCAATAAAAACAGATTCAGTGAAAGAGCCAAGGTTTTAGGAACTGTGCATTTAGTCAGCAAACTTAGTAAGGCTGCTAAATGAAAGTATAATAGAATACCATGGTCACACAAGTTTATAAATGTGAATTCATTCTCAGATTTTCTTTTGAATCAATGGTAAAAATTGTGTATGTATACACAATTTGTGAAGATGTGTTTGTTTGTATGTATATATATATATATATATATATATATATATATATATATATATATATATATATATCTCAAAGGTGATGCCAGGGAAAAGCTAATTTCACCCAGGAATTCCTCCCTCACTGTGTTACCAGAAGCTCCTTATTACTCAAAATCGCACAACACCAACTTCCACTGGCAGAGACCGCATCCCTAAAACTCCTTACCTTTATGTTTGCCCACACCACTAATGTTAAACAAAGGACACACATAGAAGACACACAGACAGAGGGGCAGAAAGGGGAAACAGATAATGGGCACACAAACCACATCACCACAGACAGCAGGCACACAAGGGGACATTGAAAATGGATGTACTGTACATCATATCTTACATACTAATAATATACAACTTTATAATTATTTCTTTGGCATCAACATGAATACATGGATGGTAAAGTAAAGCTCTAAATTTGCACAACTTTCAGTCAAAATATTGAGGAATGAAAAGGAACATATTTTTCAAAATATGTTTATTACCAAAATGTCTTGCTGCTGTCAGCTCCTAGTCACTTAGTTACTGCTAAGTTAGAGCTCCATGCAGCTATTTTGCCCTGCAGACTACCGTATATGTCGGCGTATAAGACGACTGGGCGTATAAGACGACCCCCAACTTTTACCCTTAAAATATAGAATTTAAGATATACTCACCATTTCGTGCAGGAGCGCTTCACTATGGCCATCGGCGGCAGGACCCAGGACTCTCTGTCTCTTTGAACTCGCGCATGCGCAGATAGGCTGCTTCATCGCGCGAGATCTGAGAGGCAGGGAATGAGAGGAAAGGGCGGGCCAGAGCATCTTACAGAGATGTTCCCTGGCGGCTAATACCGGCTTCCCTCAGATCCGTGGCGGATTCCGTGCATCCCGGGAGCCTGTGTACCGGACTGCAGGCTCACAAGGTAACACACAACCTGTGTGTAGACAATATGTAGACTAGGGATGTCACGATACCAGAATTTGGACTTCGATACCGATACTTCGTTTAGTATTGCGATTTCGATACCAATTTCGATACTTTTGCCAACAGTGATAAAAAAAAAATTCTTCCGTTTTCTGATGTGAGGCGCGACATGTGATGAATTTTGAACGCGCCTCACATTAATAGTAATTAATCCCATCATGTTTCTCAGTCATATTGGGTTAATGTGCGAGGTACATGATGGGGTTAATTACTATTAATGTGAGGAACATGGAGGGTAAATTCATCGCACCTCATGCCTCACATTAATAAGTGAATGAAAGCCGTGTTTATTTCATTTTTTTATTTTAATGTTTATTGTAAAAAAGGTGAAGGTGTATTTTTTTTTACATTTAACAATACTTTGTTTTTACTTTATTTTTAAACTTTAATGTACTGACATATATCAGATATGTGCCAGTACATTAACCTGTGGACGGATAATACACAGGCAGTTGTTAGGACATACTTGGGTATGTCCTAACAACATGAAATATGGTAAGACAGCCCTGGGGTCCGTCAATAGACCCTGGGCTGTCTGCCCATATATGGTATGGCCCTCGATCGCATCACAGGAATTCCCTGTGACGCGATCCAGGGGCATCCCCCCTTCTCACTTTTCCCTGAATGCTGCAGTCAGCTGTGATCGCAGCATTCAGGGGAATAACGGCGGAGATGAGCGGTTTCTCTGATCTCCGCCGTTATAGAGCGGGGCTGCGGCTGTGTAATACAGCCATTGCCCCGCTCCTGACAGGAAGTGCGCGCGCGGTCAGCATGAGGTGATGCGGCCGGCGCTGCACTAATGAGCGGCAGTTCAGGCACTGAAGACAGAACATGGGGGTGTTTTGTAGCGCGCCCGCCATGTTCTGTCTCCAGTGCCGCCGCTCATTAGTGCAGCGCTGGCCGCATTGCATCATCCTGACCCCGCGAACTTATCATGACTCAGGAGCGGGGCTGTGGCTGAATTACACAGCCGCAGCCGCGCTCCCATACATACATGTGTCACTATACTGAGCTGTGCGGCTGCAACGTGCATCCCTAATGTAGACAATATCCGGCATATAAGACGACCCCACACTTTTGACATTTTTTTAAGGGTGTAAAAAGTCGTCTTGTACGCCGATATATACGGTATATTGTTTATATTTTGAAGTGCATATTCTACAGTATACACATCTCACTTAGAGGTTGTCTCATAATACTCATAATAAACATTGGTGACATATTGCTATGGTAGGGCCAACCACTGTGTCCCCATCAATTGCTAGAACGAAGTGGCAGCAGACCTAGAAAAGCACCATGCACTGCAGCTCCTGTTGTCTTAATGGCCATCCATACGGCCACGTAATAAAAATTTAACGGAGCCGTCAGGAGACATAGTTGGATGCCTCTTTTCTAGCGGCACTGCACTTTTATTCTAGTCAGGGTGGACATATCGCCTGTGTAGAAGGTTCAGCTGCACAGGGGCCCAGAGAAGATGATGGTCCATCTGAGCCAGAGAGCAGTAACTGATAGTTTGATAATTTTCCTTGTAGCCACGACGATTGGGATGTGGCTTTGTAGATAAATGGGCGGAGCTTAATTGGGGGTTTCCCATAATCTATATTTATCACCTAAACACAGAATAGGTGATAAATATCTAAACAGTGAGGTTCCGACTGACCCCACCGATCCCAAGAATAAGCTTACCTTGCCGTCCCTGTGCACCCCATATGAAAGCTCGGCCACTGCTTTTAAAGTGGTATTCCAGTTACAACAAGTTACCCCCTATCCGTAGGGTAAGGGGTAACTTGCTGATCGGTGGGTGTCCCACAGTTCAGACCCCCACCGTTTATGAGAACGGGGAGCCGAAGTTGCCCGAACCCAAGTTTGAACCGAGCGGCAGGTCGCTCATGCGCACTGCTGCTCGATTCATTCTCTACGGATAGGGGGTAACTTGTTGTAACCGGAATACCCCTTTAAACTAATGAAAGTAAGCAAGTTTGTAATATACTTGCACTTTTGATAAAGTCCCGATTTTTAGCTCTACCCGCAGGTCACATGAAAGCATACAAAGCTTCTTCCTTCTTCCGCTTATGTAGAGTCCATTGCTACCACCATTCCTTTCCGGCAGATACAATGTCTGAATGAATAGAACATCATCATGTATGTCTGGGACTTCATGTACACTGGGCTGAAATTGCTCTTACTTATACTGAGCATGCACTGTTCGGCACATCAAGAAGGTGTAGGGGCGGAAATATAGCTGGCTGGGATACAATGGTCAATTGAATTTGGTTTAGCTGGTTGATTTAGTAGCTAAAAGGGCAATTACTTTTTCACCTAGGGCCTGTAATGACAGGGTAGGGAGACAGACAGGTGAGCCCTAATCTACCCGCCACTCAGTCCCTGCCTACTTGCAATGACCCGTCCTAAGCGACGAGGTACAACTGGGCAATGGTCCCTACACTCAGTAAGTGCAAGACAGACGAACAGACAAGGGTACACAGAAGCTAGGGAAACGGGGCAGCTGCCCACGGAGACACCGTGAGCAACAAGAGTAGTGAACGAGCCGAGTCAAACCAGGAGAGAACGAGGTACCAAACGCTGAGCAGGAGAGTGGTCAGAAAGCCAAGGTCAATAACAAGCAGATGATGAGTAGTACAAGCAGCAGCAGCAGCAAGCCAGGAAACAAGCATAGAAGAATCACAGGCAAAGGAGGAACAGGAAAGGCAGGTATAAATAGACAGTGGGCGGGAGCTAGCTCCGTCTGGCCAGGCTGTGATAGGCTCTCCCACTCCTAAGCCTGCCATCCTGAGTGGTGGAAGATGGAGTCAGTCTCACAGACATAGGAGCAGGTGCAGACTGATTGCCCACGGGCGTCGACACAGAAGCGGTGTCTGGCAAATCCTTTAGGGTATGTGCACACACACTAATTACGTCCGTAATTGACGGACGTATTTTGGCTGCAAGTACCGGACCGAACACAGTGCAGGGAGCCGGGCTCCTAGCATCATACTTATATACGATGCTAGGAGTCCCTGCCTCTCTGCAGGACAACTGTCCCGTACTGTAATCATGTTTTCAGTACGGGACAGTAGTTCCACGGAGAGGCAGGGACTCCTAGCATCGTACATAACTATGATGCTAGGAGCCCGGCTCCCTGCACTGTGTTCGGTCCGGTACTTGCAGCCGAAATACGTCCGTCAATTACGGGCGTAATTAGTGTGTGTGCACATACCCTTACAGGGCCAGGAATAATTATTTAAAATCAGCATTTTGTGTTTACTTGGGTAATCTTTGTCTAATATTAAAAGTAATTTCATGATCTGAAATATTTAAGTTTGACAAATATGCAAAAATAGAAGAAATTATGAAAGGGCAAAAACTTTTTTACAGCACTGTATATTTGGTACGTTAGCAATAATTAGGGGCTAGCCTTCAGTATGGCCTTTCCCAGTAAGTTTTAACTAAAACTTCTTTTGTATAAAATAAGAATTTTCAAAGTTTTCATGTCTGTTTATTAATGAATGCGCCTAAAAATAAAGCATAAATATTTGATTGTTAGTTCCCACCATGTAGTTATAATAATTTTCTAAACAAATATTGAAAAGTGACATTCTTTGTTCCATAGTCCAGATGCAAGCTTAATTTGGCAACTCTCATTTTGCTACTGTAAAAATTGGCAAATATCTGTTGTAGAGTTTATTTAAACTGGCAAAATGCCTAGACTTAAGTTTAACAACTTGAAAAGTTGTCAAGTGTGGGAAGGAAAATCTTTTGTTATGTCATCTGTGTTCAAAATAAAAACACAAGGCATAGTAACACATTTGTATCACTGAAAAAGAGGCTAAAACAATAAAACACAGATTAAAATGTTAATACAAATGAAATATTATATTATAAAAGGCTACATTTATATTCTAATAGAAAAATTAGCAAACTCTCTAAGATTTCAAGTTCAGTGTGAACCCCTTTACACCCCACAGTTTACAAACAAAGGGTATAGGCACCAACTCAAGTTTCATGTCACTATCCTTTCCTGCAACGGAGCATAATGATGGGAGGTAAACAAGAGACAATTATGCCACCAGGGGCATAATTACAATTTATAGGGCTCCCTAGCAAATTCAGGAATGGGACACCACCTGAACTGAATTATAGTAGTGCAAACAACAGCATAACTGTTTTTCGCTTAGTAGCAGGGATGGAGAGAAGACCCATATATCAGATATTCTGCACAAGGGAGACCCCAATAGTAGTGCTAAATACAAAACCATGTGTTTGATTCTACCCAAAAAAAACAAAAAACAACAATCTTGCACCTGAATAGGCCCCCCCAGCTTTTGTCTTGAGAGTAGCTGCTGTGACTTCCTTGGCTATAGCCACGTTTATGTAGTGCATGCTATTCCGAGAGGTGAAAGTGTGGTGTCATGATCCAAAATTAGGTGAGTGGTGCACTTTGAATTTTGCCCTGTGACTTAATTTCCACTATGTATAATAGCAACGCTTCTGCTCTAAAGGCAGATTTTGGAGAAATGTATAACCCCTTGTACACCGTGATTAATACGGGTCTAATTTAACATAGGAGAGTACAAGGTGGAAGCCTTCTTTGTAAGCATCACATGTATGCCTATGGCATGACCAGTGCCATTCATTATAAAGTCAAAAATTTCTAAAATACCACCTCTTTTGAGAAGACTACCCCTTTATGAAGACCAGGCTTTCTGTGACAGATTTTCAATTGTATTTGATGCATATTGGTCTCTTTTTTTATAGCAACCCCCTTCTAGAAGAACATTTTTCAATGCAGTTTCACTGCATACTGTAGGCAGATAGTCCAGGGTCTAGTGAAGGACCCCGTTTGCTGCCATTTCATATTGCCTGTTGTTAAGGCATACTTGACTGTGTCCTTTAGGTTAATATTAACCCCTTAGGGATGTGACCTTGTTGGGCCTTAATGGCACAGTGATTTTTAAAAAAAATTGTATCTCTGCATTCTTAAAGTAATAACTGTTTTTTGTTTTTTTCATCAATGAAACCATCTGAGGGTTTGACTTTTTATGCGGGACCAGTTGTATTAATTTTGGGGATATACCGTATAATATATTGTATAGCTTTTAGAAAAAAATGGGGGGGATTACAGGTGCAGCGATACCAATTATGTGCAGCTTCTTTCCAATTATAAAGCGTTTTGTAAGGAAAGAGAAGTTGTTATTTTTTTTTGCTTTTTATTCCTTTTTTTTTTTATTCCATTTTATTCCTTTATTGAAATTGTAACTTTTTTTTTTTTAGTCCCTCTATGGAACTTGAACATCCGATCTCCTGATCGCTTTAATAATACATTGCAATACTTCTGTAATTATTATGCATGTCAGTGTTAACACTGACTGGCAACCTATTCGACTTGCCTTAGGCAGTGCCTAATAGGCTCTTATGCATACTTGGGGGCCATGTTAGGCCCTGGCTGCCATAGCAACCCATCGGCACCCCGCAATCACATTGTAGGGATGCCAATGAACTTAAACAGTGGGCATCCTCTCTCTTTCTCTATAAAACCACATAGCTTCCAAGACTGCTATTGACTGTGGCATCTTTAGTGGTTCAAAGGCTGGTATCGGAGTTATCTCATATCCTGACCTTTAGAGCATGGAGTCTGCTCTATAATACAACCATCACTGCTATGTATTATTATGTCAGTTCACTGGAACTTCATAGTTCTGACGTAATAGTATCTCACATGATGGAAATATTAAAGTGATCACAGCTAATTACACATATGTAACAGTGGAAATCTCAAAAGTGTATCAAAAACTTGATACAGTACTAGTATGTGTAAACTTGTATATGTGTTTTTCACAACTAGTTTTTACATTTTTATTAAAAAAACCTTTCCCTTAAAATTTCTTATATGGTAATACAAGTAAAAACATACATGCAGTTCTCACATACCTGTTTGTGGTTTTCCCCCATTATATCTAAAAGGGTTTTACAAGATTAGAAAAAACATGGCTGCTTTGTTCCAGAAAGCATGGGATGTTTCTTGTTTTGCGGTTCTGCTCTTTTGAAGTGAATGAGGCTGAGCGGCAAAACCACACACAACCAAGTCTGCCACTGTTTTGGAAGAAAGCAGCCATGTTTTTGTGATCCTGTACAAGCTCTTTTATATTACAGAAATGCCCAAGTTAAAGCATCCCGTATTTTAAACAAATGCCCCATTGCCGAAAAACATTTAAACGCTGCATATTTGAATAGTCATTCATACATTTCCATTTACTAACATTATGCATCTTGATAATCACTATGCATCTTGATATGATAAATTCCTGAAGTGGAATAAAACGCCACAAAATCACGCTATGTGAACATCAGCCAGAGGGGCTCTAAATTCTAAGTCAATTGTATCCCCAGTGGCTGTGCAGTTGAATGCAGTCGGATGCTAAATGTAAACAGCTATTTGTGTCTGAAAGCTATTTACTGTATATTTTAATGGTAATAACGGCAGGAAGTAAAAAAAATGTATGTGCTAATGATCCCTAGTTCTTTATCCTTCATTTAGTCAGGTCTGGGAACATTTATAACTACGTATTTGCATATATATATATATATATTTCTGATTTATATTTGCAGATCATTTTATAAGCTGCACATTTTTAAAGCAACAGACTTTAGATTTAGTGCTGCTGTAATTATATACATGACTTCACATTCTAGTATATGCATCTGCAAATTGCAGCTTTTTCGACTGTTCCTAGTTCTGTAAAATGAACTAAAATTATAATGATAAATCATGTAGGCACTGTTTACATTACCATTTACCCTGTTCAGCCATAACATTAAAACTACTGAGAGACTAAGGCTGGTTTCACACGAGCACATTAACGTCCGTAATGGACGGACGTATTTCGGCCGGAAGTCCCGGACCGAACACACTGCAAGGAGCCGGGCTCCTAGGATCATAGTTATGTACGATGCTAGGAGTCCCTGCCTCTCCGTGGAACTACTGTCCCGTACTGAAAACATGATTACAGTACGGGACAGTTGTCCTGCAGAGAGGCAGGGACTCCTAGCATCGTACATAACTATGATGCTAGTAGCCCGGCTCCCTGCACTCAGTTCGGTCCGGGACTTCCGGCCGAAATACGTCCGTCAATTACGGACGTTAATGTGCTCGTGTGAACCCAGCCAAAGAGAAAAACACTGATTAACTTGTTATAATGGCAGCTTTCAAGTGTCGGGATCTATAAGGCAGCAAGTGAAGTGGATGTGTTGGAAGCAGTTAGGATCTGAACAACTTTGACTAGGGCTAAATTGTGATTTCATGATTACTGGGTCAGAGCATATATATCCGGAATGTTTCCAGTATGCAGTGGCGAGTTACTACCAAAGTGGTCAAAGAAACATGAAACTGGTGAACCGGCAACAGGGTCATGAGTGGCCAAGGCTCATTAATGTGCATGCAGAGTGAATTATAGCCCATCTGGTCTGATCCCACAAAAAAGCTACTGTGCGCAGATGTGATGCTATTTCCGGAACAAAGCTGTCATGTTTTTTTCTAACCCTGCTGTCTGTGCCCTCTATCTACAGGCTACAGGGAGCACTATCTACAGAGAGCACTGTCTACAGGAGAGACTGTGAGACTATCTACAGGGGGCACTATTTGTGCCCCTGTTTCCAGTGGACACAGTGAATAGCACTATTTAAAGGTGACACTGTGTGGAACACTAGCTTCAGGGGCACTGTTTGTGACACTATCTACTTGGGTGTGTAGTACTTTCTAAAGGGGGCACACTTTTTAACACTATCTAAAGGGAACACTCTCTACAGGAGGCAATCTATCTATAGAGGGCACTGTGTGTGCCCCTGTCCCCAGAGGGCACAGTGAACAGCACTATTTAAAGGGGACACTGTGTGTAATACTATCTTCAGGGGCACTGTCTGTGACACTATCTACAGGGGGCACTGTGTGCATGGCACTATATATAGGGATACTGTGTTTGGCATTATCTAAAGAAGACACTATCTGCAGGGGGTATTGTTTGTAACACTATTTAAAAAAAGGCACTGTGCGAGTCACTATCAATAGGTGGCACTCTACAGGGTGTTCTGTATGTGACATTCTCTGCAGGTAGAGGGCACAGGAGGCACGCTCTACAGGGAGCACTGTGTGTGACACTCTCTACAGAGGACATAGTGTGTAACACTATCTACAGGGCACGCTGTCTACAGGGGATACTGCGTGTAGCACTATCTAAAGGAAGCACTGTATATGGCAAAATCTACAGGGGACACTATCAACAGGGGACACTGTGCATCACTATCTTCAGGGGCACTGTACAGTATGTTGAACTAACATATAACCATGTAACTGTATACAGGGGCAATCGCTACAGAGTGCACTGTGTATGGTACTATCTACAGGGGGCACAGTGAGGGACTCTATCTACAAGGGGAACTCTCTACAGAAGATAAAGTGTAATGACGGGGGTGGGGAGACAGACAAGTGAGCCCTAATCTACCAGCCACTCAGTCCCTGCCTACTTGCAACGTCCCGCCCTAGGCGACAGGGTACAACTGGGTGATGGTCCCTACGCTCAATAAGTGCACGACAGACAAACAGACAATGGTACACAGAGCTAGGGGGAGAAAGGGGCAGTTGCCCACGGCAACACCGTGAGCAACAAGAGAAGTGAACAAGCCGAGTCAAACCAGGAGAGTACGAGGTGCCAAACGCAGAGCAGGAGAGTAGTGAGCAAGCCGAGTCAAACCAAGAGTGTACGAGGTACCAAACGCAGAGCAGGAGAGTAGTCAGCAAGCTGGGGTCAATATGAAGCAAGGACAATAGTACAAGAAGCTGCAGCAGGGCTAGGAAACCAAACGAGAAGAATCACAAGCAAGGAGGAACAGGAAAGGCAGGTATAAATAGACAGAGGGCGGGAGCTAGCTCCGTCTGGCCAGGCTGTGATAGGTTCTCCCACTCCTAAGCCTGCCACCCTGAGTGGTGGAAGATGGAGTCAGTCTCACAGACATAGAAGCAGGTGCAGACTGATTATCTATGGGCGTTAACCCCGAAGCTGTGCCTGGCAGATCCTTTACAGTACCCTCCCCTTTTATGAGGGGCCACCGGACCCTTTCTAAGTGGACCTGGTTTACTGGGGAAACGAAGGTGAAACCTCCTGACCAATATCCCAGTGTGAACATCCCGAGCGGGTACCCAAGTCCTCTCCTCAGGCCCGTATCCTCTCCAATGTACCAGGTACTGGAGGGTGCCTTGGACCATCCTGCTGTCCACAATCTTGGCCACCTCGAATTCTGCCCCCTCAGGGGTGAGAACAGGGACCGGAAGTTTCCTCGAGGGAGCCAAGGACGGGAGCAGCGTTTAAGGAGGGAGGCATGGAACACGTCGTGTACTCAAAAAGATGGGGGCAACTCCAGTCGGAAGGAGACAGGATTGAGGACTTCAATGACCTTGTACGGCCCTATAAACCGGGGAGCAAACTTCTTGGACGGGACCTTAAGGCGCAAATTTTTAGACGATAGCCACACCAGATCCCCGACCATAAACAAGGGGTTAGCAGAACGTTTTCTATCTGCCTGAGTTTTTTGTATGCTCTGGGACGCCTCTAGGTTCTTCTGAACCTGAGCCCAGACTGTGCACAGTTCTCGATGAACGACCTCTACCTCGGGATTGTTGGAAACCCAAAATTAAACCCAATTAAATTAAACCCAAAATTACAGAAAAAGGGGGAGACCCCTGACGAGTCACTGACCCGGTTATTAAGGGAAAATTCGGCGAGGGGAATGAATGAGACCCAATCATATTGACAGTCAGAGATAAAACACGTTAAATATTGTTCTAGAGACTGATTAGTCCTCTCAGTTTGGCCATTAGTTTCAGGATGGAAGGCAGAGGAGAAGGACAGATCAATCTCCAACTTTTTACAGAAGGCTCTCCAAAACAATAAAACAAATTGTACCCCTCTATCAGAAACAATATTGACAGGGACCCCATGGAGACGCAGGATGTGTTTGACAAACAAGGTAGCTAACGTCTTAGCATTGGGTAGTTTCTTGAGGGGCACAAAATGGCACATCTTACTGAAGCGGTCTACTACAACCCACACCATCGACTTGCCTTGAGATGGAGGCAAATCGGTGATAAAATCCATGGAGATATGGGTCCAAGGTCTCTGGGGAATGGGCAAAGAACATAGTAAGCCCGCTGGTCGGGACCTGGGAGTCTTGGACCTAGCACAAACTTCACAAGCGGCGACGTAGGACTTAACGTCTTTAGGCAACCCAGGCCACCAATAGTTTATGCCAATGAGGTGCTTGGTACCCAGGATGCCTGGATGGCCAGATAGTGCAGAGTCATGATTTTCCCTTAGTACCCTTAGCCGGAATTGCAGGGGAACAAACAGCTTGTTCTCAGGAAGGTTCCCGGGAGCTGAACCTTGATCAGCCGCAATTTCAGAGACTAAATCAGAATCAATAGCGGAAATGATTATACCTGGAGGCAAAATACAAGCAGGATCTTCCTCCGAAGGAGGGCTGGCCATGAAGCTACGTGACAGTGCATCAGCCTTAACATTTTTAGACCCAGCCCTATAGGTAACCACAAAGTTGAATCTGGTAAAAAATAACGCCCAACGAGCTTGTCTCGGGTTTAGCCTCCGGGCAGATTCTAGGAGAACCAGATTCTTGTAGTCGGTAAGGACCGTTACCTGGTGCCTAGCCCCCTCCAGGAAGTGGCGCCACTCTTCAAATGCCCATTTAATGGCTAAGAGTTCGCGGTTGCCAATATCATAGTTACTCTCAGTGTGTGAAAACTTCCTGGAGAAGTAGGCACAGGGACGGAGATGGGTGAGGGACCTGGTACCCTGGGACAAGACAGCCCCCACTCCCACCTCGGACGCGTCAACCTCCATGATAAATGGCTCCATTTGGTTGGGCTGAACCAGCACCGGGGCCGAGATAAAGCACTTCTTAAGGACCTCAAAAGCCTGGACAGCCTCAGGAGGCCAGTGGAGGAGATCAGCACCTTTGCGAGTGAGATCCGTAAGAGGCTTAGCGATGACCGAGAAGTTAGCAATAAACCTCCTGTAATAATTAGCGAACCCCAGGAAGCACTGTAACGCCTTCAGGGAGGCAGGTTGGACCCTTTCCGCCACAGCCTTGGCCTTGGCAGGGTCCATGCGGAATTCATGAGGAGTGAGGATTTGGCCCAAAAATGGTATCTCCTGCACCCCAAACACACATTTTTCGGTCTTCGCAAACAGTTTGTTTTCTCGAAGGACCTGGAGCACCTTCCTGACATGCTCAATGTGGGAGGACCAGTCCTTGGAAAACACAAGTATGTCATCAAGGTACACTACAAGAAATACCCCCAGGTAGTCTCTCAAAATCTCATTTGTGAAATTCTGGAAGACCGCGGGAGCATTACACAACCCAAAGGGCATGACGAGGTATTCGAAATGACCTTCGGACGTGTTAAACGCAGTCTTCCACTCATCCCCCTCTTTGATGCGGATAAGGTTATACGCCCCCCGTAGATCAAACTTAGAGAACCATTGGGCCCCCTGAACCTGATTAAAGAGATCAGGAATCAGAGGAAGGGGATACTGGTTCCTTACAGTGACCTTATTCAAGCTTCGGTAGTCAATGCATGGCCTAAGACCACCATCCTTCTTCCCTACGAAGAAGAAGCCAGCACCTACCGGAGAAGTAGAGGGGCGAATGTAACCCTTGGCCAGGCATTCCTGGATATACTCTCTCATGGCTTCACGTTCGGGACAAGAGAGATTAAATATCCTACCCTTAGGGAGCTTAGCTCCTGGTACCAAATTGATTGCGCAATCGTATTCTCTATGAGGAGGTAACACTTCGGAGGCCTCCTTAGAGAAAACATCGGCTAAGTCCTGAACAAACTCAGGTAGCGTGTTCACCTCCTCAGGGGGAGAAATAGAATTAACAGAAAAAACATGACGTCAAGCATTCATTACCCCACTTGGTAAGGTCCCCAGAATTCCAGTAAAACGTGGGATTATGCAACTGCAACCAGGGAAGGCCTAAAGCCAAATCGGACGATAATCCCTGCATTAACAGTACAGAGCACTGCTCCAAATGCATGGAGCCAACAAGGAGTTCAAAAACAGGGGTATGCTGTGTAAAATAACCATTAGCAAGAGGAGTGGAGTCGATACCCACTACCGGGACAGGTTTAGGCAAATCAATCAAAGGCATAGCTAGAGACATATTCCACAGACATGATATTAGCAGACCTACCACCAAAAGAGACCTGAAAGGGAAGCAAGATTTTATTACGTTTCATATTTACGGGAAATACCTGTGCGCCCAAGTGACCTCCCCGATGATCACTTAGGCGCGGAAGTTCTCCGGCTGCATTCTTACGCTTAGGACAGTTGTTCACTTGATGCTTGTCATCCCCACAGTAGAAGCAGAGACCATTCTTCCTGCGGAAATCTCTACGTTGTTGGGGGACACGGAGGCCCTGAGTTGCATATGTACCTCCGAGTCTTCCGGGGAGGAACGATGCAACGGAACCTCGGGAGGCATCATGGGGGAGTCAGAGGAGAAAACATCAAGACATTCAAGTCGTCGTTCCCTTAAACGTCGGTCAAGTCGTACCGCTAAAGCCATAACCTGGTCTAGGGAGTCAGAAGAGGGATAACTAACTAGCAGGTCTTTCAGGGCGTTCGACAGACCCAACCTAAACTGGCACCTTACGGCAGGGTCATTCCACTGAGAAGCTACGCACCACTTCCTAAAGTCAGAGCAATACTCCTCAACAGGTCTCTTACCCTGACGTAAGGTCACCAGCTGACTCTCGGCAAAAGCAGTCTTGTCAGTCTCGTCATAGATGAGTCCGAGAGCAGAAAAGAAAAGATCAACGGAGGAAAGTTCAGGGGCGTCAGGAGCCAAGGAGAAGGCCCATTCTTGGGGCCCTTCCTGGAGCCGGGACATAATTATACCCACCCGCTGGCTCTCAGAACCTGAGGAGTGGGGCTTTAAACGAAAATAGAGCCTACAACTCTCCCGAAAGGAGAGAAAAGTCTTCCGGGCCCCTGAGAACCGGTCGGGCAACTTGAGGTGGGGTTCAAGAGGTGAGGTGAGGGGGACTACCATGGTAGCATCAGGCTGGTTGACCCTCTGAGCCAGGGCCTGGACCTGTAGGGAGAGACCCTGCATTTGCTGAGCCGGGGTCTCAAGGGGGTCCATAGTGGTGTCAGGGACCAGGGTAGACTAGGTATGGGCTTGTGATTATGTAATGACGGGGGTGGGGAGACAGACAAGTGAGCCCTAATCTACCCGCCACTCAGTCCCTGCCTACTTGCAACGACCCGCCCTAGGCGACGGGGTACAACTGGGCGACGGTCCCTACGCTCAATAAGTGCACGACAGACAAACAGACAAGGGTACACAGAGCTAGGGGGAGAAAGGGGCAGTTGCCCACGGCAACACCGTGAGCAACAAAAGAAGTGAACAAGCCGAGTCAAACCAGGAGTGTACGAGGTACCAAACGCAGAGCAGGAGAGTAGTCAGCAAGCCGGGGTCAATATGAAGCAAGGACAATAGTACAAGAAGCTGCAGCAGGGCCAGGAAACCAAACCAGAAGAATCACAAGCAAGGAGGAACAGGAAAGGCAGGTATAAATAGACAGAGGGCGGGAGCTAGCTCCATCTGGCCAGGCTGTGATAGGTTCTCCCACTCCTGCCACCCTGTGATAGGTTCTCCCACTCCTGCCACCCTGAGTGGTGGAAGATGGAGTCAGTCTCACAGAAATAGAAGCAGGTGCAGACTGATTATCTATGGGCGTTAACCCCGAAGCTGTGCCTGGCAGATCCTTTACATAAAGTGTGTGAAACTATTTGCAGGGGGCTTTGTGTGTGACACTATCTACTGGGTGCACTGTTTGTGCTATTATTTACAGGGGGCACAGTGTGGGACACTGTTTACAGGGGATACTCTACTGATGGTACTGTGAGTGACACTATCTGCATAGGGCACTATCTACAGGGGGCACTGTTTGTGACATGGTCTACATTGGGCATTCCATACAGGGAGCACAGTGTGTAACACTTTCTACTAGGGGTGGTATTATTTACAGGGGCACAGTATGGAGCACTATCTATAGAGGACACAATCTAGAGGCAGTACTGTGTGTGACACTATCCACGGGTGGCACTATCTACAGGGGGCACTGTTTGTGACAGTGTTTATGGGGCATTTTCTACAGAGGGAACTGTGTGTAACACTTACTACTGGAGGCACTGGGTGTGGTATTATGTACAGGGGACACAGTATGCAACACTATCAACAGGGGACATTCTACAGGTGGTACTGTATGAGGAACTTTTTAAAGGTGGAGTTCTCTACAGGTGATAATGTTTTTGACACTCTCTACAGGGGGCACTATTTGTGCCACTCTCTAAGAGGGCCTTGTGTGTGACACTATCTACTAGGGCACCGTGTGTGACACTATCTACAGGGGGCACTGTGAGGGTATGTTCACACGATGAGAGGCATTTACGTGTGAAAAGACAGACTGTTAACAGCTGCCTCGTTTCACACGTAAATGCTCCTCCTCGCATTTTGCGAGCCGTCTGAGACGCTCGTAAATCTTGAGCTGTGCTTCATTGAGTTCAATGAAGAACAGCTCAAATTACGTGGCAAAGAAGTGCCCTGCACTTCTTTGCCGAGGCAGTCCATTTACGGGTCGTCGTTTGACAGCTGTCAAACGACGACGCGTAAATTACAGGTCGTCTGCACAATAAGTCGGCAAACCCATTCAAATGAATGGGCAGATGTTTGCCGACGTATTGTAGCCCTATTTTCAGGCGTAAAACGAGGCATAATAGCCCCAGTAAACGCTAATATTGCGACTAAATAAGAGAATAAGAAAACTTATTTTAAAATAGTTTTAAATAACTTTTTTAAATACTATAATATTACAAGTCCAGCAGTGAAATAGACAGTTCTAAACACCAATTATAGACATCAATGAAAGAATCCTTCATTACACCACCGCCGATCGCACCACACAGACCGCCTATAGATAGCGACGAACACCCACACCCTGTAGATTGTGCCACACACATCCCCTGTATAGTGCCACACACATCCCCCTGTGGAGGGCTTCATCCCCTGTAGATAGTGACATGCACAGCCCCCCCGTAGATAGCGTCACACACAGCCCCCTGTAGATAGCATCACCCCTTGTAAATAGCATCACATGCAGCCCCCTGCAGATAGCGCCACATGCAGCCCCCTGCAGATAGCGCCATACGCAGACCCCCCTGTAGATACTGCCACACAGCCCCCCTATAGATAGTGCCACACAGCCATTCCTGTAGATAGTGCCACACAGAACCCCCTGTAGATAGTGCCACACAGACCCTCCTGTAGATAGTGGCACACAGACCCAACGGAAGATAGTGCCACACAGACCCCCCTGTAGATAGTGTCACACAGACCCCCCCTGTAGATACTGTCACACAGACCCCCCTGTAGATGCTGCCACACAGAACCCCCTGTAGATACTGCCACAGACACCCCTGTAGATAGTGCCACACAGACCCCTGTAGATAGTGCCACACAGCCCCCTGTATATAGTGCTACACAGCAATTCCCCCCTGTATATAGAGCTACACAGCCCACCACTCCCCTTGTATATAGTGCTACACAGCCCCCCTCTTCCCCTTGTATATATAGTGCTAAACAAGCCCCCCTCCCCTTGTATATAGTGCTATACAGCCCCCTCTTCCCCTTGTGTATGTAGTGCTACACAACCCCCTCCCCTTGTATATAGTGCTACACAGCAACCCCCCTGTATATAGTACTACACTGCCCCCTCCTCCCTATGTATATAGCTCTGCACAGCAATTCCCCCCTGTATATAGAGCTACACAGCCCACCTCTCCCCTTGTATATAGCGCTACACAGCCCCCCTTATCCCCTTGTATATATAGTGCTACACAGCCCCCCTCCCCTTGTATATAGTGCTACACAGCCCCCCTCTTCCCCTTGTGTATATAGTGCTACACAGCCCTCTTTTCCCTTGCATATAGCGCTACACAGCCCCACTCCTCCCCTTCTACATAGCACTACACAGCCCAACTGAATATAGTGTTATACAGTCCCCCCTCCTCACTTTGTATATAGCGCTACACAGCCCCACTCCTCCCCTTGTATATAACGCTACACTGCCACCCCTTGCCCAGTATATACTGCCACACAGTTCCTTAAAAAAAATAAGATTGTGCTTACCTTGCCCCATTCCAGCGACAGATGGAGGGTTACACTGCCTCTCCGGCAGGACACATGCGCATATCAGCGTGATGATGTGACGTCATCACCTCGGCCTGCGTGACTCCTAGCGCCTTATAGTATGCAGGCCTAACGTGACCTGCAGCCAGGGCCGGCCTTAGGTTAGATCTTAGGTTAGATGGCGCCCTGTGCAGGACTCCCTGTTGAAGCCTCATATACAAACCAAAAATTAACCACATATATAGACACACACATACAGGAACATATATACTGTACCTACATAAAGACAAATATTTAGACATACAGGCAAATATACATACACACGTTCAAGTAAATATATAGACGTACAGACATATACTCACACACACACACACACACCGGCAGATAAATACACAGACAGGAACATATACAAATACATAAAAGGCACCTTCACAAACATATATACCCAGTACAGATAATATAGTAGATTTCACATGCAGTCCTATGTCACACCACAGATAGCACACAGTGATAACTCTCTGAGTACAGATAATGTCATATATTTCACGTGTAGCCCTATGTAACACCCAAGATAACACACAGTATTAACTCTCTGAGTACAGATAATGTATACATATCAACATATGAAGGAATAAAACATCTTTATTGATACCATAAAAATACACTGAATGACGAAGACAGAGAATACAAAATAAATCCTAATACGGATCACAGATATGTACATTGATAGCAGTATATACAGTACACTGAATGGTATGCATAGTTATTGTAGCTCAATGTAGCTCCAACACAGGGTGCATCAAATAGGGGTAATTTTAAAGTGCAAACAGTGCAAGGATGGACAAAAATGCCTAATTCAAAAAGGTCTGTAACTAATCTAAGTGACTAGTGCCTTGGAAGAACGGCATAAAGCCAAGTTAGGTCCGAAAGATGCACTTACCCATGTATGGGAGGTTGAGTGTGACCCAGAAGTATAGAAGAGCGCCCCGACGCGCGTTTTTTTTTTTCTCTTGTTTATCATGTATTATTAGAGTCCTTATCTCTAATCATTTATATGGGTGGTTGAGATTTGTCTCCCACCTTGACACGTATTTGTCCTGTGAGACTGCTTGTCTAAGTACAGATAATGTAGTAGACGTTACCTGTAGTCCTATGTAACACCACAGATAACACAGTGATAATTCATTGAGTACAGATAATGTAGTAGATGTTACCTGCGGTTCTATGTAACATCACAGATAACACAGTGATAACTCTTATGACAGATAATGTAGTAGTGTTACCTGCAGTCCTATGTAACACCACAGATAACACACAGTGATAACTCTCTGAGTACAGATAATGTCGTAAATGATAACTATACCCACAGACACATACTGTAAACACACACACAGAGGCATATATATATATATATATAAGGGCAGCAGAGTATATAATGGGCAGAAGGGTATATAGGGGCAGCAGAGTATATAAGGGGCAGAAGAGTATATAGGGGCAGGAAGGTATATAAGGGTAAATACATAGGCTCCAAGCGTATTGTAGTTGTGGGCTGGGTAAAGTGTGAGACACCATCTACCTCCCATAATTAGCATATAGACTGCTCCATAACAGTTAGAACCATACCGAGAAATTAGAGCTCACAGTCAAGGTACATATAAAAATACAAAAATTTTATTATACAAATATAACATACATTAACAAACATATTTAAAAAAAAACATAAGGTTTTAGGACTCTAGTAAGAACCACTGCGATATTAAAGAGCACAAACAAGGAGAGTACTGACTACACAGAAGTAATGGGTGAACTACAAACACCCAGACTACCCATGACGGATGTAAGAATTGTCTCAGCCGTAATGAGTTCAAAACCGAGATACCCTAAGAGCCTCCAATAACCCCTCTAAGTAAATACCTAATGAAAGTAGAGGAGGGGGAAGGCAAAGGGAATGATAAGTATCAATCATGAGCTGTCAGGCATGTAGTCTTACCCATGGTATGTAAAGAGAGAGTTCACAGGTCCGTGTTGGCTCAGCCGCAGGGAACCCAACGCGCGTTTCGCCGTTAGATGCTTCCTCAGGGGGTACATATTCACATCTGACCTGTTCCGCTATTTATATGGTGTTTACCTGTGTAACTAAGTGTCCCCAATCGCCGAGATGAGTCGCGGCGCATGTCCGCTGACGCGACAGGAAGCGAGGCATGCCCCACTTCCGGCCTCACACGCTGTTGCACACATCCGGAATCCCGACACGTAACGGGAATTCCGGTCATGCGCAGTGCGTGAGGAGAGGCCGAAGGGGGCCGTGCATCGCCGCCGACAGCAACAGCAGGCATGCGCACAGCATCAAGGAGATAATTGTCAAAGCTAACGTAAGGATCATGTATTACTCATGTAGGAGACAATAATGTGTCTACATCTATAATGACATCCCCGATGTTTAAGAAAGGGTGATCTGTCAATCAATGATATAAATATAAAGGGCAGAGGAAGTGATAGGACATACAAGATGATAATAAATGATGAAAAAGATATTAATTGATGAAGTAATATTAAAAGGTAAGAAGTATGAAAAATAATACTAATAATAATGGATAAAAAAGTGAACGATAAAAGGCAAAGTGACAAACAAAATAAGATAATGGATAAGATGTTACACTGACATGGACATATTATATACAAATTACACCATGGCAGATAACAAGAGAACAGTGCTCTGATTTATGAACAGTTAAAGGGTTACTAAGAACCCAGATAGAATTAACTAACAACAACATTATATAGCATCAAAGATAATACGTAAAAAAATACATAAAAACTTGTGCAGAGAAGGTAAGATTAAAAGGTATGATACCAAAAATGTGCTATTCTGTGCACAATTATCTATACACAAAACATGGGGAAATTTATGGGGTAAAGATAACCCAGTGACAATGATAATACTAAAAAAGAGAAGGGGAGGGAAGGGGGGGGGGAGGGAAAGAGAAAATGTGTATTTAAGTGTATATTAAGAGGGGACTTCTATATCACTGTATATAGTATAATAACATAATACATAGAAGTATAATTTTGTAGCAAAATAACCAAAGAGACAGTTAACATATTATGGAACAACTGCAGGGAGGACCAGATAAGTACTTTATAAGGATGAAGGAGTATATTACATACAATGGTAACATGAAAGCACTTTCACAGTTAGAATCAATATTTCTTCATCAACACATTCCATCCATCTCAGGAGTATTCAGATGGTCCAAATTCTGCTTACACTAGGTTACACTAGGTTGCGGTAGTCAGATGTGAAAGCAGAATAGAGCAATATCTAGAGATATATAATAAAACACATAATTAATAAAATATACTGAAAGGTAGGGATTATAAAAAGGGAACAAAACGTAATTGTTCATTGAGTCCATCGGGTCTCATTGATCCCAGTAGGACGATCCATCTGCACTCTTTTTGTGCCAAAACCCTCTTCACATTTCCCCCCCTGATGCCACAATGTATTTTCTCAATCCCCCATACGGATAGTGTTTTGGGATTACAAGCATGATGTGTTTTGAAGTGTCTCGGCAGGGTCTTAAGTTGTGTTAAATCCTCAATTGCACTAGCCCCCATGATGTCCCGCACATGCTCTCTGGTGCGAACTCTCAACTGCCTGGACGTAAGGTATATAAGGGGCAGCAAGGTATATAAGGGACAGCAAGGTATATAAGGGGCAGCAGGGTATAAAACGGGCAGCAGGGTATATAAGGGGCAGCAAGAAATATAAGGGGCAGCAAGGTATATAAGGGGCAGCAGGGTACATAGTGGCAGCATGGTATATAGGTGGAAACGGTATATAAGGGGCAGCAGGTTATATAAGGGGCAGAAGGATATATGGGGCAGCAGAATATATAGGGGCAGCAGGATATATAGGGGTAGCTGCGTATATTGGGGCAGCAGGGTATATAGGGGCAGCAGGGTATATAGGAGACAGCAGGGTATATACGGGCAGCAGGGTATATTGGGGCAGCAGGGTATATAAGGGTCAGCAGGGTATATAGGGGCAGAAGGATATGTAGGGGCAGCAGGGTATATAGGGGGCATCAGGTTATATAGGGGGCAGTAGGGTATATAGGGGCAACAGGGTATATAGAGGTAGCAGGGTATATAGGGAGCAGCAGGGTATATAGGGGCAGCAAGATATATAGGGGCAGCAGCATATACAGGGGGTAGCATGGTATATAGGGGCAGCAGGATATATAGAAGGCAGCACAGATATCTTCATTTTATCTGTTCTATTTTAATATTGAACACACTTTTACAAAGAGACATAAACACATACAGAGACAGAGAGACACATACTGTAACATATACACATACAAACAAAGAGACACATACTGTATATACAGAGACACATACTGTATACACACAGAGACACACACTGTATACACACAGAGACACACACTGTATAAACACAGAGACACACACATACACACACACATATCTCACCATCTCTACTTGTTGACAGGATCACAGGCTTCTTGCAGGACAGGCTGTGGGCAGAGCTTCCTCCTCTGCTTATCGGCTCCGTGTGTGTAACTAACTAGGAGAAGATTAGAGGCAGAGCCTAGTGGCGCCCCCTACATGCTGGGAGCCCCCTAAGGCCGGCCCTGCCTGCAGCCTATAGTATTCATTTACAGCCCCCCTTGTAGATAGTGCCACACACAGCCCACCTCCCCCTAGTAGATAGCGGCACACCCCCCCCCCTTGTGGATAGTGCCACACACAGCCGGCTTCCCCCCTTGTAGATAGCAGTACACTCCCCCCCTTGTAGATAGCGCCACACACAGCCCGCTTCCCCTTTGTAAATAGCGCCACACTCCCCCCTTGTAAATAATGCCACATTCCCCCCCTTTTAAATAGCGCCACACTCCCACCCCTTGTACTTAGCGCCACACTGTGAATAGACCGGTGAGCGGTAGCCTACCGCTCTGCCTGGTGTGACTTACCGGAGAAGCCGAGGAGGTCATGCGGCGCAGGCAGCGGCAGAGTTCCTTCTGACTAGAGTTGGTGACAGCCAGGGCCGGCCTTAGCTTGGATGGCGCCCTGTGCGGGACTCTCTATTGCCGCCCCCTACACAAATAAAAAATTAACCACATATATGGACACGCTGGAAGATATATACTGTACATACAAAAAGACAGATATTTAGACATACAGGCAAATATACATACACACATACAGGTAAATGTATAGACATACAGACACATTATATATATATATATATATATATATATATATATATATATATATACACACACATACACACACCGGCAGATAAATACACAGACAGGGACATATACAAATACATAAAAGGCACATATATAGAAGCACAAAGACACATTCACAAACAGACCGATACAGTGAAGGAAATAAGTATTTGATCCCTTGCTGATTTTGTAAGTTTGCCCACTGTCAAAGACATGAACAGTCTAGAATTTTTAGGCTAGGTTAATTTTACCGGTGAGAGATAGATTATATTTTAAAAAAAACAGAAAATCACATTGTCAAAATTATATATATTTATTTGCATTGTGCACAGAAAAATAAGTATTTGATCCCTTTGGCAAACAAGACTTAATACTTGGTGGCAAAACCCTTGTTTGCAAGCACAGCAGTCAGACATTTTTTGTAGTTGATGATGAGGTTTGCACACATGTTAGATGGAATTTTGGCCCACTCCTCTTTGCAGATAATCTGTAAATCATTAAGATTTCAAGGCTATCGCTTAGCAACTCGGATCTTCCGCTCCCTCCATAAGTTTTTGATGGGATTAAGGTCTGGAGACTGGCTAGTCCACTCCATGACCTTAATGTGCTTTTTTTGAGCCACTCCTTTGTTGCCTTGGCTGTATGTTTCGGATCATTGTTGTGCTGGAAGACCCAGCCACGAGCTATTTTTAATGTCCTGGTGGAGGGAAGGAGGTTGTCACTCAGGATTTGACGGTACATGGCTCCATCCATTCTCCCATTGATGCGGTGAAGTAGTCTTGTGCCCTTAGCAGAGAAACACCCCCAAAACATAATGTTTCCACCTCCATGCTTGACAGTGGGGACGGTGTTCTTTGGGTCATAGGCAGCATTTCTCTTCCTCCAAACACGGCGAGTTGAGTTAATGCTAAAGAGCTCAATTTTAGTCTCATCTGTCCACAGCACCTTCTCCCAATCACTCTCAGAATCATCCAGATGTTCATTTGCAAACTTCAGACGGGCCTGTACATGTGCCTTCTTGAGCAGGGGGACCTTGCGGGCACTGCAGGATTTTAATCCATTACGGCGTAATGTGTTACCAATGGTTTTCTTGGTGACTGTGGTCCCAGCTGCCTTGAGATCATTAACAAGTCCCCCCTGTGTAGTTTTCGGCTGAGTTCTCACCTTCCTCAGGATCAAGGATACCCCACGAGGTGAGTTTTGCATGGAGCCCCAGATCGATGTCGATTGACAGTCATTTTGTGTCTTCCATTTTCTTACTATTGCATCAAATACTTATTTCCTTCACTGTATATACGCACACAGGCACATATGTACACAGCACAGATAATGTAGTAGATGTTACCTGCAGTCCTATGTAACACCACAGATAACACAGTGATAACTCTCTGAGTACAGATAATGTAGTAGATGTTACCTGCAGTCCTATGTAACACCACAGATAACACAGAGATAGCTCTCTAAATACAGATGGTAGTGTTACATGCAGTCCTATGTAACACCACAGATAACACAGTGATAACTCTCTGAGTACAGATAATGTAGTAGCTGTTGCCTGCAGTTCTATGTAACACCACAGATAACACATTGTAGCAGAGCAGAGATTGTAATTTAGCACAATGTGTTATCTGTGGTGTTACATAGAACTGCAGGCAACAACTGCTACATTATCTGTATTCAGAGAGTTATCACTGTGTGTTATCTGTGGTGTTACATAGGACTGCAGGCAACAGCTGCTACATTATCTGTAATCAGAGTTATCACTGTGTTATCTGTAGTGTTACATAGGACTGCAGGTAACATCTACTACATTATCTGTACTCAGAGAGTTATCACTGTGTTATCTGTAGTGTTACATAGGACTGCAGGTAACATCTACTACAATATCTGTACTCAGAGAGTTATCTCTGTGTTATCTGTGGTGTTACATAGGACTGCAGGTAACATCTACTACATTATCTGTACTGTGTAGCAGAGCTGAGATTGTAATTTAGCACACAGTACAGATAATGTAGTAGATGTTACCTGCAGTCCTATGTAACACCACAGATAACACAGAGATAACTCTCTAAATACAGATAGTAGAGTTACCTGCTGTCCTATGTAACACTACAGATAACACAGTGATAACTCTCTGAGTACAGATAATGTAGTAGATGTAAGAGACAAACACATGCAGAGACACAGAGAGACAGAGACACAGAGACACACACACACACACACACACACACACACTGTAACATATATACATACACAGACACTCACCATGTCTCCTTGCTGACAGGTCAGGACGGGCTGTTTGTGGGCGGAGCTTCCTCTCTTCTTCTCGGCAGAGCACAGGGTGAAGGCAGATGCAGGGAGGCTAAAGCACTCGAGTGGACCTGTCACCTGACCTGAGTCATCTGACCTCATGTCAGTGACGTGAGGTCAGGTGACTGGACTGGTCCACTCCCTGGCCGTCACAGACCCCAGTCAGTACGCCGTAATGTCCTGGCTGTTCCTAAGCTGCTGCAGGTGTCCGACATACGGGGCGCCTGTCAGCAGCGATTAGCTGCTCTTTGGCGCCCCCCTTCCCTATCCTCCGGGTTGCGCCCGGGGCACATGCCCCGCCTGCCCCCCCTAGCTACGCCCCTTCTATACTAGAGGGAAGTGTCTGCAGACCGCTATCCCAGAATTGATTGAGTGGATGCTATGTTAAAAACATTTAACAAAGACCGCCCCCCAACATGTTTCTCCAAAATGGCATCTTTTTCCCCAGTATTATGAGCAGTTTTTTTGACATGACTATAATTGAAGTATATTGGAGGGTGTATTTAAGTTATAAATTGCACTGCAAATTTGCCACATGTCGCGTTTTTTCCCAAAAATTTAGGTAAAACCTCGATAGAATCGCTACGTGTGTCATTTTAATTAGTAAATTATAGTTGTCATATACATCACAAGTTGGCAAGAAAGAAAAGCTAAACATCAATTAAAACTTGCCTTATATTTCTATCACTTGCAAATATTTTTTATAGATTCTCTGAAGACAATCTCAGTAAATGCTGAAACGATTTATCATAATATTTAGTGATTTCATGCTGTTGTACATTACTGATGCAGTAATTCTTGCATTCCCAAATGATATAAAGTTTGGAAATGAGGTTGCAGTAAACATATTAGCATAGTAAATAAATCTGCCTGTTTCTAGTGCAGATATATGTGTAAACATTACTTCAAATCATAAAAGAAAACTATTAGGATTAATCAAGCATATAGCTGCATCAACAGGAGGAGAAAGGTAAACTATTGTCTATAAAACATCAGCATTCATGTATATTGTCACTTATTCTATCTTATTACCTCATGGAAAGAAACTTTAGAGCGGTTGTCCCAAAGAGATTGCTACTCTTCTTTCTGGCTTGTTGAGGAGTGGTCTTGAGGAGGGGTTTCTCTACTATAACTCCCATTTGCGCTAAAAAAGTATTCAATCAGGTTCTCCTGATCAAGTTGTTAGATTAATCGGAAACCGATTCTCTCTCTGAGACAGAGAGAGAGAGGGAGAGAGAGAGAGAGAGAGAGAGAGAGAGAAAGAGAGGGCAGCTGCAAAATTAGTTTTTTAAAAACTAGCCAGCTGATCACAGTAACATTTATTCATACTTGTAGTTAAAATGGAAACCAACCTTCAAATAGACATATGACCATTACAAACATATTTTACCATGCACAAATGAACATTGTTAGATGTAAAAATTGGGTACTCTCTTATAGCATCCAATCGGCTACAAGGCGGAATTTGTAATGTAAACTTTTTTATAGATTGTTGAAAGTCATACTAATTTAATTCCTTAATGACACCGTCATTATTGGCCTAAGGGCCAAGGGAAGTTTTCCATTTTTGCCTCCTCGCATTCCTTCAGCTATAACTTTTTTTTGGGTTTCTATAGCAGATCAGCTGCATGCAAGCATAATGCCAAGTGTCGGATGGAGTGGTGTAAAGCATGCTGCCACTGGATTCTGGAGCAGTGGAAACATGTTCTGTGAAGTGACAAATCAGTCTTCTTTTTCTGACAGTCTAATGGACGAGTCTGGGTTTGGTGAATGCAAGGAGAATGTTACCTATCTGACTCCATTGTGCCAACTGTAATGTTTGGTGAAGGAGGGATATTGCTATGGGGTTGTTTTTTAGGGGTTGGCCTAGGCCCATTAACTTCAATGACGGGAAATATTAATGCTTCAGCGTACCAAGACATTTTGGACAACTTTGTGGGAACAGTTTGGGGAAGGCCCTTTTCTGCTCCAGCATGACTGCGTCCTAGTGCACAAAGCATAGTCCATAAAGACATCGTTAGGTGAGTTGGATGTGGAAGAACTAGACAGCCCCACACAGAGTCCTGACCTCAACCCCAATGAACACCTTTGGGATACGCTAGAACGGAGATTGTTCATCCAACATCATGACCTCACAAATGGTCTTTTGGATGAATGGGGTAAAATTCCCACAGACACATTCCAAAATCATGCAGAAAACCTTTTCAAAAGAGTAGAAGCTATTTTAACTGCAAGGGGGGGGGGGGACCAACTGCATATTAATGCCTATGGATTTAGAATGTGATGTTAAAAAAGCTCCTGTAGATGTTATGTGTATGTGTCCCAATACTTTTTTCTATATTAGCATGGGTGAATGCATAAAAAAAGCGATTCCACCATTGTTTTTTTTTTAAATCTTTTTTTTATGTCAAATCAATGGACAACCATATAATACAGCAACGGGGCATCAATATGCCCTAATATGGCTAATGTCGCTATGGGGCTGTCTTTTTGAGACAACACCTTATCGACCACCCATACGTGTTTTCACGGTGGCTGTTAAGGGTACTTATGCCCAAGACCAGTGAAAAGGCGGTGCTGTGACATATACCCGGCATTGGGGTACCGGTACCGTGCTGGCTAGAGTGGGTGTCAGACTGTTTAAAGACAGCCGAGCTTCTGCTCTAGTGTGTGGGATCAAAGTCAGCATTGATCTCGCTCGATTCACCCCTTAGATGTGGCTGTTAATAGCGACAGCCGCATCTATGTGGTTTGAGAGGGAGAGGGTTTCCTCTCTCACCCCATCGGCACACCCGCGATGCGATCGCGGGTGTCCTGATGGTTTTTATGGCAGCCGGGGTCCTAACAAATCCCCCAGGTCTGCGTTTAGCAAATGCCTGCTAGGCCAAGCCAGAGGCATGGCCTAACAGGTGCCTATCAGTTTTACACTGAGATACAGAAGTATTGCAGTGTATTCGCATAGTAAAGTGGGACTAAAATTAAAAGTTAAAAAAAGTTTAATAAAGTTTATAATAAAAAAATAAAAATCACAAGTAAAAAATAAAAAAATCTTTTTGTGGGATTGATAGGCAGTTATAAACTAATTTGTTTATACCTTATTTAGGTCAAAATGAGCATAAAATATCACAAGCATTATGTGACTTCAAAATAAAGTCTTAAAATGGTTTCTCTTTTTCTGATAAGGTTACTTTGAAATATGATACTAGCAATTTTGGGTGCCTGGGATGCAGCTAGAGTGACGATTTTTTAGTAGGCAAAGACATTTTACTGTATTAGTCTTTTTTTTGTTCTACCTCCTCTCCTTTTTCCTTATACGGGACCCCAAGAGGTCAGAAAAGAACAATAAAGTACATTATTATTATTATTATATATTCTTATACTATGTTTTCATTATAATTGCCAGGGCATCCTCAGTTACAGGGAAAATCAACCCTGTAAGGCTATGTTCACACAGCTTATCCGCCCTGGTCCCCGCAGGAAATTCCGTCTGAAAAACCACAAGAAATTGTGGTGCAGCTTTTTGGAGGAATGTCTGCTGCGGAAAAAACCACGTAAAAAAAAAAAAGGTCTATACTTACCCATAGTCATGACTCAAAAAATAAAAATATAAAATTATACTTACCCAGATCTCTGTGCTTCTGTGTCCATTCCGTCCTCCTGGGATGATGTTTCACCACATGTGATTGGCTGCAGCAGTCACATGTGATGAAACGTTATCCCTGGAGGCTAGGCTGGACACAGAAGCACAGAGATCTGGGTAAGTATAATTTTATATTTTTATTTTTCGGGTTGAAATTTTTTTGAGTTACAAAAAAATCGCAACATCTGCTATTTGTTGCAGATTTTACCTCCCCATTGAATTCAATGGGGAAAACCCGCAACAGAAAACAAGCAGTTCCTTTGCATTAATTGATATGCTGCGGATGAAAAGATTAAAAAAAATTTACGCAGTGTGTGGATGAGATTTGTTTAAATCCATCCTGCAACTATAATCCTAGCGATCATGTGATGTGGTCACTGTCACTGCCTCTATTCTATACACAGCACTCAATGAGAAAAACATAGAAGACATAAGTGGTACTAAATTGTTTTGCCTTCTGTTCTGACTGTCCTGCAGTCTCCTCATATCTCTCATGAGCCAGCATAAGCCAGCATTGTACATAAACTATTGCATCGGTTTAAAGCCCAGGACCATGCAACATAAACCTAACCGTAAAATTACATTGCATAGTCCTTAACTGGTAAAAAAAATTGTTCCAATAACAATATCATATCATATGTACACACGCCCTAGGTTGCGTATAAAGAGCCCCCAGAAAACGTCTGTGGGCACGCTGGAAACCCATGGCATTTAACACCTGCCCCAACATCCCCAACGTAAGTTGTCAAAAGCCTTCTCAGCATCCAAGGTGATCAGAGCAGGTGTCGTGGTAGGCTCCAATTTTAAATAATAAGAAAGTCCCATGTGTCCCGCCAAAAAAATAAACAAAACATTTTTGGGTACACTAAGAGACAAAAAAGAATTCACATTTAGAAAGCAGCTTTAATGCCGGTGGAGGGTTCCGCTCCTGCCGGCGGTCCCTGCTGCAGGGTCTCGTACCTCCTCCGTCAGCGTCTGCTGTGTTCCTCCGCTCGCAGCCGCAATGTCCTTGGGATATCCAATCCCTGTTGTCCTAGGACTATTTAAGACACCCCTACAATCCACCCGGTCCCTGAGCAACATTGGAAAAACCTAGTTCTAACCTGCAAAGGTTCCTCTGTGCATCTGATTCAAGTCTGCTATTGCTATTCATTGTCAACCTGTATCCAGTTATCCGCTACCAGCCTGTATCCAGTTATCTGTTATCAGCCTGTATCTAGTTATCCACTGTCTGTCTGTGTCCAGCTACCTGCTACCTGCCTGTGTCCAGTCATCCGCTATCAACCTGTGAACAGCGATCCGCTATCTGCTTCCATCCAACTGCCCACTGAGAGTCTGCCTCCAACTGTCAGTGACAAGCCTGAAGCTTCCATCCGTCAAGGTACCATCTGCCAGTGCCTGTTCCTGGTCCACTGGAACCACCTCAAGAGGTAGCGACATGGTAGCCTCCCTGCAGTTAAGACCAGATCCCTGTATAGGGGTTAAAGTGTGAAGACCGGGAAGGCTACTTAAATAACACCTTCAGAGTGGGCCCCAGGCCAAACCAATGGAGTGATCCAGTGGGTCCACAACCTGCTGGTCATAACAGCAGCATTCCTAATGGTGATATTTTGCTCTGCGGATAAACGCTCAAAACACTCCCAGTCATGAAAAGATACTGCTAATTTATGACAGTACATAAGGGAATGTGTACTAGCCAACAAATAAAAAAAATGTAGCATTCTATATTGACAGGATAAAGCTGAATTATTATTCTCTTTTACTTGAAGACCACAATATATTTGTAAAGATCTTTTATTTAATTCATTGTACCACTTGTTTGTAAAGCATCCTTGCACTAACCAGTATATAAGAAAAATCCTTGACTGCATTGTTATTATGATAATTTAAAACTAAAATGTTTCATAATCACCAGTTTGCATATGAACTTTGACCTTTAGCAATATTCAATTATGTAGCATAGACTTACATGATGCCAGTAATGTAATATAGAATGATCAGTTAGCTACTGTTATTGCTATTGCTAACAATTCCAGAGCAAAGAGACAATTAACAATGACTACGGACAACAGCTTGTGGACATTAATATGGTGCTTGAATAAAATATACGGTAAAAAATTAGTTTGAATGAAAGATTAAAGGGGTTACAACAAGATACCCACCTATCCGTAGGGCTCCTCATTCTCGTAAACAGTGGGGGTCAGAGCTGTTGGACACCCACCAATCAGCAAGTTACCCCTTACCCTACGGATAGGGGGTAACTTGTAACCGGAATACCCCTTTAAGCTTAAATCCTCTATAATGCCTGCCGACCTTGACTTATCGCTTACTTGGTCTGCCAGTCTGCTTATTTTTTGTTTTTGTTTTTTTACCTTCTCCCCACATCCAAATAGGCAACTCGAAGGGTCACAACCTGTGAACGTTGTGAGAGCAAAGTCCATACCCCCATCGGGGGGTAAGGGTGAAGATCAGGGGCTTGTTAGGCTCTGCATCACAGCCACTGCCGGTCCCAATATCTGGAGATACACATGAATCACATCTGAGCCGTTACATAAAATATATATTTTTAAACGTAAATATTTAATTTGCCAGTTTCAAACATTTAAACCTTATTAGTGAACTGTTCGGAAATAAAATCATAGAAATGTTAATCTGTTTTTGAAAGTAAAATCATTTATCTATCATTGAAGACTTAACAAATATCTCCACCATCATATCAGATTTGGCGTTACAAACTAAGATGACTTTAGTCCCTTGGGGAGATTATAAGAGATTTGATCAAGTATTATTGGCAGATTTCCCAATGTACAGTCTATCACATTCAAATATTTCATGCTTTCACTATTAATAAGCATCTTTTTTAAAAGCTTGAGGGACAAGAGCATTGTACATTACATTGAGATAAGGGCAGAGTAAGGCTTGTGCTTTTCACATTAATTTTTATTAATACTGCAGTCTATGGTTATTACCACTCAACCAATGCCAGACTAAGGAAAATTTGGATGTATGGGTAGAAATGTGTGAACAGTATTTGCTATGATAATACTAATGTACTGTATAATATAGATTCATATTTGTATCGTGCCTCCAAAGGATATTTTTACCAACTACTCCCAACAATCATCAGCACTATTACATGTTTCAAGCAGGGCTGATTTCAGCTACCAAAGGCAAATAAGATGGGTGTGTAGTCTGATTGGGGTGGAAGGTATGGGGCTTGGCCCGGTCCTCTAACTTTTTACGTCTCACAGAGTGAAATCTATGCCAGCTCCTATCTAGGAGCTGACATAGATTTCCGCTATAATTAAGGGCAGTTTCTGGTGTAAATTGTAGTAAATTTGTCAGCCCGCCAGTGGCCCCGCTCCATTCCACTAAACCCCACTCACATTTTTTTAAACGGTGCGTGAGTGTCGCAAACTAGCCATAAATCTACATTTTTCTTGCAAATTGTGACATTTGGGCATTTTGCGATTATTCTATGCCAGAAAACTGGCATAGAAGGGTTAATAAAGCACTCCACCACTGGACTCTGGAGCAGTGGTAACGTGTTCTGTGGAGTGATGAATCACTCTTCTCTATCTGGCAGTCTGAAGGACGGAGTCTGAGTTTGGCGAATGCCAGGAGAACGTTATAAGCCTGACTGCATTGTGCCAACTGTAATGTTTCATGAAGAAGAGGTAATAATATGTGGTAGTTTTTCAGGGGTTGGCCTAGGCCTCTTTGTTCCAGTGATAAGAAATCTTACTGCTTTAGCATACAGAGATATTTTGGACAATTTTATGCTTCCAACTCTGCAATAACAGTTTGGGGAAGGCCCTTTTCTGTTTCAGCATGACTGTGCCGCAGTGCACAAAGCAAGATCCATATAGTCATGCTTAGGTGAGTTGAGTGTGAAAGAACTTGACTGGCCCGCACAATGCTTTTTTCCATATAGTATGTATATACATACACATTTATATATATATATATATATATATATATATATATATATATATATATATATATATATATATATATATATATATATATATATAACTCCAAAATACAAGGCAGCACTCCAAATTGAGTGAAAGATAAGATAACTTTAATCACCACATGAGACGTTTCAGCCCTACTCATGGGGCCTTTCTCAAGCAATACATTCAGTGAGCAGTGCAGATATAAATTCACACTTTCCCAAAATACACAATAAAGTAATTTAGATAAAAGCTACATAAAGTGTGAATGCAGATACATAGTAAAATGTTAAAAAAATACATCAGTGTAATTCATAAGATATAACAATCGTATATTTCAGTGTTAAGAAAGACATTCTGCTTATACTGTACAAAACCTCAAAAGGTGCTAAGTGCCAATGTGCAGTGTGCAAGTGTACAAAATTAGAAATTGTAATCATTGAAATCAGGCTCACAATCTGGCGGATCCCCTCACATATTCCATGCTGTCCAAAGCTCTCGGCATCTTCCGAGAGTTAATGTGCATGCGTTAGCTCTATATTTTCACGCATGTCCGTTCTTTCCCTACCATGCAACAGAGTCGTGACACGCACAATTAACTGATGGAGTTCATCATGCGCCTACTCAATAGAACTAGAGCATTCCTCTGGCCATACAAACTCTACAAAGAAATTAACCCTGCATGACCCACTTAGCAAATCAGGGTTTTAATACCAATACATCTTAGAAGACATTACTTCCACCCTATATGTATACGGTCCGTTTTATACAGATCAGGCATCATATCGGTCCCTGTTAAGGTTGAGGCGTCCCTATTTGTTTGGGAATGATCACCTATATCTGATCTCCCTTTAACTCTGAGGGTTGAAGCAATGTCTTCTAACAGGCCTTGGTATTAAAACTCTGATTTGCTAAGTGCGAAGGTTCCTAGGGTTTATCATCGATGCAGAACAAATCACCCTGAAACTCTCACAGGAAAGAATCATCAAGCTGATGTCAGATTTTTAATTTCTTGCCCCACAGACTCAGTCCACAAAGCCATGGTGGTCCTGGGGATGTTGACATCTTCCATAGAAGCAGTCCTATGGGCAAAAGCCCACATGAGAAAATTACAGTGGGACATACTCAATCAATGGTCTCGTTCCCCCAAGACTTTGGACAGGATGATTTCTATAAAACCCAAGTCCAGAGCAGATCTCATATGGGGGGTAAAAACACCCTTGTCCAGCAGATCTCTTTTCCATCATCCTTCGATAGTCCTCAGATACGTCAGATTAGGGTTGAGGTGCCCAAGTTCAAGACCCTTGGGTCCAGAAAAGATGGTCCAGTCTGGAGTTGAGCTTCCCATCCAATCTGAAGAAATTAGGAGCGCTCCGATTAGCCCTTCTTCACTTTCAATCTCTTTTTCACAACAAGGATGTCCTAGTACAGTCCGACAACCTGGCAGTTGTATGCTATGTCAACATGACACTAGAAGTCATACTCTTTTGTTGGAATGCTCTTTCCTTTTGCAATGGGTAGAAAAGATAGTATAAAACATCTCAGCAGTCCATATTCGGGGTTCCTTGAATGTGAAGGCAGACTGACTCTGTTGGAACCCAATCAAGCCATCAGAGTGGTCTTCCAACCAACAAGTGTTTCAAATGATTACCCAAATTATGGGTATACCTTTAATGGCGACAAAAAAGGGCTCCCAACTACACCAATTTTGCTCTCTGAACAGGAGAGATCACACGCATTCAGTAGATGCTCTTTCCATCAGCTGGGAGAAGAAATTCCTTTATGTCTTTCTCCCCATTCCACTAATTCCGAAAGTACTTCAGAAAATCAAATAAGAAAGCACAGTGGTAATAGCGGTGATACCATTCTTGCTCAGAAAGGCCTGGTTCCCATTCTTGTTGACACTTTCGAGGGGAGGATACTGGAAAATGGTACTCAGAAAGAACCTGTTAACACAGAAATAATTTTTCATCCACACCCATCTTGACTACATCTTACGGCTTGGAAGCTGAAAGGGGGAACTTAAGAAGATCTGTGTTTTGGAGGTGAAGTTGTTAGAAACTCTATCTGCTGCAAGAAGGCCAAATACTGTCAAAATATATAGTCATGTTTGGAAGACCTTTGCTGAGTCGTGTTCACAATTATACTTGTTTATGAGGCATTTTTTTTTATGATGGGGTGGGGCGTCAAAATAATTTTTTCACGGGCGGCATCTATCCCAAGGTCAGCCCTGCCTGTGAGTCACTGGATTTATAGAGAATCTGTCATCTCTCCTGACATGTTTATTAAAGGAAATCCTTGTATTTCACATAAAGTCTTTGTGCAGTCCAGAACTGATAGACAAATCGGTGTTACCATTCCCCTTGTCAGGAGGATGTGTCCCTGCAAAGTGTGATACTGTCAGCGATGGTTGGAGACTGTCAGTATGTAGGGACACAGCCTTTTGACAAGGGGAATTGTAACACCTATTTGTAATGCTTGCACAAAAAGGTAGTCTTAACACAGAGGCGTAGCTAGGTTCTCCAGCACCCGGGGCAAAGATTCAGTTTGGCGCCCCCCCCCCAACCTCTTTCCCGACATCTCCTTCCCCCTCGCCGTGTTTGTTTTCTCTACCAATCGACGTGTCATTTCTTTTTATGTAACGCGAGAATAAAATTATTTGTACATTTCACAAGCAATATGGTTCTATACACAACACCAGAACCAAGCTCGGTACATATATACAGCCCCAGAACAAATACAGCTCAATTTAGTGCAACCCCTGCCGTATAGGTGTGTATGGCGTAAAACCTCAGCTCCCAGCATAGCCCGAACAATGGTGAGGATATGCTGGGAGTTGCTGTTTCACAAAAAATAAATCCTATCATAATCATACCACCCATCATCTCGCTGCAGATCATACAGTGACTACAGTGCTGATTAGAGGCAGAATGAACATTTACATTGAGTGACTCACCGGTGACGTCTCAGATTCTAGTTCTTTTTCTCCATTTGGTCCAGACCTCTATGATGAATTCTCCCGGTCCATTTCTGCAGTTTGCCGCTCACATGTCTTCAGCTTCTCACTTTTCCAACATTTCTGCACCTATAAATAAATATAAAGTTATCATTATACCACACACTACGCCCCTAAATATAATAGCGCCATACACTGCACCTCTAATTATAATAGCACCATACACCGTGTCCCCCACACACACACACACACACACACACACACACACTGTGCCCCCTGCAGATAGTGCCTGTCATAGAGCGCCCTGTAGATAGTGCCTGCCATAGAGCCCCCTGTAGATAGTGCCCCCATATAGACCACCCCTTTATATAGTGTCCCACAAATAACTCCCCCTATAGTGCTCTACAGATAGCCCACCCCTGTATATAGCCCCCTGTAGATATAGCCCACCGCTGTATATAGAGCTCTACAGATAACCCAACCATGTATGTAGCCCCCCTGTAGATATAGCCCACCCCTGTATATAGTGCTCCACATATAGTCCACCCCTGTATATAGTGTTTCACAGATAGCCCACCCCTGTATATAGTGCTCCACTAGATAGTCCACCCCTGTATATAGTGCTCCACTAGATAGTCCACCCCTGTATATAGTGCTCCATAGATATCCCACCCCTGTATATACTATATACAAGGGTGGGCTATCTGTGGAACACTATATACAGGGGTGGACTATATGTACAAGGGGGCTATATACAGGGGTGGGCTTTCTATGGAGCACTATAGGGGGAGCTATTTGTGGGATACTATATACAGGGGTGGGCTATATCTACAGGGGGACTATATACAGGGGTGGGCTATATCTACAGGGGGACCATATCTACAGGGGGACCATATCTACAGGGGGGCTATATCTACAGGGGGGCTATATACAGGGGTGGGCTATCTACAGGGGGACCGTATCTACAGGGGGACCATATCTACAGGGGGACCATATCTACAGGGGGACCATATCTACAGGGCTGAGCTATATCTACAGGGGTGGGCTATACACAGGGGGGCTATATCTACAGAGGGGGGCTATATACAATGGTGGGCTATACACAGGGGGGCTATATCTACAGTGGTGGGCTATACATAGGGGGCTATATACAGGGGTGGGCTATATACAGGGGGAATATATCTACAGGGGGCTATATCTACAGGGCTGGGCTATATCTAGAGGGCTGGGCTATATCTACAGGGCGACTATATCTACAGGGGTGGCTATATACTGGGGTGGGCTATATATGGAGCACCATATACAGGGGTGGGCTATATCTACAGGGGGCTATATACTATATAGCCCACCCCTGTATATGATGCTCTATAGACAGCCCACTCCAGTATATTGCCCCCCTGTAGATATAGTCCCCCTGTATATAGCCCCCCTGTAGATATAGTCCCCCTGTATATAGCCCCCCTGTATATAGCCCCCCTGTAGATAAAGTCCCCCTGTAGATATAGTCCCCCTGTATATAGCCCAGCAGATATAGTCCCCCTGTATATAGCCCAGCCCTGTAGATATAGTCCCCCTGTATATAGCCCAGCACTGTATATATAGTCCCCCTGTATATAGCCCCCCTGTAGATATAGTCCCCCTGTATGTAGCCCCCCTGTAGATATAGTCCCTCAGTATATAGCCCAGCCCTGTAGATATAGTCCACCTGTATATAGCCCCCCTGTAGATATAGTCCCCCTGTATATAGCCCCCCTGTAGATATAGTCCCCCAGTATATAGCCCAGCCCTATAGATATAGTCCCCCTGTATATAGCCCCCCTGTAGATATAGTCCCCCTGTATATAGCCCCCCTGTAGATATAGTCCCCCTGTATATAGCCCCCCTGTATATAGCCCCCCTGTAGATATAGTCCCCCTGTAGATATAGTCCCCCTGTATATAGCCCAGCCCTGTAGATATAGTCCCCCTGTATATAGCCCAGCCCTGTAGATATAGTCCCCCTGTATATAGCCCCCCTGTAGATATAGTCCCCCTGTATATAGCCCCCCTGTAGATATAGTCCCCCAGTATATAGCCCAGCCCTGTAGATATAGTCCCCCTGTATATAGCCCAGCCCTGTAGATATAGTCCCCCTGTATATAGCCCCCCTGTAGATATAGTCCCCCTGTATATAGCCCCCCTGTAGATATAGTCCCCCAGTATATAGCCCAGCCCTGTAGATATAGTCCCCCTGTATATAGCCCCCCTGTATATAGTCCCCCTGTAGATATAGTCCCCTGTAGATATAGTCCCCCAGTATATAGCCCAGCCCTGTAGATATAGTCTCCCTGTATATAGCCCCCCTGTAGATATAGTCCCCCTGTATATAGTCCCCCTGTAGATATAGTCCCCCTGTAGATATAGTCCCCCTGTATATAGCCCAGCAGATATAGTCCCCCTGTATATAGCCCAGCCCTGTAGATATAGTCCCCCTGTATATAGCCCAGCCCTGTAGATATAGTCCCCCAGTATATAGCCCCCCTGTAGATATAGTCCCCCTGTAGATAGTCCCCTTGTAGATATAGCCCAGCCCTGTAGATATAGTCCCCCTGTATATAGCCCAGCAGATATAGTCCCCCTGTATATAGCCCAGCCCTGTAGATATAGTCCCCCTGTATATAGCCCAGCCCTGTAGATATAGTCCCCCTGTATATAGCACCCCTGTAGATATAGTCCCCCTGTATATAGCCCCCCTGTAGATATAGTCCCCCTGTATATAGCCCCCCTGTAGATATAGTCCCCCAGTATATAGCCCAGCCCTGTAGATATAGTCCCCCTGTATATAGCCCCCCTGTATATAGTCCCCCTGTAGATATAGTCCCCTGTAGATATAGTCCCCCAGTATATAGCCCAGCCCTGTAGATATAGTCTCCCTGTATATAGCCCCCCTGTAGATATAGTCCCCCTGTATATAGTCCCCCTGTAGATATAGTCCCCCTGTAGATATAGTCCCCCTGTATATAGCCCAGCAGATATAGTCCCCCTGTATATAGCCCAGCCCTGTAGATATAGTCCCCCTGTATATAGCCCAGCCCTGTAGATATAGTCCCCCAGTATATAGCCCCCCTGTAGATATAGTCCCCCTGTAGATAGTCCCCTTGTAGATATAGCCCAGCCCTGTAGATATAGTCCCCCTGTATATAGCCCAGCAGATATAGTCCCCCTGTATATAGCCCAGCCCTGTAGATATAGTCCCCCTGTATATAGCCCAGCCCTGTAGATATAGTCCCCCTGTATATAGCCCCCCTGTAGATATAGTCCACCTGTATATAGCCCCCCTGTAGATATAGTCCCCCTGTATATAGCCCCCCTGTAGATATAGTCCCCCAGTATATAGCCCAGCCCTGTAGATATAGTCCCCCTGTATATAGCCCCCCTGTAGATATAGTCCCCCTGTATATAGCCCCCCCTGTAGATATAGTCCCCCAGTATATAGCCCAGCCCTGTAGATATAGTCCCCCTGTAGATAGACCCCCCCCGCAGATACAGCCACACGTTTATTAAAAAAAAAATTAAAAATAAAAAAAATATATTTCAAACTCACCTTATTCCCGCTCCCACGCCGTCCGGCAGCCATGGAGACCTGCTCTCTTCTGCGCAGGTCTCCAGGGGGTTGAACGCAGCGTCTATGAAAGGCGCTGATTGGCTGGGCAGGATGACTTTCCCTGCCAGTCAGTCAGCGCCTTTCATCGACGGAAGCGTCACTGGTA
Organism: Rhinoderma darwinii; assembly: GCF_050947455.1. Classification (NCBI taxonomy): domain Eukaryota; kingdom Metazoa; phylum Chordata; class Amphibia; order Anura; family Rhinodermatidae; genus Rhinoderma; species Rhinoderma darwinii. The sequence continues at coordinate 223,501,739 of NC_134688.1, forward strand.
CAAAAGGTGTACCAGTCGCTTCATTCGTGGAAAGGCGCTGAATGGCCGGGCACGGAACGTGCCCGGTCATTCATTGCTTCTAATTGTACCTGTGTCCTTGCGACACAGGTACAATTATAGTGCAGGAGGAGGGGGCGCTGGCGCCCCCCTCTGAACAGCGCCCGGGGCACGTGCCCCGCTTCCCCCCCCCTAGCTACGCCCCTGCTTAACAATAGTTACGGCACGGCACGGCGGCAGTGGAGAAGAGGGGCCCAAGTTCGGGTAACAGCCCAGGGCCTATGGTCTACTTAATATTCCACATCAACTTTGTGGGCTGAATTCGCTTACATATCACTGGACCAAATATGCAAGGCTGCCATATGGTCAAGACCAGATACATTTGTAAGGCACTACCGTCTAGCTGTTAGTACTGCAGTAGGCTAGGCCTTTGGTACAGAAGTGCGAAAAAAAGCTGCTGTATCCCATCCTTGAGGATTGCTTTGTAAGTCCCTTCTGTGCTGCCTGAAGAACGTCTAGGAAAATGAAAATTTACTTACCAAACTTTTTGCTTCCTGTAGTCCAAAAGCTGCACAGAAAATCCCCCTTCAAATGGATTTATAGCTACATAAAAACATGTATGCTCATTGTCTCCAGGGGTCCTTATAGGGTGTCTGACCACACTTTGATTGTTACTAATTAATCTATTATCTTCTGTCCAATTTGGGTCGTATTCAACTTAAATGGAAGGTGTCACGAAAAATTTATTTTTATATGTTATTGCTTTTAGTATGTCATTAAAATAATTTTTATTTATTTGTGTTTTTGTGTTGTACTTTTTTCTTTTTTCTTTCTTTTACTTCTCTATGGGGGCTGCCATTTTTTTTCATCTCTGTATGTGTCGATTAACGTCACATACAGAGATGGAATACGGCACATACATCCCCATAGAGAATTAGAACGGGAGCTGTTCCATTCACTATAGCGTACGCCGTCTGTGTGGGAATGGCGCATGCGCTGCTCCCACACAGTCCAAAAGGAAGGTCTTCGGCAGAGCAACATCCGGCACCATTTTCATGTGAACTGGAAGCCGCGGCCGGACAGTAAGATGACTAATTCCGGTTGCGGCTTCCGTCCATATGTTCAGAAGCAAGGACTAGGAACGGAGGGAGCGGAGGGAGCGGAGGCAGCGGCAGCGGCGGCGGCAGGAGCAGTTAAGTTATGTGTAAAGGATCTGCCAGGCACAGCTTCGGGGTTAACTCCCAGAACTAATCAGTCAGCACCTGAGAATACATCCCTGAGACTGACTCCTGCTTCCACCATTCAGGCTGGCAGGCTTAGGAGTGGGAGAACCTATCGTAACCTGGCCAGACTCAGCTAGCTCCCGCCCTCGGTCTATTTAAGCCTGCACTTCCTGTCCCTCGGTGCTTGTGATTCTTTCCTTGTGGTTTCCTGGCCCAGCTAAAGCTCCTGCTATTTTTGATCCTGCTCCATACAGACCCTGGCTTACCGACTACTCTTCTGCTTTTCGTTTTGTACCTCGCACACTCCTGGCTTGACTCGGCTCGTTCACCACTCTGGTTGCTCACGGTGTTGCCGTGGGCAACGGCCCCTTTTTCTTGCTTGTGTTCCTTTGTATGTTTGTCGTGTTTGTCGTGCACTTACTGAGCGCAGGGACCGCCGCCCAGTTGTACCCCGTCGCCTAGGGTGGGTCGTTGCAAGTAGGAAGGGACAGAGTGGCGGGTAGATTAGGGCTCACTTGTCCGTCTCCCTACCCCCTGCCATTACATAATCACAAGCCCATACCTAGTCTACCCCTGGTCCCTGACACCACTATGGATCCCCGTGAGACCCTGGCTCAGCAAATGCAGGGTCTCTCCCTACAGGTCCAGGCCCTGGCTCAGAGGGTCAACCAGCCTGATGCTACCCTGGTAGTTCCCCTCACCGCACCTCTTGAACCCCACCTCAAGTTGCCCGACCGGTTCTCAGGGGACCGGAGGGCTTTTCTCTCCTTTCGGGAGAGTTGTAGGCTTTACTTTCGTTTAAAGCCTCATTCCTCAGGTTCTGAGAGCCAGCGGGTGTGTATAATTATTTCCCGGCTCCAGGAAGGGCCCCAAGAGTGGGCCTTCTCCTTGGCTCCTGACGCCCCTGAACTTTCCTCCGTTGATTGTTTCTTTTCTGCTCTCGGACTTATTTATGACGAGACTGACAGGACTGCCTTTGCCGAGAGTCAGCTGGTGACCTTACGTCAGGGTAAGAGACCTGTTGAGGAGTATTGCTCTGACTTTCGGAAGTGGTGCGTAGCTACTCGGTGGAATGACCCTGCCTTAAGGTGCCAGTTTAGGTTGGGTCTGTCGAATGCCCTGAAAGACCTGCTAGTTAGCTATCCCTCTTCTGACTCCCTAGACCAGGTTATGGCTTTAGCGGTACGACTTGACCGACGTCTCAGGGAACGACAACGTGAACGTTTATGTGTTTTCTCCTCCGACTCCCCCATGATGCCTCCCGAAGCTCCGTTGCTTCGTTCCTCCCCGAAAGATTCAGAGATACCTATGCAACTCGGGGCCTCCGTGTCCCCCCAACAACGTAGAGAATTCCGCAGGAAGAATGGTCTCTGCTTCTACTGTGGGGACGACAAGCATCAAGTGAACACCTGTCCTAGGCGTAAGATTGCAGCCAGAGAACTTCCACGTCTAAGTGATCATCGGGGAGGTCACTTGGGCGCACAGGTATTTCCCGTAAATATGAAACGTACTAAGATCTTGCTTCCCTTTCAGGTCTCTTTTGGTGGTAGGTCTGCTACCGGCAGTGCCTTCGTGGATTCAGGGTCCTCTACTAATATCATGTCTGTGGAATTTGCTATGTCCCTTGCTATGCCTCTGATTGATTTGCCTAAACCTGTCCCGGTAGTGGGTATCGACTCCACTCCTCTTGCTAATGGTTATTTTACACAGCATACCCCTGTTTTTGAACTCCTTGTTGGCTCCATGCATTTGGAGCAATGCTCTGTACTGTTGATGCAGGGATTATCGTACGATTTGGTTCTAGGTCTTCCCTGGTTGCAGTTGCATAATCCCACGTTTGACTGGAATACTGGGGAGCTAACCAAATGGGGTAATGAATGTTGTACGTCATGTTTTTCTGTTAATTCTATTTCTCCCCCTAAGGAGGCGAATACGCTACCCGAGTTTGTTCAGGACTTCGCTGATGTTTTCTCTAGGGAGGCCTCCGAAGTGTTACCTCCTCATAGAGAATACGATTGCGCTATCGAATTGGTACCAGGAGCTAAGCTTCCTAAGGGTAGGATATTTAATCTTTCTTGTCCAGAACGTGAAGCTATGAGAGTGTATATCCAGGAATCCCTGGCCAAGGGTTACATTCGTCCCTCTTCTTCTCCGGTAGGTGCTGGCTTCTTCTTCGTGGGGAAGAAGGATGGTGGTCTTAGGCCATGCATTGACTACCGTAGCCTGAATAAGGTCACGGTAAGGAACCAGTATCCCCTTCCTTTGATTCCTGATCTCTTTAATCAGGTTCAGGGGGCCCAATGGTTTTCTAAATTGGATCTACGGGGGGTGTATAACCTTATTCGCATCAAAGAGGGGGATGAGTGGAAGACTGCGTTTAACACGCCCGAAGGCCATTTCGAATACCTCGTCATGCCCTTTGGGTTGTGTAATGCCCCTGCGATCTTCCAGAATTTCATAAATGAGATTTTGAGAAATTACCTGGGGGTTTTTCTGGTAGTGTACCTTGATGACATAGGTGTTTTCCAAGGACTGGTCCTCCCACATTGAGCATGTCAGGAAGGTGCTCAAGGTCCTTCGGGAAAACAAACTGTTTGCCAAAACCGAAAAATGTGTGTTTGGGGTACTGGAGATTCCATTTTTGGGTCAAATCCTCACTCCTCATGAATTCCGCATGGACCCCGCCAAGGTTCAGGCTGTGGCGGAATGGGTCCAACCTGCCTCCCTGAAGGCGTTACAGTGTTTTTTGGGGTTCGCTAATTATTACAGGAGATTTATTGCTAACTTCTCGGTCATCGCTAAGCCCCTTACGGACCTCACTCGCAAAGGTGCTGATCTCCTCCACTGGCCTCCTGAGGCTGTCCAGGCTTTTGAGGTCCATAAGAAGTGCTTTGTCTCGGCCCCGGTGCTGGTTCAGCCCAACCAAATGGAGCCATTTATCGTGGAAGTTGACGTATCTGAGGTGGGAGTGGGGGCTGTCTTGTCCCAGGGTACCAGGTCCCTCACCCATCTCCGCCCCTGTGCCTACTTCTCCAGGAAGTTTTCGCCAACTGAAAGTAACTATGATATTGGCAACCGCAAACTCTTAGCCATTAAATGGGCATTTGAAGAGTGGCGCCACTTCCTGGAGGGGGCTAGGCACCAGGTAACGGTCCTTACCGACCACAAGAATCTGGTTTTCCTAGAATCTGCCCGGAGGCTAAACCCGAGACAAGCTCGATGGGCGTTATTTTTTACCAGATTCAATTTTTTGGTTATCTATAGGGCTGGGTCTAAAAATATTAAGGCTGATGCACTGTCGCGTAGCTTCATGGCCAGCCCTCCTTCGGAGGAAGATCCTGCTTGTATTTTGCCTCCAGGTATAATCATTTCCTCGATCGATTCTGATTTAGTCTCTGATATTGCTGCTGATCAAGGTGCAGCTCCCGGGAACCTTCCTGAGAACAAGCTGTTTGTTCCCCTGCAATTCCGGCTAAGGGTACTTAGGGAAAATCATGACTCCGCACTATCTGGCTATCCAGGCATCCTGGGTACCAAACACCTAATTACCAGAAATTATTGGTGGCCTGGGTTGCCTAAAGACGTTAAGGCCTACGTCGCCGCTTGTGAGGTTTGTGCTAGGTCCAAGACTCCCAGGTCCCGACCAGCGGGCTTACTGCGTTCGTTGCCCATTCCCCAGAGACCTTGGACACATATCTCCATGGATTTTATCACCGATTTGCCTCCATCCCAAGGCAAGTCGGTGGTGTGGGTGGTGGTGGACCGCTTCAGTAAGATGTGCCACTTTGTGCCCCTCAAGAAACTACCCAACGCCAAAACGTTGGCTACCTTGTTTGTCAAACACATCCTGCGTCTCCATGGGGTCCCTGTCAATATTGTTTCGGACAGAGGGGTACAATTTGTTTAATTGTTTTGGAGAGCCTTCTGTATGAAGTTGGGGATTGATCTGTCCTTCTCCTCTGCCTTCCATCCTGAAACCAATGGCCAAACGGAGAGGACTAATCAATCTCTAGAACAATACTTAAGGTGTTTTGTCTCTGACTGTCAATTTGATTGGGTCTCTTTCATTCCCCTCGCCGAATTTTCCCTTAATAACCGGGTCAGTAACTCGTCAGGGGTCTCTCCTTTTTTTTGTAATTTTGGGTTTAATCCACGGTTCTCCTCCGTTTCACCTGGTAGTTCCAACAATCCCGAGGTAGAGGTCGTTCATCAGGAACTGTGCACAGTCTGGGCCCAGGTTCAGAAAAACCTAGAGGTGTCCCAGAGCGTACAAAAAACTCAGGCTGATAAAAAACGTTCTGCTAACCCCCTGTTTATGGTCGGGGATCTGGTGTGGTTGTCGTCTAGGAACTTGCGTCTCAAGGTTCCGTCCAAGAAGTTTGCTCCCCGGTTTATTGGGCCGTATAAGGTCATTGAGGTCCTCAATCCTGTCTCCTTCCGGCTGGAGTTACCCCCGTCTTTTCGGATACACGACGTGTTTCATGCCTCCCTCCTCAAACGCTGCTCCCCGTCCTTGGCTCCCTCGAGGAGACCTCCTGTTCCCATCCTCACCCCTGAGGGGGTGGAATTCGAGGTGGCCAGGATTGTGGACAGCAAGATGGTCCAATGCTCCCTCCAGTACCTGGTCCATTGGAGAGGATACGGGCCCGAGGAGAGGACTTGGGTACCCGCCCGGGATGTTCACGCTGGGGTATTGGTCAGGAGGTTCCACCTGCGTTTCCCCAGTAAGCCAGGTCCACTTAGAAAGGGTCCGGTGGCCCCTCATAAAAGGAGGGGTACTGTAAAGGATCTGCCAGGCACAGCTTCGGGGTTAACTCCCAGAACTAATCAGTTAGCACCTGAGAATACATCCCTGAGACTGACTCCTGCTTCCACCATTCAGGCTGGCAGGCTTAGGAGTGGGAGAACCTATCGTAACCTGGCCAGACTCAGCTAGCTCCCGCCCTCGTTCTATTTAAGCCTGCACTTCCTGTCCCTCGGTGCTTGTGATTCTTTCCTTGTGGTTTCCTGGCCCAGCTACAGCTCCTGCTATTTTTGATCCTGCTCCATACAGACCCTGGCTTACCGACTACTCTTCTGCTTTTCGTTTTGTACCTCGCACACTCCTGGCTTGACTCGGCTCGTTCACCACTCTGGTTGCTCACGGTGTTGCCGTGGGCAACGGCCCCTTTTTCTTGCTTGTGTTCCTTTGTATGTTTGTCGTGTTTGTCGTGCACTTACTGAGCGCAGGGACCGCCGCCCAGTTGTACCCCGTCGCCTAGGGCGGGTCGTTGCAAGTAGGCAGGGACAGAGTGCCTGGTAGATTAGGGCTCACTTGTCCGTCTCCCTACCCCCTGCCATTACATTATGTTTGTGTGTGTGTATGTTCGTTTTATACTGTGCGATTACCACTGCATCTAATCGTCCTACACTGTGCATTCGCTCAAAAAATGGCAGCACTCAGTGTAGGAGGTTTGAACATTCAACCCCCTTCTTTCTCCTGGCACTAGCCAGGATAAAGGAGGGGGGATTGTTTGAGGACACTGGAGCGAGTGTGTCTTCTCCAATTTTGCAGCATAAAGCAATGAGGTTGCTTTACCACATGCCAATGCTGCAATTTTGGGAATTGCTACCTCTAGTGACCAGTACATGGAAATGTTATAAATTAGAATCTAATATTTCCTGACTTGTGAAAAAATTAAAAAAATTAGAACAATGTGTAATCATTTATATACTAACAGTTTAACTAAAAAACATTTTTTTTTTCTTGCGACACATTCCCTTTAACCCTTCTGTGCTGCCCTTGGACTACAGGAAACAAAAATTTCAGTAAGCAAATTTTCATTATATTATATATAATTTTGCCTTGATTTTTGTGCCCACTTCTCTCTAGGAACAATGTGTCAACTCAAGCCACTGACAGGTCAAATTAGAGTTCAAAGTTTGAGTATGAAGAACACTCAACACCCTCTCTTGTTAAGTAGACTACTTCAAGAGGTGTAGTGAGAAGCATATATATTCATGTTAAAGAGCTCTCTATAGCACATCAACTCTTAAATATCCTACTGTTTCCTGAGAAATGCTAAGAGACTAAATTACCATTATCATTACTATAGGGATTCAACACTATGTATCCCAAGATTCTCATTATAAACACAACTAATCTTGAACATCTTCATAAAATGTGAAATGGTCATATTTTGTCTGTTTTTTAAAATCACCTGTAAAATGTATCAGTTTAATCAGTTTCAATTATTATATTGTATTACAATTGTTGTCCTATATTAGTGTCCTGTGTGAATCTGTAAAATCAGTTACAGTAAATAGAACCTCCCCTGAAAACTGGAGTTTCAAATTGAAAGTATTCATTAGGGAGTTATTCAGACACATTCTGACAACTTCCACATTCTGACAACTTATGACCTATCCACCGGATAGGTCATCAGTATATGATCGGTGCGTGTCCGACACCCGAACCTTGCACCGATCCGCCACTCAGGCTGCCTCCGGGCATCGGGGACGATATTGCTCCGGGTATGATATTGCCGGAAGCAAATGGCTCAGGTCAAAGAATAGTGGCTGAGCTGCAGTACTGCTTCCGGCTCCAACTACTGCATACCGTTCCAAACATCCGTGCCTGGAGGCAGCCGGTGTGGTGGATTGGTGCAGAGTCCAGGTGTCGGACATGCACCTATCATATACTGATGACCTGGATAGGTCATCAGTTGTCAGAATGTGGAAAACCCCCTTAATAAGCATGATCAAAGAAGAACTTGTCTGCCTAGCAAGGGAAGCTGACTATTTGGTATAATTTTGTTTAAATTCTGCAACGTCCCCTTCAAATAGCTTAAAAGGGTATTCCTATTATAGACATTTATGGCATATTCACAGTACATGCCATAAATGCCTGACAGATGCAGGTCCCAAGACCCCTGTCCCTACTGGTGAGTTAGCTGCTAGCCGTTGCATCCAGGCGGAGAATGAATGGAGGGGTGAACGTTTGCTTGGCTGTTTCTGTAACTCATATAGAAATGAATGGAGAGAGCTGCGCACTATGGCGCAACCATTTCACCAATCGTTCCCCACCTGAGTGCTGTTCTAGAGATAACTGAATGTCCCAGAGGTGAGTATTCGCACCCATCGCACATTTATTGCATATTCTGTGGATATGCAATTAATGTCTATGATGGGAATACTCCTTTTGGAGCTGGTAGCAGTAGCGCTCTTTATACATAAGCTTCTTTACTCTGCAGGAGAAGTTGGTGTTCAGCCCCAGTGCTGGAGTGGGGAGTTTTAGGGTATGTTCACACGCAGTGACCAAAAACATCTGAAAATACGGAGCTGTTTTCAGGCAAAAACAGCTCCTGATTTTCAGATGTTTTTTTTAACAACTCACATTTTTCGCTGCGTTTTTTCCGTTTTTGGAGCTGTTTTTCAATGGAGTCAATGAAAAACGCCTCCAAAAACGTCCCAAGAAGTGTCCTGCACTTCTTTTGACGAGCCGTCATTTTACGAGCCGTATTTTGACTACGACGCGTAAAATAAAGGCTCGTGGGAACAGAACATCGTAATTCCCATTGAAAGCAATGGGCAGATGTTTGTAGGCGTATTAGGGGACCTTTTTTCAGGCGTAGTTCGAGGTGTAAAAAGCCAGAATTACGTCTGAAACCACTGCGTGTGAACATACCCTTAGGGTCAGTTCACATGTTGCGTAAATACTGCAGATTTTCCGCATCGGAATTAGTTGCTGAAAATCCGCAGCAAATACAGTAGCAGCAAAGTGGATGAGATAAAACAAATCTCATCCACATGTTGCGTAAATGTTGAGCAGAAAAAAAGCTCAGAAATTGACCTGCGGTGCGTAAATTTTATTCTGCAGCATGTCCATTGTATTTGCGTAAATGCTGCTTCTTTGTTGCAGGTTTTCCCAATTAAATTCAATGGGGAGGTAAAACCCGCAAAAAATAGCAGTTGTTGCGTTTTTTGTGGTGGGTTCGTATCTAAATAAAACAAAAAAAATAAAACTCATACTTACCCAGAAGTCTGTGTTTCTCCCTCCAGCGCGGCCTCCTGGGATGATGTTTCATCCCATGTGAACGCTACAGCCAATAACAGGCTATAGCGGCGGTCACATGGGATGAAGCATCATCCTTGGAGGCCGGCCTGAATGTCGTCAAAGGGCCGGCCTCCTGGGATGATGCATTATCCCATGTGACCACCGCTGCAGCAATCACCTGGGATGAAACGTGCTAAGTGCTGCAATTTTCCGCAGGGGACCTTCCAGGTGAAAAGCTGCACCACAGTTTGGTGCGTTTTTTTACCCGAAATTCCCTGTCGCGCACAGGGCGAATACGCTGCATGCTTTTCCGCAGCGAATCCACCCCATGTGAACTCAGCCTTAAAGTTTACCTCTAGTGAACCATAAAGACCTATAGTATGTGAATTCAAGTTTCTAATCAAGAATTTAAAATTAAGTGTTCCAGGCTGTTTATTAGCTTCATTCACGTGCAGACTGCACACTCCATTCATTTCAAAATGGGTCTGAGCAGACAGACAGATAACTTGAATATCTTACCAAGGTTGCGAATTACAAGCTGTCAATGTGTCTGTAGAGAGAACTTATTATCTTATAAAGTCCTGTGATCACAGAAGCATCAGCAGCGATTTAATCAAGCAGACCACACTCACCAATTTTTCAAGACCAAAGTATGACTTCACTTCTGTAATGCATCCATTCTACTGTCTGTGATGTGGGTGAGAAGTACCAGCCCACCACGTGTTGTGCACCATGTATATGCTCAAACATTTGGTTGCTGCTTAAAAGTTATAATTTTCTCTATTGATAACACTGAGACTGACTGTTATTTTGGCATTTCTACTCCCCTGCTGAAACAGTTAATAAATGTGGTGCACTGAATACTGGTTTAATGTAAGCCCGAAATCTTGCACAATTTTAATGGTGAATTTGTCCCATAGAGTTTAAACATAACATTTTGATTGTTGTAGCCACGAATAGAGGGAACTTATTTTATACTGTTTACACATTGAAATCAATAAAAAGACAATAGGCAGCTGTTCCCTCTAGTGACGGCTGTAGGTAACCAGGTGTTTATCATTCAACTCTGGTTCCATGCAGAGGATTTGGAGCTCTGTATCAGAAAAACTAAGTACCAACTGCTATGAATATATATTCCATAATAATAAGCACACTACTGTGGACCTATTTAGGACATTCAAGGGTGGACATTAGCTTTAAGGAAACATTGTACCGCAGACTAGAAATTAATTATCTTAAGTTAACCCCTTGTCGATATGTCATCTACATGTACGTGGGAGCCGCCAAGGGAATAATGTAGCTGGTTCACAGGCTGAGCACTGTATATTACAGCCAACACTTCACAGTAACAGGCGAAATCAGAGATAACTCCGATTCCGCCCGTTAGATAACGCAGTCAATAGCGAACACAGCATCTATGTTGTTAGAAAAAAGGGACGTCCCCTCCAAAAGCGGATCCAACCCCCGCGACACGATCGACATGGCAGCTTGGGGGCCTAATGGAGGCCGCCAGGTATGCCATTTTTGGGCTCCAATTAAGACCTGGCTTAATAGAAGACAGCAAAAAACATGCTATACTGCAATACATTACAATACAATACAAAAAAATGACATTGTATGGATGCATCTGTAAAAATTTGAACTATTCTAATGTAACTTGGTTTAACCCTCATGGTAAAGGCTGTAATATAAAAAATAAAAATAAACTGTATTGCTGTTATTTGGTCACCTTAGATCCCCAAAAAATGGCATAAAAGGTGATCAAAAAGTCGCATGTGCCCCGAAATGGTACCAATAAAAACTACATAGTGCCCTGCAAAAAAAATAACACACCCACTGCTCAATCGACAGAAATATAAAAAAAAATAGGCCGTTCAGAATATGGCGACACCAAATTTTTTTTTTTGTTAAATAGTTTCTTCTTTGAAGAATAGAATAAAGTTAACATTTCTTTTTTACCGCACTGAATGCTGTAAAAGCAAAACCTAAAAAACAATGGAAGAATGGATGTTTTTTGCCCATTTCACCCACAATTTTTATTTTTTTTGCAGTTTCCCAGTTTATTATATGGTACATCAAATGATGCCATTAAAAAATAAGACTCTTCTGCAAAAAAAATAAATCCCTCATATAACTATGTGAACAAAATAATAAAAAAGTTATGGCTTTTGGAAGGCAGCGAGGAAAAAAACAGAGAGTTGGTCTCCAAGGGGTAAAATAGCATCAAAATTTTAGCTAAATAGTTGAGCATGTGCTCAATACATGTTTTCAATTGTAACTAAACTTTCAAAAAACGTCTGACATGTCATAGTGACATGTCAAAAGTTTTGATCGGCGGTGGTCCGAGCACTGAGTCCCCGACCGATTGCTAAAACAAAGCTGCAGAAACGCTCTGGTGATCACTGAGCCACTTTGTTTCTGATCTGGTCTTCTCGGAAAGCCGAGCAATTGGTGTATGGGCTTAATAGAAAGTATATGAGCCACTACACCAACAAAGTGGCTCAGTGCTCACCCAAGTGCTCCTGCTGCTTCGTTTTAGCAATCGATGGGGGTCTCAGTGCTCGGACCCCCACCGATCAAAACTGCTGACATGTCATAGTGAAATTTTTTGAAAGTTTAGTTACCCTTTAAGAGAAAACGGCTAAATAATAAGGACTCTAGGAATAAATCTTTTCACTAATAAAATGTAACATATAATACACCCCAAAACTATTATTATTATTGTTGTTACTACTACTACTACTACTACTACTACTACTACTACTACTACTACTACTACTGCTACTACTACTACTACTACTACTACTACTACTACTACTACTACTACTACTACTGCTACTACTACTACTACTACTGCTGCTACTGCTACTACTACTACTACTACTGCTACTACTACTACTACTGCTACTACTACTACTGCTACTACTACTACTACTACTACTACTATTACTACTACTACTACTACTACTATTACTACTACTACTACTACTACTACTACTACTACTACTACTGCTACTACTACTACTACTACTACTACTGTTAATACTACTATTATTTTTCTTTCTGTTTTATAACTATTCATTTTCTTATTAAATGATTGCTAAATCTTACAACTATGCAATTCTTTCATTATTGGATATGTTCCGTGGAATAATACTTTGTGACACATTGTAACATGAAGAATGGTAATATAGATTTTTCACTTTTTTCTATTAAAATGAAAGCTGGAATCCAATGTAGTAGAAAATGATCTTACATGTAACTGTAAGTAAATCTCCCCATGGTACAAATGTATGTGACAGAGTTTACATCAATAATTTAGACTGTTTAGGCTTTGCTGTCAAATCAAGGATTCATTTTTTGCATTTACAAGCTGGTGGCCATGGGTTACAGTGCTTTTCAAAGAATTATGACGGCTGAACTTTAGCTCTGGTTCTGGCTAATATGCTGCAGCCAGTAAAATGTTCTTCATCCATTCAATGATTTTTTTTCTCTTTTTCTTCCAGTGCTGTAAAGTGACTGTTTGTAACTGAAGGTTCGCATTGTCTGGATGTTGCTCTGAGTTGGATTTTAAAAGGCAGTGGCATGATAGAGCGGGATTACTGGTGCATGAAACATTCTCTCCAAAACAGAAAAGGATTGGAAAAGACATGGAGAGCGCAAAATAATAAGAGAAATGTAAAAGAATAGGAGAAAGCAGAACAGAAACGAGTGAAGGGTAACAGACAGGGATGAAGATGAAAAGAGAAGCAATAGAAGGTTGAATCTCCAGCACACAAAAGAGTATACAGGGACAGTTTAGAATACTGTAGACTTGATTGTAGAACAGCATGAGGCAGTGAATCAGAAGAACGTGTAAAGTCAGAACTCAAATGATTATGATATTGTATAAGAAGAGAAAATAGGCCAAGTGCCAAAGGGCAGTAGGTGGAACACAAAACCACTGAAGAAGTAATGAGTGAATAAAACATTTTTCATGGTTATGTGATAACGGGCACTGCAATAAAAACACCAGATAAGGTTGAAGAGGAATTGACCCACATAGTACATTACCGACCCAAGCTATTGTGAAGACGCATCCCTTTATCCCAGGAAATGCATTTTTGATATACTGCATGCATTCTATCAATGTTCTAGAGTTACATTATCAGTTTTACAAACTTTTTTAATTTATAATATCTAACTAATTTCTGTCAGAAGGAAAAAAACATAACCGGATTTGTGATTTGTCAATGGTAAATATCAACTTCAACCATGTCAAAATAAGTTGTAATAAAAAAAAACGAAACAACCTTCTTTTTACATGTGTGCATTTCCCTATAAAGACCCCAAGGAGTGTGTAAATAGAGGCTTGATTCAGAGTGTGCTGATATGCCTGCACATTTTAACCCTTTCACGCCGCAGCCCTTTTTCAGATTTTCATTTTCGTTTTTCCCTCCCCACCTTCCAAAGGCCATAACGCCTTTATTTTTCCGTCAATATAGTACTATGAGGGCTTGATTTTTGCGGGACAAGTTGTAGTTTTTCGTAGCACCATTTATTTTGCCGTATAATGTACTAGGAAACGGGAAAAAATTATTTGTGGGGTAGAAAATGAAAAAAAACTGCAATTCCGCCATGGTTTTTTGCGCGCCATTTTTACGGAATTCACTGTACAATTAAAACAGTATATTCATTTTATTCTATGGGTCAATACGATTATGCCAATACCAAATATGTGTAGGTTTTTCTATATTTTACTACTTTTACAAGTAAAAACCTAAGTGTAAAAAAGAAAATTTATTTTGTTTCGCCAAATTCCGAGAGCCGTAACATCTTTATTTTTCTGTCGATTAAGTGGTATAAGGGCTTATTTTTTGCGGGATAAGCTGTAGTTTTTAATAATACCATTTTGGTGTAAATGCGACGGTTTGATCACTTTTTATTTCATTTTTTGTGGGAGATTAGGTGAACAAAAAATAGAGATTCTGGCGTTTACAACTTTTTTTTTTACGCCGTTCACCGTGCGGGTTAAATAATGATATATTGTGAGAGTTCAGACTTTTACGGACGCGGCGATACCAATTATGTTTATTTATTTAATTTTTTACTATGCTCTAGGGGGAAAATGGGAAAAGGTTTTTTTTTTTAACTTTTAATATTTATTTTTTTTACACAAAAAAAAAACTTTATTGAACTCATTTTTACATTTTTTATTAGTCCCCCTAGGGGACTTCAACCAGCGATCATTAGATCGCTTGCACGATATACTACAATACTAATGTATTGCAGTATATCGTGATTCTGACAGTCTCCTATGAAGCCCTGCCAGAGGCAGAGCTTCATAGGAGTACCAAGATGGCGGACCTGGGGGACTTCGTCAGACCCCCAGGCAGCCGTGTGAACCAACGGCTCCCCCCGATCTCGCCGCAGTGGGGCCGTTGAGACGTTACAGGGGGTCGCCCCCCTGTTTTTAGTAATTTAAATGCCGCGATCTCTATTGAACGCGGCATTTAACGGCATGTAACACACAGCCGACACACTCGATCTATGGAGCGGACTCAGCCTGTGAGCCCGCTCCATATTCTCCCACCCGGCGTGCACCGTATATATACGGCGGATGTCGGGAAGGGGTTAATATATATATATCGTTTATTTTAATTTTGCATTAAAAAACTTATTTTAATGACCAGAGGCATAACATTAAGCTTCTGGCCCCAATAAAAAAAATCTGTAAGAGAGCCTCCAACTACCATATGCCGGTTGTAATACTGTTGTCTTCTTAAAGGGGTTTTGTCCGGGCACAAACAATTGATGACCTATTCACAGGCTAGGTCATCAATATATGATCGGTGGGGTCTGACACTCGGACCCCATACCGATCAGCTGGACAACACCTTTAACCCCTTCAGGACCAAGGGTCATCGATGCCTCAATGACCAGGCCTAAATATAAAGTTTCGGCATAGATTCTTTTAAACTGTCATAACTGTTAAACTACTTTGGATAACTTAACAATTTTTTTTATTTTTTCTTTAGAACAAATCACACCTTCAAAAAATATATAATTTTACTACATATGCAGCACATATTTTATATTACAAACAAACAATTGATCAAAAAAGTTGAAAGAATTAATTAACTAATTAACTAACTAACAATTTGTTATCAAGCTAACTAACCTACTATTCCTGCCTGCCTATTCTAAAACTAAGGGGCACAGGGAATACAAAGTATATAGTTTCTATATACTTTGTAAATATATATATATATATATATATATATATATATATATATATATATATATATATATATATATATATAAGATTGTATGTATGTATGTATGTCTTTTTCACTTTTCTTCTGTCTTTTCCCGATCAGTCACCTTCTCTCTAAAACGCTGTGTTAGGGTATGTGCACACACACTAATTACGTCCGTAATTGACGAACGTATTTCGGCCGCAAGTCCCGGACCGAACACAGTGCAGGGAGCTGGGCTCCTAGCATCATAGTTCTTTAAAAATATAGTGCACAAATAACAGAACTGTTCAGTTTGCATATAATGGCCCATACAGTCCCTACAAAATATCACAATACGTTGCCCAAACAATACTAAATACAGTCCCAAAATAATAGTGGTATGTAGTGCCTAAAAAATAGCACCACGGAACACAAAAAAATTAAGACATCATTAACAGCGCTATAGAGTGCTAAAAAATACCACCATACCACCATATAGTGCAAATAACAATGCCATACATCAAAAACATAGTAATGCTCAGGGCTCAGGGCCCAGGCTCCCAAGTATATCAATGCTAATGCTTCACAGGCAGGTGTGCAATTTATTGCAATAAAGAAGTATCTTACCCTCTGAAATATGCCTTTGTCCTCCATCGCTGGTCTCAATTTCAGAAAGAAAGTATATTGCAAGGAGTCTTTTTCTTTTTTTTTCCAACAGGCTTTGGAAATTTTTAAATAAGCAAACAACCCTTGCAAGCCCTTTACCTGTGTCATTTGAACATGCTCAAGGCAGGATTTCAGCCCCTGAATATAAATAATGAATACTCTCATTCACTGATAGCAAACAGAGATATGGTGAATAATTGAAACACAATGGGGGAAATATATTAACCTTTCTATACTAGTTTTCTAGCAAAGAAAGGTCACAAAAGGCCCGAAAGTTGCAACTTGTGGTAATAATTTCAACTTTTGGGCATTTTACGCTGCCCTCTCCACTTTTTTTTAAATGTCGGTGGGGCTTAACAAAAGGGGCAGGGCCACAGTGGGTCAACAGATATACTATCATTTACTGGTGTTGATTTCACTCTGTGAGGCATAGCAAGGTAGAGGCCTGTGACTCGCCCCGTACCTAGCTTTTGAAAATCTTATGCCCACGCTGCGGAAAAAAACCACACCATAAACATTAATAAATTGACCTGCGGTGCGGAATTTAATTCTGCAGCATGTCAATTTATGTTGCGTATTTATTGATGTTCTTTAGCTGGCAACAGAAAGCCAAGTGTTGCAACTTTTGCGGCCTAATTGCAGCGATTACGCTGCAAAATTCGCAACTCCGGAAAAAAAAATCATACTTACCCAGAACATCCTCCTTCCTCCTGCAGTCCAGCCTCCTGGAAGGACGTTTCATCCCATGTGACCGCTGCAGCCAATCACAGGCTGCAGCGTCATATGGCCTGCAATGTCATCGTAGGAGGCCGGACTACGCACAGAGATGAGGGAGGAGGTAAGTATCGACGTTTTTTCTTTTTTCAAGTGCTGCTATCCGCAGCGGAAATTCCGTCCGGAAAACCGCCCACAATGTGGTGCGATTTTTCAGAAGGACCGTGTTGTGGGTTCCAGGTCGGATATGCTGCACAGTTTCTACGCAGCATATCCGACACGTGGGAACCCGGCCTTAAAGAGGCTCTGTCACCAGATTATCTCCTACATAATGTGATCGGCGCTGTAATGTAGATAACAGCAGTGGTTTTTATTTTGAAAAACTATCATTTTTGAGCAAGTTATGAACAATTTTAGATTTATGCTAATGACTTTCTTAATGACCAACTGGGCGTGTTTTTACTTTTTAGTGTATGACGCTGACTAATCAGTGACCAATCAGGGTCCTGCACTTCTCATTGTTCCAGCCCAGCTTCTTTCACTGCACAATCACACTGTAACAAGGGGCTGGAACAAGTGTATGACGCTGATTGGTCACTGATTGGTCAGCGTTACACACTCCTCTGTACAACGCCCAGTTGGTAAAAAGTAAAAACACGCCCAGTTGTCTATTAAGAAACTAATTAGCATAAATCTAAAATTGCTCATAACGTTCTCAAAAATGATCATTTTTCAAAATAAAAACCACTGTTGTTATCTATATTACAGCGCCGATCAGATTATGTAGGAGATAGGGCACTTATAATCTGGTGATAGAGCCCCTTTAACCGTTTCCCGACCGCCCACTGTATATTCACGTCGGCACTTGCTGGGCTCTGTGCAGTGCCGACGTGAATTCACGGTGGGTGTTAAAAGCACGATCCGGGTGTCTCAGAGTAGCGCTGACACCCGGATCGCGCTGCTATCACCTGCCTCTGGTCCCGGAGATATGATCGGGACCTGATTAGTTCAGGTCCCGGTCATGTGATCGCAGGGAAAGTGTGTTGTAGCAACGAACTGGAAAGTTTGTTACTATAACAAACTGGAAAGTTTGTTGCTACAACAAACTTTCCCGGGGACCGATTGCTGGTGCTGCAGTCGGTTATAAGGCAGAACTGGGGGCCATATAACAGCCCCCGGGTCTGCCATGCACAGCAGCCTATGAGAACCAGCAGGATGCTGGTCCTCATAGGCTTCCTGTCAGTGTGACTCTCAGCGTCACACTGACAGTTTATAATACTTTACACTACCTAGGTAGTGTAATGTATTATAGCAGCGATCAGTGCTGCCAGGCTTCAGGTAAAACAAGTAAAAAGTAAAAAATAAAGTAATAAAAAAGTTTTATAAAAGTGTAAAAACAAGTTATAGAAGTTACAAAAAAAAATAATGCTTTTTTTCCTATAATAAGTCGTTTATTATAGGAAAAAAATGAAAATGTTAAAAAAAGTACACATATTTGGTATCACCGCGTTCGTAACGACCCAAACTATAAAACTATAATATTATTTTTCCCGCACGGTGAACACCGCAAAAAAAATAATTAAAAAACAATGTCAGAATCACTTTTTTTTGGTCATCAACCCTCCCAAAATATAGAATAAAAAGTGATCAAAAAGTCGCATGTACCCCAAAATAGTACCAATAAAAACTACAACCCGTCCCGCAAAAAACAAGCCCTTACACCGCTTTTTTGACGGAAAAATATAAAATTATGACTCTCAGAATATGGTGACACAGAAAATAAATAATTTTATCAAAGTGATTTTATTGCGCAATCGCCACAAAACATAAAAAACCTATATACATATGGTATCGCCATAATCGTACCGACCCGCAGAATAAAGTAAAATGTAATTTATACCGCACGGTGAAAAGTGTAACAAAAAAATACAAAAAACATTGTCAGAATTTATGTTTCTTTGTCACTTTGCTTCCAAAAAAATCTAATAAAAAGTGATCAAAAAAATCACATGTACCCTAAAATGGTACCAATGAAAAGTACAGATTGTCCCGCAACAAATAAGCCCTCACACGGCTCCGTTGGAGAAAAAATAAAAAAGTTCTGGCTCTCAGAATATGGCGATGCAAAATTTGCAGAGTGTTCCAAAAGCAGATGAGATCGGGCGACCATTTATCAGTGCAACAACGGCCACATATCTGCGGATTATTATTTATGTACCCCATCATTATACCCTCTTATTATGTCCTGATGTTCTCCGCACAGGTTACATATACCCCCACATCATAACTGAAATACCAGCAAAACCCCAAACAGAACAGTTACCAAGCAAAATCTGCGCTCCAAAAGCCAAATGGCGTTCCCTCCCTTCTGAGCCCCACAGCGTGCCCAAACACCAGCTTACGTCCACATATATGATATTTTATATCCGGGAGAACCCGCTCAACATTGTATGAGGTATTTGTCTTCAGTGGCTCAAACTGGGCACAACGTATTGTGCATTAAAATGGCATATGAGTGGAAAATGTTAATTTTCAATTTGCACCATCCGCTGCGCATTAACTCCTTGGCGCACCACGACTTAATAGCATGTAGTGGTGTGAGGGGTTATATATGGAGCGGACTCACGCGCTGTGCCTGCTCCATATTCTGCAGGTGTCAGCTGTGTATTACAGCTGACACCCGGGACTAACGGACAGGAACAGCGATCGCGCTGTTACAGGAGCCTGTAAAATGACATTATACTGCAATACATTAGTACTGCAGTGTATTGTACCAGCGACCTAATGATCGCTCGTTCCAGTCCCCTAAAGGGACTTTTGGGAGGTTTCCACTGTTTTGGTACCTCAGGGGCTTTGCAAATGCGACATGACACCCGAAAACCATTCCAGCTAAATTTGAGCTCCAAAAGCCAAATATTGTTCCTTCCCTTCTGAGTCCTGCCGTGTGTCCAAACAGCAGTTTATTACCACATATGGTGTATTGCTGTAATCAGGACAAATTGCTTTACAAATTTTGGGATGATTTTTCTACTTTATTCATTGTAAAAATTAAACATTTCTATGTTTTTTCAGAAAAAAGTATATTTTCATTTTCATGGCCTAATTCCACTAAATTCAGCAAAAAACCTGTGGGGTCAAAATGCAAACTATACCCCTAGAAAAATTCCTTGAGGGGTGTAGTCTTCAAAATGGGGTCAGTTTTGGGGGGATTCCACTGTTTTGCTCCCTCCAGGGCGTTGCAAACGCGACATGGCACTGAAAACCAATCCAGCAAAATCTGCACTTCAAAATCCAAATGGCGCTCCTTCCCTTCTGAGCTCTGCTGTGGGTCCAAACAGCAGTTTAGTACCACATATGGGGTATTGGCGTAATCGGGAGAAGTAGCTTTACAAGTTTTGGGGTGCTTTTTAATCTTTATTCCTTGCAAATATTATTTTTTTTTATATTTTTTCAGAAAAAAAGTATATTTTCACTTTCACAGACTTACTCCAATAAATATAGCAAAAGACCTGTGGGGTCAAGATGCTAACTATACCCCTAGATAAATTCCTTGAGGTGTGTAGTTTCCAAAACCGTCTCACTTTTGGGGGATTTCCACTGTTTTGGCACCACAAGACCTCTTCAAACCTGACATGGTGCCTAAAATATATTCTAAAAAAAGGAGGCCCCAAAATCCACTAGGTGCTCCTTTGCTTCTGAGGCCGGTATTTCAGTAAATTAGCGCACTAGGGCCACATGTGGGATATTTCTAAAAAAACTGCAGAATCTGGGCAATAAATATTGAGTTGCGTTTCTCTGGTAAAACCTTCTGTGTTACAGAAAAAAATGTATTACAAATGAATTTCAGCAAAAAAAAAAAATTTGTACATTTCACCTGTACTTTTGCTTTAATTCCTGTGAAGCGCCTAAAGGGTTAAGAAACTTTCTGAATGCTGTTTTGAATACTTTGAGGGGTGCAGTTTTTAATATGGGGTGATTTATGGGGTCTATCTAGTACATAAGGCCCTCAAAGCCACTTCAGAACTGAACTGGCCCCTGTAAAAATAGCCTTTTGAAATTTTCTTGAAAATGTGAGAAATTGCTGCTAAAGTACTAAGCCGTGTAACGTCCTAGAAAAATAAAATAATGTTCAAAAAACAATGCAAATATAAAGTAGATATATGGAATATGTAAAATAGTAACTATTTTGTGTGGTATTACGATCTGTTTTACAAGCAGATACATTTAAAATAAGAAAAATCATAATTTTTGCAAATTTTCTCTACATTTTGGTGTTTTTCACAAATAAGCAATGAATTTATTGATCAAATTTTTCCACTAACATAAAGTACAATATGTCACAAGAAAACAATCTCAGAATCGCTTGGATAGGCAAAAGCATTCCAGAGTTATTAACACATAAATTGACACATGTCAGATTTGAGAAAATGGGGCTGGTCATAAAGGTCAAAATGAGCTCGGTCTTGAAAGGGTTAAGCAGAAAACAACATAAACTTTCATGTATGAAACAGACCTATTACTATATTTGCATTGTGTTTTGAATAAAGGAAAATTGTATTAATTTTTTTTTTTTTAGACATTAGTGTATGTGTCTGATACATGTGATTGCCTAGCCTTCCACCCACATTTCCACAATATTCTATGGACCAGAGTGTCATTTAATGGCTTCAATATAATAACCAGCAGCAGACTGCTGTTCATTAGTTTAGATTGTAGATGTGTTGTACAATAGACTGTTGCTGTTCTTTACTCATCTGTAAGAGAATAAAGATGCCTTTCGCCACTGAGGCAGACAAGACTGATGTGAATTCCATTATAAGGACCCTCTAAAGCAAGATCTGTTAATGTACTATCAGCTGGGGAAAATCAATACGTGATTGTCCATAGGGCAATTTGGAAATCAAAAATAACAAAAACACACACTTAAAAATAATATAACATTGTGTGCAGGATGTGCACTTATATGGGATTCAAACTGGGACTCTTTAAATAGAACTCAAAGGCTACATGCACATGCTGCGTAATTTGGTGCAGAAAATCTACATCAAAACTGCAGATAAACGCAGGTAATTCCACAGGTAAAATCCACACCTGAGGCCTTATTTACACGAGCATATTTCACGACCGTGATACGCTCGTGAAAATCACGCACGTCGCACGGACCTATGCAAGTCAATGGGGCCATTCAGACATTTCGTGATTTTCACGCAGCGTGTGTCCGCTGCGTGAAACTCACTGCATGTCCTATACTTGAGCGTTTTTTGCGCATTACACACCCATTGAAGTCAATGGGTGCCTGAAAATCACGGACAGCACAAGGACGCACATCCGTGTGCTGTGCGTGATTCGCGCAACAGTTGCTCAAAAAAAGATTGGAAAAATGAAAAACACCTCCTTCATTTCATTTTTTAAACGTCAAAACCGCGTGACATAAGGATGACATACGCGTGAAAATAACGCAGACACGCTCCAAACACTGATGACACACGGAACTGTAAGGCGTGCAAAATGCTGCGTTTTTTACGCCCGCAAAACGGACACGTTCGTGTGAATTAGGCCTGAGGCTGGGTTCCCATGTAGCGTAAACGCTGCCGAATTTCTGCATTGGTATTCTGTGCGGAAATTCCGCAGCATTTATAGAACTAGAATATGAATAAGATTTGTAAAATCTCATGCCCACGCTGAGGAAAAAAAACGCAGAAAAGTCGTGCAGAATTAAATTTCGCAGCATGTCAATTTATGCTTCATTTTTGTTGGCTGGAAGCCAAGTGTTGCGACTTTCACAAAAATCGCAACTACGAAAAAAAATAAAAGTCATAATTACCCAGAACACCCTCCTTCCTGCAGTCCGGCCTCCTGGAATGACGTTGCATCCCATGTGACTGCTGCAGCTAATCACAGGCTGCAGCATCACATGGCCTGCAACGTCATCCAGGGAGGTCGGAGCGGACGTCAGATGAGGGGGGATAAGAATGAATGGATGTGGTGAAAAAGTACGCAACGTATCCGCCCCGTGCGCCACAGGGAATTCCAGGTGAAAAACTGCACCAAACTGTGTCCGCTGCGAAAAAATACAGCATTAACAAGCCGGCCTCCTGGTATGACATTTCATCCCAGGACACAGCTGCAGCCTGTGATTGGCTGCAGTAGTGTTCACATGGCATGAAGCGCCATCCCAGGAGGCCGGCTCTCTGACGTCTACCAGGCCGGCCTCTTGGGGTGACGTTTCATCCCATGCGACCACCGCTACATCCTGTGATTGGCTGCGGCGGTCACATGGGATGAAACGTCATCCCTGGAGGCCAGACTGGAGAAAGAAACACAAGTAAGTATAAGATTTTTAGGTTTTTTTCTGAGTTGCGTTTTTTGGCGGCGGAATCACTGCAACCTAAGGGCATGTTCAGACGTGGCGGAATTCTGCAGACACTGTCTGCATCAATGCCGCACATAATCCGCGTTGCAGATTCCGTTGGCTAAAATATTAAGTAAAATGCTGCGGATTTGTTGCGGATTTAGGTGCAGATTACACCCTGCTCTCTTTCAAACATTCCATCCCAGTCTGGGTATAGACCTCGACACACATAGGTCCAGCCCGAATTATGAAATATCCTGTTCGCGAAAGCAATCCGCAACGCAACACACATAACATCTGCGGATTTAATTGCGTAATTTTGAAACTCCATTGAAGTCAATGGAGAAATTCCGCAACAAGTACGCATCAAGTCCGCAACAGCCAGTGTATGCTGTGGACAGAATATTCCGCACCGCAGCCTATGGTCCGCAGCTGAGTTTTCCGTAACGTCTGCACGAAGATAACAAAAAAGCAAAACCAATGGACAAACTGTCTGCTGCGGATTTCCACTGCGGACTGTCCGCAGCGGAATTCCACAGCAATTCCGCCACGTCTGAACGTGCCCTAATAGTGCATATTTTGTGCGTTTTTAGCTACGGTTTTTATATTTTGATGTGGAAATATGTGTGGTTTTATGCTGTGGATTTTGGGTGTTTTTTTTAATAAACTTATCAGGTACAATTCTGAGGAGAAAACGCTCAAAAAATTAGCATGCTGCAGATTTTAAAATATGCACCGCAAGTCAATTTACGTGTGGAAAAATGCAGCAACGTGTAGATGAGATTATTTGAGATCTCATTTATTTTGCTGGTAATGTAATACGCTGCGGATTTACCGCAGGAAAATATGTGCAGCAAATCCACACGTAATACACATGGCGTGCATTTGGCCAAATGTACACAATAAATGCATGTTTGCTCAGTCGTCAAGTACTATTGTGATCAAGTTTTGTTTTTAAAAGATTTTATAGAACTTTTAATTGTATAGTATTGAGATTAATAGACGACGGTGTGAAAAAAACTGATGTTAATTTGTGATCAGTTTTTTTTTGTTTTTTTTAAACAATAGTTTTTATTGAGATTTACATCTTTTTCAAACAGATTACCATCAAACATTGGTCCATAAACAAGGACCTACATCAATAGTGCATCAATACATTGGATATATAGTAGATCATATCACTGTAGGAGCACCAACTTATAACAGTGAAAATAACAACAGTGCTGTATCATAAATTCAATTGCATATTTATCATTCATTATCCCATTACGTATAATATTGCGAGTCTATCCATATCTTCCAATTTTTCAAACATTTTCCATGACTATCAGGATTTTGCAATAAAAGAGACTCATGATGACAAGTAGTATTTATTCTACTAATGACTTCTGATATAGAGGGCGATATATGCGACTTCCAGGACTTGGCAATAGACAACCTAGTGGCAATGAATATGTGATGTATCACTACTCGAACCTCATAGGAAATATCTCCCATCCCAATATCAAGAACTGCCAGTTCTGGTTTGTAAGGAATATCCTTCCCAGTAATCTCTTTCATCAATTTGTACACCTCTTTCCACAAACCTTTAATCATCGGGCAATACCACCCCATATGTATAGTTGATCCGATAGATCCACACCCTCTCCAACAGCTATTAGACGAACCAAAGAAAAAGTGAGCAAATCTAGATGGAGTCAAGTACCATCTAAGGTGAATTTTCCGTGTGAGTTCCACATGATTAATACATCTAGAATGACGTAGAATCCACCCCGACGCCTTCACCCATTCCTCCTCGGAAAACTCTTCTCCCAACTCACGCTCCCATCTCAACTCATTAGATGATTTTCTTGTAGCCGTGTTATTTAAAAGAAGATCATAGCTACATGAGAGTCCCTTATCACACCCCTGCCATTGAAAAATAAACTTATGGAATGACGACAGATGAATTGGTCGAGTAGGAAACTTTAAAGATTGTAGTAAGTGTCTGATTTGAAGATATTGGTAAAATAATGTACGGGGAATATCAAACCTGGATGTTAAGTTCTCAAATGACCTCATAATATCTCCTTCATAAAAATCAGATATATTCGACAACCTCGCCCTCTTCCAAATTGTGCCTGCTGCTCTTCCACGTCTCTTTGTGCATGTTTAAAGGTAAAAGCAGTATAAAATCATTAAGAACGGAGCTCTCTGTGATAATTATAAGGATCGGGAGTAATATATTTTGACCGGAATGGTCTAAGAAATAGACTGTCTATTACCCCTGATCCCTGAGGCAAGATTGATCCTTGAAAGGGAGGAATGAGAGCCACACACAAATAAAAAATACAAACCCCTTACTGAATGACAGCTTTATTTTTATAGGGGTATGCTTCTTTCATATATGGGAAGGCCTTCCTCATAAATCTACTACACGCTCTTTTGACAAGAATTGCTGTCATTTTTTGGAGGAAATACACATAAGTATGTGCAAGGGGAAAAAAACGCAGGTGTGAATTCAACCTAGCGATTTTTTCTTGGATCTATTTTCTTGCCATTTACCCCGATTTGTGGGGAAAACAAGGTGTACATCTATGCTTCCTACTTATTAGTATATTTTGTATCTGTATGTAACCTTTTCCTGGCCAGGAGACAAAAATGTTTTAAATTGTGTGAATACATTTATATTCTATAAATAATTGGAGTTTTAATAATAAATAAATTTTCATAATGTTTCAATGACCCAAGAGTGCCTGGTTATATTTCTGATATAGTTTTTCTTTTTTGTTTTACATATATATCTTTCAGAATTGGCACCGTGTGATATTGATATCGCATTTATTGTTGGGTTTTCTATTGGGTATGGTTTTCTAAACCTAATCTTGTTTTATATAAGTTTATAGGAGGGTGTTTTTCTTTTTTCCCTCCAACTTTTCTTGCTTACCCTTGAGAATAGATTTTGTTTTTCTTTATTTTCATTTGGGGACGTACAGTCAGTGGTGTGCCCTCATAATGGCATATTGCCTGGATACGGAGGTAGATGCACAGATTGCTGCATTACTAAATTGTGAGTTAAATAAAAATATAGAGGACTCAAGGAGAGACATATATGGCCTCTTTAAAAATCATCGTAAATTAATATTAAGTCATCTGAGACGTAAATGGGATATTCAGAGCTTAGAAGCCTATAAAACATCAAATATAACACCAAGAGGTTTACGCAGACGCACAACTCCAGCGTCACATTTCAAAAGAGAATTATTTCTGGAGAAATGGGATGAGGAATGCTTAAGGCATTCAAAAAATTTGATGGATTTATTAATAGAGGAGGAGAAAATTATGTTGGGCTCGCTCACTATCGAAATTGAAGAGAGCGTGAAAAAATTAGATGCCTTTTGTAATGACCCAGATTTCCAAAAATTAAATGATAGCCTTAAAAAAGAGGTGGAAAGGGAACTTCGGGAAATATCTACCCGAAAGAGAAAAAAATTCCAAAGGGATACCTTTGATTTTGAACAAAAACAAATCTTCTCCTTCTCAATGAATAAGGAAGGACAAAATAGACGTAGACCTCGGATAAGAAGGAATACGTTTATGTCAACAGATGGAGAAACAACTAGTGACCCATCTAGTGATACTGAAATGGGAAAATTTTCCAGAATGGAGGAGACACAATCAAAGGTATCTTTTTTAGGAGATCGAAACAAAGGAAAATACGGAGAGGAAAGAATAGTAGAGAAAAAAGGAGGACCCAATACAAGACAACGCAGGGGAAGATAGAAGATAATCAAAATAACATAATAAATCTGACAGATCTCCCCCTCTCAATAGACCATATTTCCCTCTTAAATCGGGGTTTGGGTTTTTCACCCGTCACTCCTGGAAAGGAGTTTGAAATTTGCAAAGATCTCCACCTCTTTTTGAGAAAAATTATTTTGAGACTTTGGCATGGGGAAAAGAAGGAGGGGGATAATGGAAACAAAGACATAGATTTATCATCACAGCGTGAGACAACTGGATGCGATATAGTATCCAATTTGGAACTATCGGATCTAAACACATTGGTGGACTTAAATGAATTATGGAGGGAGAGTAATCCATGTGGGGATTCAAATGAAGGCATAGGAGATCTAGTGGATCTCATTCCAGAATATACAGGACTACGTAAAAAAAGCAGTACAATGCCTAGCGTTTATTCAAATAGATGCACACATGCCTTTCTGGAGGCAATGCTTAGGGACATTGGTCTCATCGACTGGTCCTCTCTCCTGTGTGAGGACAACCTAACAAAAAGGGAACGAAAGGCTCTGAAGGAATTGCAAAATTTCAAAAACATCGTGATAAAACCCAGTGATAAAGGGGGAAATGTTGTACTTCTCAAGGAGGAGGACTATGTCGGTGAGATTAAAAGACAGCTAGATACCGATGCGTATATCCTTCTAAAAGATAATCCATTGACCAATATAGCTGAGATATTAAATAGGAAGCTGTTATTTGCGTTAGATGAGGGTCTGATAAACAAACATGAATTACAATATCTGGAGGTGAGAGAGCCACGAATGCCCACTATGTATGTACTTCCAAAGGTGCACAAGGACAGGAATACTCCCCCGGGCAGACCCATTATTTCGGGCTGTGATGGCCCGACAGATCACCTTGGAAAATACATAGATGAGAAACTAAAACCCTTTGTCCGTACACTTCCTTCTTTTGTATTGGATACAGGAGATCTCCTTAACAAAATTTATAATCTGAGAATCGATGAGGATTTTCTTCTTGTTGGATTAGATGTAGAATCATTGTATACTTCGATCCCACATGACATTGGCTTAAGAGCAGCTGCACACTTCTTGGAGAGGAGGGGGGGTGATTGGGCCCATCAGAACGAATTTATTATAGAAATGTTAGAGTTCATTTTAAATCATAATTGTTTTTCCTTTGATGGCAAGTATTATCGCCAGACACATGGAACAGCTATGGGGTCCTCTTGTGCACCATCGTATGCCTGCCTACATCTGGGGTGGTGGGAGGAATTTATTGTGTACCCTCACCCCCTCTTTAGGAAGTGTGCCCGAACTTGGCTTAGATACATGGATGATATCCTGTTGTGTTGGAGGGGTTCCCTTGAATCACTGGAAGAGTTCATCAAGGATTTGAATATAAATAATTTAAATATCTTTTTGACATTCACTCATAGTAAAGATACTATTAGTTTCCTAGATCTTAACATCTATAAGGTGGAAAACAAATTGAAAACAACTACATATCGGAAACCAACATCGGGTAATACCCTATTAGCAGCAAGTAGTCACCATCCTGTATCTCAGATTAGGGGGATCCCAATAAGTGAATTCCTTAGAATTCGGCGTAACTGTTCGGAATTAAAGGACTTTAAGAATGAAGCAGAAGACCTATCGTCTCGTTTTGAGAATAGGGGGTACCCCAAGAAGTTAATCAAGAAGGGATACAATAGGGCATTAAGACATAATAGACAGGAAATCCTTCAAAGAAATAAAAGGAATAATGAGGACAAGAGAGTTAGATTCATTTCAAGATATGGGTCCCATTGGGAAATTTTGCGTAACTTAATGATAAAAAACTGGCCACATTTAACTTTGGACCAAAAAATTAATCAAATAGTTGGAGATACACCGAGTATGGTTCCCAGGAAGGCCCCTACATTGAGAGACATACTAGTCAGCTCGGAGTTCAAGAGAAGAACTCCAGAAAATGAGGCATGGCTACAAAAACGCCCCAAGGGAATGTTCATGTGTGGTTCGTGTAGATGTTGTAAATACGTGCTGAAGTCAAATACTTTCTCGGATAGTGAACACAAAAGGGAATTTAAAGTCCTTAATTATATTAACTGTCGTTCCACGATGGTTGTGTACTCGATTATCTGCCCTTGTGGAAAACAATATATTGGGAAAACCAAACGAGAACTGCACATACGCATAAATGAACACATTTTGGATATTTCAAAGGGAGATATAAAAAATCCATTGGCAGCACATTTTAAAACACACCATGAGCAATCACCTGCAGGCCTAAAATTCATGGGGATCTACCAACTGTTTGGGGATAGAAGAGGAGGTGATCGCAATCGTATACTTTTACAGAAGGAGACCATGTGGATTTATACACTGGGTACCCTAAACCCTAGAGGATTAAACAATGAAATAAAATTCAATATGTTTCTTTAATTTTCCATTTGGGAGGTAGCATGTGGACCTCCTCTGGGATGGCTGTTTTCCAGCGTCTTTAGAGGTCTCCTCCGGCCCCCTCCCATTTCATATATATCCCATGATGTGATAAAAAGATATGAAAAAATTTTTGATCCTAGGGGGCGCATGATTGACTGGATCCATACTCGGTAATTCTCATCGATTAACAAGAAGTATGGAATATCTCTTGGAATAATCAATTTGAGGGCCAAAAGGCAAAACTGATGGGGTGGGTTTTGCTCATAAATATAGAACAGGCCACTTTTCAGATAAATGACTTATCTTCCCTTTTGTTCCCCTCGTACTAAGGAGTTTCTTCATATGAGGAGGAGTACATAAGTGACATATCCGAGGATTAATGAGGTAGTGGGGGTTAATAGAGAACTTCATTCCATCTAAGCACATACTTTGATTTTTTATGGATTGTTCATTTATTCTGTTCCTTGATGATTGAATGTGTGGGGAATTATATGCTTGCCTCCCAGGATTGGTGGGGACCCGGGTTCTGTTGCCCCTCCAGGTATAAGAGCCCCCTCCCTGCCTTCCCTGGAACGTTGGTTTGATTCCGTCCGCATGTTCTTCGGTCATCGAATTAATAATTCATAGATGGAGTGGAATCATACCTATGGAGCAATGGCTCAAGGAAACTTCATATAGAATAACTGGCATAAGTATTTGGATACTCAGTATGAAAGGCTTATTGATTTTACCCATATATATCTCTTTGTAAAAATTTGCAATATAAAATGTACTATTTTTGTAAAGGCATTAAAGTATATTCAGGTAGTAAACAACTCTCTCCTACACTAGAGATCCATATGTATTTCCATGTGAGGGCACATCATGGACTGTCCTCCATCTATACAGGGACTAAAATACGTTGTGTACGTTGATTGACACTTTGTCCCTTGATGTCTCCTTAGACTTTTGGAGGTGTGGGGGTTTTTCGTGTTCCTTCCGGGGTTAGTGGGGACTTGGGACTTTGTTGCCCTTTTGGGTATGAGCCCCCTCCCTGCTGTCCCGGGAAGGCTCAATGAACTCCACCCATAATTTTTTATTTTTTTTTTTTTGTCATAAAATTGAGAATTAACTCATATAATGGAACTATATTTATGGGTTATTTGCAAAAAAACGGGCTTGAATATCTTGACTAAATAAAAATGTAATAAACAAAAATGTAATATTTAAAAGCTCTTCGTATCTATGTCTCTCTATGTAAAAATATGGAAAGAAAAGTTTTTCCTTTTCTCTTTTTTCTTTTATTAAAAGGAAAAATATTTGTATTTAACATCTCAAAAAATATGTGAAATATGAAATGTATAACTTGGGTAATATTATTTAACTTTATTTAGGCAGGAAGTAATTTTCTCCAAAACTCGAGTTTCACATATATATTAGCGTATGAGGGACATTACTGATTATGCACGATCTATATAGGGATTAAAATGTTCATTAATATCGAACTAATTGATTGTCAGTTTTTTCCTTAACATATATATTTTTTGATGTAGAAAGAAAATTATTGTTGTCACTTCGTTGAAGGAATATGAGGGTAATTTTGCAATAGCATAGACCTTCGGTATGGGATATTTTATTCCCAACTATAGAACCAATGAAAGCACGTTGGACCCTATAAATGTACTGAATCTGGCTGGACTTGCTAAGACAGCTCTGAGGAAATCCCGATAAGGGATGAAACGCGTCAGCTGACCTAATCAAGCAAGGCGGGTAGTGACGTCGAGACTCTGCCTTGTGAATCCCTGGCCGTGTTGGGAACATCGCACGAAAAAGGATACTATATGGATACTATATGGTTTGGAAAATCACCTTTTTGAAAGTGTGGGCCCCTCTTTCTTTTGGATCTAATACCTCTACATGGTTCTGTGGAGCAACCTTGCATGTCGGAGACGTAATAAAGCCTATATTGAAGAACTCAATCCTAAAGGCTTGAAGGAAGGTATGAGCTTATGGGCGGAATCTCACCTGAATACCACCTGGTGAGAGGCATTGGAGCTTCAAATTGTGCCTGCTGCTCTTCCACGTCTCTTTGTGCATGTTTAAAGGTAAAAGCAGTATAAAATCATTAAGAACGGAGCTCTCTGTGATAATTATAAGGATCGGGAGGAATATATTTTGACCGGAATGGTCTAAGAAATAGACTGTCTATTACCCCTGATCCCTGAGGCAAGATTGATCCTTGAAAGGGAGGAATGAGAGCCACACACAAATAAAAAATACAAACCCCTTACTGAATGACAGCTTTATTTTTATAGGGGTATGCTTCTTTCATATATGGGAAGGCCTTCCTCATAAATCTACTACACGCTCTTTTGACAAGAATTGCTGTCATTTTTTGGAGGAAATACACATAAGTATGTGCAAGGGGAAAAAAACGCAGGTGTGAATTCAACCTAGCGATTTTTTCTTGGATCTATTTTCTTGCCATTTACCCCGATTTGTGGGGAAAACAAGGTGTACATCTATGCTTCCTACTTATTAGTATATTTTGTATCTGTATGTAACCTTTTCCTGGCCAGGAGACAAAAATGTTTTAAATTGTGTGAATACATTTATATTCTATAAATAATTGGAGTTTTAATAATAAATAAATTTTCATAATTTTTCAATGACCCAAGAGTGCCTGGTTATATTTCTGATATAGTTTTTCTTTTTTGTTTTACATATATATCTTTCAGAATTGGCACCGTGTGATATTGATATCGCATTTATTGTTGGGTTTTCTATTGGGTATGGTTTTCTAAACCTAATCTTGTTTTATATAAGCATAGATATATGTGGGACATAAAATTGCACAACTTGAAGCGGAAGATGTTCAAGACTTAAATGTACCCAATTGTTTTTGCATATATATGTGTTCCATATTTTCAGTGAATCCAAAGTTGTTTGACTTTTTAAGGACGATTGGGAGAACATATCTCCTTCCAACTGGGCCCATAAATTAGTGGCTGGATACTTAGCATTCACATTTGATCCATAATTGCAGCTACATTATAAGCAACCACATCTGGGACCCCCAGTCCCCCCAATTTGACCTTACGAAACAATAAATTTTTAGCTACTCTTGATCTCTTACCATTCCAGATAAAATTAAGAAATAATTTTTGAATTTGTGAAGTAATTGGCCCAGGTATCAGCAAGGGAATAGTTCTACAAAAGTACAGATATTTGGGAAGTAGCAACATTTTGACCAGATTAATTCTGGCCATCCATGATAACTGGAAAGTATTCAAACGTGTACATTCCGATTTCAAACCCTCAATAAGTTCCATATAGTTGTTACTTAATATTTGAGAAACTGAAGAGAATAGCTTTATTCCTAGGTACGGAAGTCCTGATGTAGCCCAACTCATTTGAAACTCTGATAAGGAATTTTTAAGTGAAGGCTCTATATTAATGGCTAACATTTTGGATTTAGTTATATTCAATTTATGGCAGGATACTTTTGAGTATAATGATATAATGGACATTAATTCCGATAAAGACCCAAGAGTAGAGGAACATGTTAATATAACATCATCCGCATATAATCCTATTTTATGCTCTCTCGATCCTACCTCAATACCTGAGATGTTAGTAGAACTACGGATCATTTCTGCAAAGGGTTCCATACATAACGTAAAAATTAAGGGGGATAAAGGGCACCCCTGTCTAGTCCCATTAGTAATTGATATATCTCTGGATAAAAAACCAGAAGATAGGACCTTAGCTGACGGTGTGGAGTATAAGGAAATAATGGCCTTTTTAATAAAGGAGTTAAACCCAAATGTTTCTAACGTACCTTCCAAATATTTCCAATTTACTCGGTCGAATGCCTTTTCGGCATCTAGGGAGATAAAAAGAGACGGATTGCTGGACTCTCCAGCTATTTATATCAGATCTAGGATTCTACGAGTTCCGTCACTGGCTTGACGTCCTTTTACGAACCCTACCTGGTCCAACGCTATCAAGGCAGGCAAACAATCGTTCAACCTATTCGCCAGCAGTTTAGCATATAGTTTTATGTCACAATTTAAAAGCGAGATCGGACGAAAGTTAGCTGGAGAGTCTGGACTTTTTCCAGGTTTAGGAAGAGTGACAATAATGGCCTTTAGGTAGATTAGAAAAGAGACGGCGCCGCAAATGAGAATCTGATAATTATCAGAGGACTGGTGAGTGCGGTGATTCCGCTTACCTCGGGTGGTGGACACCTTAAGGTGTCAATAAGGCTTGAAAAGCTGCAGCCAGGTCCACGTCACAGTCAAAGCAGGTTTGCTGTCAATGTTAATATTGCGATTGGGTTGAGAAAAACGGGACCAACGGCGCTGCTTGGTTTAAAGATACTCCACAAGCATTCCAGTGGGTAAAGAATAAAAAGGATTTAATGGTAATAGGCTACGCGTTTCGACGCCGCACCGGCGTCTTCCTCCGGCCAATGCAGACTGTGTGGTTTCAGCCTTATTTATACACTAAGGCAAGGAAGAAAGACCGCCAGAATGCAAAAGGGTCAAAGGTCATAAAAACAGAAACAAGAAAACACAAAGAGAACAAAAGAAAATATCAGCATGACACATTTAAAAAAACACTTTTGTGCAACGATTGGGTATATATCAGTCAAAAGAATTGCAAATTTTACATGGTTTTGTAAAAATTTTTGAGTTTTAGATTTTTACAACCATATATTGTTTATGCCAACACACAAACTGACACGTCATTAGCAGGGTTCCACATAAGAGGGACTTTTCGGGCCAAAATGGTGACTTTTATTTGTATAACTAGTTGTGGTTACACAGCAGTCATCGGGTTAGAGATAAATTGAAATTTGGTCATTTAATAGTGTAGCGGTGTAATACTGCAGGGCTTGCTGAATCGGAAGCGTCCCTGGTTACCACGGACCGTAACAAGTACGGAAGCCGGGATGGATCAAAAGCTTGTAATGAACCGCACAGTTGGAACGCATGAAGATACGGTCCTCAATACAGAAGAATCGGATGGGGAACGAGGTGCCAGAACTGGTGAGTGACAATGACCCATACTAGGAATGATATGAAGGGATATTTGAATAATTAAAACTATAGGGGGGCCCTTGTTAGAGGTAGATATTATAAAAAGCATGATAATACTGGTTTAACTGTAAGTCTAGTTTGTGTATAAATAAATAGTTAGCTAAAATGATGCAATTGTATGCCGTGGACAGAAGAACGTATGGATTTTATGATTGGAGAACACAATATGATTAGGTTGGGGTATGATCGAATAATACTATACAATAATATAATAGATCCCTGGATTTTTACCAGTAGGATAGAACAATGTAATATAATAGAATATATCCAGACAGTAGATTATATGTTTAGATAGAATAGGTTGGTAATAGTATTTGTGAATGAATTCTAATTTGTAACAATCTTGTCCTATACAAGGACAGGGTGGTTCATATATACAAAGAGGACATCGATATTCCGTAAGAACGGGAAACTTGGTTTCTGATTATTCCGCAATATTTTGGGGTATTTTGTATATATTTGTTTTTTGACACATGGTTTGTTTGTTCAGTTTGAAATTGGTTTCAATTTTTATATATATATATATATATATATATATATATATTTACACACATATATATATATATATATATATATGTTAGATCTTAATTTAAATTATTTTAAATTATTCTAATGCGGACTCCGTGAGGTCATTCAAACCTTTCGGATGTAGGGTTTCTAATTTGTAAATCCAGAAATTCTCTCTTTGCTTTAGTCTGGTGAATCTGTCAGGTAGGTCTAATGGTATCTGTTCAATAGGTGTGACCTTAATATTTGAGAAATTACATTTATGCTTGTACATGCAATGGCGGGACACGCTTTGTTTTAAAAAACCTTTAGTGACATTGAACCTATGTTTGTTTATACGGTTTCTCAGAGTTTGTGTGGTTCGACCTACATATTGGAGATTACAGGTGCATTCAAGCAGGTAAACGATATAAGTGCTCCCGCAGTTTAGAAAGTCTTTTATTATGAATTTTTCCCCGGTCGTTGTTGAAGAGTATTCTCTGCATTTATTTGTGATGTTATTGCAGCAAAGACATCTATTTTGGCCACATCGGTAAGAACCTTTCAAATCTCTCGTTAGGCTCGGGTTAGATGTGTTTATTTTCCGTAGTTTACTAGGGGCTATTATATTTTGGATAGTTTTCGCCCGTCTATATGTGATATTGGGTTTGGCTGGTATTAGTGGTTTTAAAAAGGGGTCATTGGTCAATATATGCCAATGTTTTTGGAGAATGGTAGCGATGGTATTGCTCCCTTTTGTGAATGCAGTAATGAAGTTTGTTTTAACCATTTTTTGACTTGATTCATTCTTGGTGTTTGTGTGTTTTACTTGAATGCATTCTTTTTGTGTAAGACTCCTGGCTTTGGACTCTGCACCTTTAATGAGACTCCTGGGGAAGCCTTTCTCCAAAAATCTCTGATGCAGAATCCTACATTCTTGGTCAAAGGTTACATCATCTGAACAGTTTTTCTAATTCGTCGGTATTGACCGAACGGTATGTTTCTGAGCCACGGGGGATAGTGTGCACTTTTAAAATCGAGATAGCTGTTTACATCGACCAGTTTAAAATGGGTCCTAGTCGTAAAATGGCCATTATTTTTTACTATTGTTAAATCTAAAAAATCTATGTTTGTGTCCGAGAAGTTGTGGGTAAAAGTGAGGCCAAAGTTGTTATTATTTAGAACCCCTATAAAATCACTGGCAGTCTTGGAGTCGCCCTTCCATATAAAAAACAAGTCATCGATAAAACGTTTGTAAAGTAGAATTTTATCTCTAAAACCATGTTGGCTGAGGATGAGGGCTTCTTCAAAAGCCCCCATATAAAGGTTTGCATACGAGGGGGCAAACCGTGTTCCCATTGCGCATCCCTTTATTTGTTTGTAGAATTTACCATCGGAGTTAAAAACATTGTGTGTTAGAATAAAATCTACACAATCTATGATAAAATTGAGTTGTAAGTTGGAGTACCGCGAGTCTGTTGTGAGGTAGTCTAAGATAGCTTGTATACCCTGCGTATGGGGGATGTTAGTGTAAAGTGAGGATACGTCCGCTGTGATAAAACTAATATTAGATATATCACAGGTTGATTGTAATTGAAACAGATCATTTATGAGTTGAGTGGAATCCTTGAGGAAGGCAGGTAATTTCGTAACTAAGGGTTGAAGGTGAATGTCTACAAAGTGAGATAGGTTGCTCGTCAGGGAGCCTATTCCGGAGATTATTGGTCGGCCTGGTGGGTTGAGAAGGGTTTTGTGTATTTTGGGGAGGTGATACATGAATGGGATGCTTGGAAATGGGACATTCAAAAAGGTTTTCTCTTTTTTGCATAGAAGGTTATTAGTAAAAGCAGTTTCTATCAAGGATTTATATTCTATTATAAACTCAGAGATGGGATTATATTTGAGCTCTTCATAATATAGGGTATCTGACAGTAGTCTGTGGGCTTCTTTTAAATAATCGGATCTGTCCTGGAGGACTATACCCCCCCTTTATCTGCGGACCTGATTACGATGTTCTGTTTTTTTTGGAGATTGTTTAAAGCTCTCCGTTGGGCAAAGGACAAATTATCCTTGGGGTTACTATAATGTTGGATAGTTTTAAAATCGGTACTAACCAAATTAGAGAAAGTTTCTATGGCCGGACCCCTATGGTGCAGGGGATAGAACGACGATTTAGGACGGAGGTCAGTCATAACGGGTGTAATGGTGTCTAATGCAATCGGATTAGGTGTAATCACTAATGGAGTAATGGCAAAGTGACGTAATAGGGTCATTTTGCGCATAAATTTGTTTAAATCCATGAATAGATCAAATCCATCATGGGATGAGGTGGGACAGAAGGACAGTCCTTTGGATAATAGGCTAGTTTCGTCTATATTGGGGGTGTATGTGGATAAGTTGAAGATTTTAGTCAGGTTGGCTTGTGTTTCTTTTTTACCGATAGTGGTGGAATTCTTACCGCGGTGTCTCCCCCCTCTACAGCCTCGGTATCTAAACCTAGTTTTCTCTTTGAGTGGGCCCTTGGTACTAGTGGGAAATACGAAATTAGGGTTTGGGATGGGGTTACGTGACCCTCCCGGGATTGGCGGAGGGGCGTGATGGGGGGCATCGTGGGAACAAGGGGAAGGTCTAAAAAAGAGGGAAGGGGGAAAACAGTTGGACCTGGATAGGAAGGGAGATTGAGGGGGGTTAATATGGGGGAAGATCCAACAAAATGGGTCGTAAGATCCAGGAGAGAGGGTGAATGGTCCGGGGTCAGGGTGTTAGTGTTGGATTCATTGGATCTGGAATGATTGAGGGAGAACCCTAAGGGGGTGCTGGGAAGGAGATTATGGAGGATGAGGTGTGCATCCAGATCACAGGATTTGAAAGCGAATTGGGGGATAACTCCCGGAGGGTTTTTATTGGGTACAGGAATCTGCGGGGGGAGGGGAGTTGGGGGTAAGGGGGTAGTTAGTTTGGGAAAAAAAGGGAAATGGATGGGATTAAGTAATGGATGATTGGAGCAGGGCAAGGATGGTGTTGGACCTGAACCCTGGGGGGGAAAAGAGGACTAGGACCCATTTTAAACTGGTCGATGTAAACAGCTATCTCGATTTTAAAAGTGCACACTATCCCCCGTGGCTCAGAAACATACCGTTCGGTCAATACCGACGAATTAGAAAAAACTGTTCAGATGATGTAACCTTTGACCAAGAATGTAGGATTCTGCATCAGAGATTTTTGGAGAAAGGCTTCCCCAAGAGTCTCATTAAAGGTGCAGAGTCCAAAGCCAGGAGTCTTACACAAAAAGAATGCATTCAAGTAAAACACACAAACACCAAGAATGAATCAAGTCAAAAAATGGTTAAAACAAACTTCATTACTGCATTCACAAAAGGGAGCAATACCATCGCTACCATTCTCCAAAAACATTGGCATATATTGACCAATGACCCCTTTTTAAAACCACTAATACCAGCCAAACCCAATATCACATATAGACGGGCGAAAACTATCCAAAATATAATAGCCCCTAGTAAACTACGGAAAATAAACACATCTAACCCGAGCCTAACGAGAGATTTGAAAGGTTCTTACCGATGTGGCCAAAATAGATGTCTTTGCTGCAATAACATCACAAATAAATGCAGAGAATACTCTTCAACAACGACCGGGGAAAAATTCATAATAAAAGACTTTCTAAACTGCGGGAGCACTTATATCGTTTACCTGCTTGAATGCACCTGTAATCTCCAATATGTAGGTCGAACCACACAAACTCTGAGAAACCGTATAAACAAACATAGGTTCAATGTCACTAAAGGTTTTTTAAAACAAAGCGTGTCCCGCCATTGCATGTACAAGCATAAATGTAATTTCTCAAATATTAAGGTCACACCTATTGAACAGATACCATTAGACCTACCTGACAGATTCACCAGACTAAAGCAAAGAGAGAATTTCTGGATTTACAAATTAGAAACCCTACATCCGAAAGGTTTGAATGACCTCACGGAGTCCGCATTAGAATAATTTAAAATAATTTAAATTAAGATCTAACATATATATATATATATATGTGTGTAAATATATATATATATATATAAAAATTTAAACCAATTTCAAACTGAACAAACAAACCATGTGTCAAAAAACAAATATATACAAAATACCCCAAAATATTGCGGAATAATCAGAAACCAAGTTTCCCGTTCTTACGGAATATCGATGTCCTCTTTGTATATATGAACCACCCTGTCCTTGTATAGGACAAGATTGTTACAAATTAGAATTCATTCACAAATACTATTACCAACCTATTCTATCTAAACATATAATCTACTGTCTGGATATATTCTATTATATTACATTGTTCTATCCTACTGGTAAAAATCCAGGGATCTATTATATTATTGTATAGTATTATTCGATCATACCCCAACCTAATCATATTGTGTTCTCCAATCATAAAATCCATACGTTCTTCTGTCCACGGCATACAATTGCATCATTTTAGCTAACTATTTATTTATACACAAACTAGACTTACAGTTAAACCAGTATTATCATGCTTTTTATAATATCTACCTCTAACAAGGGCCCCCCTATAGTTTTAATTATTCAAATATCCCTTCATATCATTCCTAGTATGGGTCATTGTCACTCACCAGTTCCAGAGCACCTCGTTCCCCATCCGATTCTTCTGTATTGAGGACCGTATCTTCATGCGTTCCAAATGTGCGGTTCATTACAAGCTTTTGATCCATCCCGGCTTCCGTACTTGTTACGGTCCGTGGTAACCAGGGACGCTTCCGATTCAGCAAGCCCTGCAGTATTACACCGCTACACTATTAAATGACCAAATTTCAATTTATCTCTAACCCGATGACTGCTGTGTAACCACAACTAGTTATACAAATAAAAGTCACCATTTTGGCCCGAAAAGTCCCTCTTATGTGGAACCCTGCTAATGACGTGTCAGTTTGTGTGTTGGCATAAACAATATATGGTTGTAAAAATCTAAAACTCAAAAATTTTTACAAAACCATGTAAAATTTGCAATTCTTTTGACTGATATATACCCAATCGTTGCACAAAAGTGTTTTTTAAATGTGTCATGCTGATATTTTCTTTTGTTCTCTTTGTGTTTTCTTGTTTCTGTTTTTATGACCTTTGACCCTTTTGCATTCTGGCGGTCTTTCTTCCTTGCCTTAGTGTATAAATAAGGCTGAAACCGCACAGTCTGCATTGGCCTGAGGAAGACGCCGGTGCGGCGTCGAAACGCGTAGCCTATTACCATTAAATCCTTTTTATTCTTTACCCACTGGAATGCTTGTGGAGTATCTTTAAACCAAGCAGCGCCGTTGGTCCCGTTTTTCTCAACCCAATCGCAATAATAATGGCCTTTAACATTTCTAGAGGGGGGTTAGGGTTGGCTGCAAATCCCTCAAACATACCTTTCAAGTGGGGTAAGAGAATTTCTGCAAATGATCTATAATATTCATTTTGTAGACCATCAGGCCCGGGAGATTTATTGTGTTTCGACTTAAGTATTAATAATCTTATTTCATCTACCGATATATGAGCATTTAGGTGACTGAGCTGCTCTTCAGACAATTTAGGTAGTTTCACCTTTTCCAGAAAGGAATCAACTTGTTCTCTAGACACTGTAGGGATTTGATTATCATTTTTGAGATTGTACAAAGAGCTATAATACTCCGCAAATGCCTCCGAAATATCTTGAGGATCATAAACTCTTGACCCATCTGCTTTTTTTATCCAAGCAATTTTTGTTTTTGCCATATGTTGCTTCACTCGCTTAGCCAATATTTTACTTGGTCTATCTCCCTGAACATAAAAGTTCCATTTTAACTTTTTCAGTGTTTTTTCATACATAAAATACTGATGCACACGCAATTTTTCTCGAGTAGTTCTTAATTCTTCTCTAATTACCTCTGAAGGGTTCATTTTCAACTGAGCTTCCAAGGATTGTATATTGCCTATAAGAGTATCAAAATCTTTAGTTCTCTCTCTTTTAGCTCCAGCTGCGGCCTGAAGGAACAACCCCCTAACAAAAGCTTTATGAGTGCACCAAAGAAGTTCAGGGGATGAAGCAGATGGGGCATTCATTTCAAAGAATTCTTCCAAAGCTTGACCTATTGATGACAAGAGTGTCGGTGAATTTAATAGAAACATATTTAAACGCCAAGGAGATTTAGGTATTGCATTATATTGATCTGAGATTATGAGCTCAATTGGGGCGTGATCTGACCAAGTAATTATACCAATGTTAGAAGAACGCGAGTTCAAAAGAACTTGCCGATCCACTAAAAATAAGTAAATCCTTGAATACACTTTGTGCGGTGAAGAATAAAAGGTGTAATCCCTTTCTGCCGCGTGTTGATACCGCCAAACGTCATGAAGTTCTTCTTCCCATATCAATACATTTAACTCCTGAGTCAATCTATTACCCCCGTCAGAACGGTCTATATCCTTGTTTGCCACTACATTGAAGTCTCCACATATTATTAACCCCCCTTTTTGATATTTTTTGGCTTTTGAGAACACTTTCTTAATAAAAACTAGTTGTCTAACGTTAGGAGCGTACAATGAAACTAAGGTATACACAATATTAACCAGTTCGCACACCAAGATTATAAATCTGCCCTGTGGATCAGAATACGATTGAAGACACTTAAATGCAATGGTGTCTTTTACAGCAATAATCACCCCAGCTTTTTTTACCTCATTAGAGGCATAATACATATGAGGGAACTTTTTGTGTTTAAAGAGGCTCTGTCACCAGATTTTGCAACCCCTATCTGCTATTGCAGCAGATAGGCGCTGCAATGTAGATTACAGTAACGTTTTTATTTTTAAAAAACGAGCATTTTTGGCCAAGTTATGACCATTTTTGTATTTATGCAAATGAGGTTTGCAAAAGTACAACTGGGCGTGTTTAAAAGTAAAAGTACAACTGGGCGTGTATTATGTGCGTACATCGGGGCGTTTTTACTACTTTTACTAGCTGGGCGTTCTGACGAGAAGTATCATCCACTTCTCTTCAGAACGCCCAGCTTCTGGCAGTGCAGACACAGCCGTGTTCTCGAGAGATCACGCTGTGTCGTCACTCACAGGTCCTGCATCGTGTCAGACGAGCGAGGACACATCGGCACCAGAGGCTACATTTGATTCTGCAGCAGCATCGGCATTTGCAGGTAAGTCGATGTAGCTACTTACCTGCAAACGCTGATGCTGCTGCAGAATCAACTGTAGCCTCTGGTGCCGATGTGGCCGACACGATGCAGGACCTGTGAGTGACGACACAGCGTGATCTCTCGAGAACACGGCTGTGTCTGCACTGCCAGAAGCTGGGCGTTCTGAAGAGAAGTGGATGATACTTCTCGTCAGAACGCCCAGCTAGTAAAAGTAGTAAAAACGCCCCGATGTACGCACATAATACACGCCCAGTTGTACTTTTACTTTTAAACACGCCCAGTTGTACTTTTGCAAACCTCATTTGCATAAATACAAAAATGGTCATAACTTGGCCAAAAATGCTCGTTTTTTAAAAATAAAAACGTTACTGTAATCTACATTGCAGCGCCTATCTGCTGCAATAGCAGATAGGGGTTGCAAAATCTGGTGACAGAGCCTCTTTAAATAATTTACAATCCTTTGTAAGTAAATGCGATTCCTGTACACATAAAATGTCACAAGGAGGGCTTCTTTCCACACCATGGAGCGTCGGAAGGGAGAATTCAGCCCGTGAGCATTAATCGACAATAGCTTAAGACCCATCAGGAGTTATGAGATACACCATTAGATATGATACAGCACCCAAACAAAAGAAAAAATCAAAACATATTAACAAAAACCACAGGTAATACTTCAAGATTACCAAACAGGACATTCCCTCTTTCAGGGAAAAGGGCAAAGGGACACAAGTTCAGCTTTCCTGTAAAGTAAAAGTTACCGGAACAGGAGAAGGTATGGAGAGCGTCCCTGACTCTTCACGAAAGCCTTGACGAGAAAGTTATATCTCTGCTATTAATACCGTTAGACGGGCAACCGACGATTGGATCTCCTTCCATTATCGGACCATAAGGGGGCAACATTCTCCGGTCTAATGTTAGGAGGACGAGCAGGACTGGAGGAGCTCTTTCACTGCTGCTGGGGTGAAACAGACATGTTGTTTTCCTTTATTTGTGATAATGATTAGAGATGAGCGAACTTATCAAAAGTTCGGTTCGGCTAGTTCGCCGAATTTCACAAAAAAGTTCGGTTCGGACCGAACTAGTTCTGACCGAACCTGTCACTTACGTGCGCCGAGCATGCTACTGTCCAGGGTGCTGATAGAGTTAATGGGCTGCACTAACTCTTTCAGCAACCTTCACAGTACATGCTCGGCGCGCGGAAAATACCATT
The DNA here is from genome assembly GCF_050947455.1 of Rhinoderma darwinii. Taxonomy (NCBI): domain Eukaryota; kingdom Metazoa; phylum Chordata; class Amphibia; order Anura; family Rhinodermatidae; genus Rhinoderma; species Rhinoderma darwinii. The sequence continues at coordinate 223,545,108 of NC_134688.1, forward strand.
TAAATGTAATAAAAAAATAAAAATTATACGTTCGTACTTACTTTCCTCCTGTCCGGCCTCCAGCGATGACGTTTCATCCCTTTCGCCGATGCAGCCAATCACAGGCTGTAGTGGCGGTCACGCACGTCAGGATGACGCTTCATCCCACGTGACCGCCTCTGCAGCCAATCACAGGCTGCAGCGGCGACATGAATGAAACGTCATCGCTGGAGGCCGGACAGGAGGAAAGTAAGTATGAACGTATTATTATTATTTTTTGGCATGTATGTATGTTGGCATGTATGTATGTATGTATATCTGTGCATGTATGTTTGCATGTATGTTGGCATGTATGTATATATGTGCATGTTTGTATGTATATTTGCATGTATATATTTGCATGTATGTATGTTTGCATGTATGTATTTTTGCATGTATGTTGTCATGTATGTATGTATGTATGTATGTTGTCATGTATGTATATATGTGCATGTGTGTATGTATATTTGTATGTATGTATGTATGTTTGCATGTATGTTTGCATGAATGTATGTATATTTGCATGTGTGTATATATATATATGTATGTATGTTGTCATGTATGTATATATGTGCATGTATGTTGTCATGTATGTATATATGTGCATGTATGTTGGCATGTATGTATATATGTGCATGTGTGTATGTATGTATATTTGCATGTATGTATGTTGTCATGTATGTATGTATATATGTGCATGTATGTTTGCATGTATGTTGGCATGTATGTATACATGTGCATGTTTGTATGTATATTTGCATGTATATATGTTTGCATGTGTGTATGTATGTTTGCATGTATGTATGTTTGCATGTATGTATGTTGTCATGTATGTTTGTATGTATGTTGTCATGTATGTATGTATATATGTGCATGTATGTATGTTTGCATGTTTTTATTTTTGCATGTATGTTTGCATGTATGTTTATATATATGTGCATGTATGTAATTATGTTTGCATGTATTTATGTTTGCATGTATATTTGTGCATGCTTGTATATATGTATGTATGTATCTTTGCATGTTTGTTTGTATGTATGTATGTTTTCATGTGTGTATGTATGCATGTATGTATGATAGTTTGCATGTATATATGTGTGTATGTTTGCATGTATGTATATTTGCATGTATATATGTGCATGCTTGTATGTATGTATGTTTGTATATATGTATGTATATTTGTATATATGTATGTATGGCCATGTATGATACTGTCTGCTGGCGCCCTGTATCTAAGTCAACTTTGCGGCAGGCTTCTATACATGGTATAACAGTCAGTATCACACATTAAACTGAATCTAAGCCTACGACATGTTTTATTTCATTATTTTATTTTTTTACAGGTTTGGTGTTTGGACTACGTCGGTTTCGAGGACTACTTCGATGACGGTTTTTTTTCTACAATAAAATGGTTAATGAGGGTTGTGTTGGGGGTGCTTTATTTCAATAAAATATTTTATCTATATCTTTGTCTTTTTCTTTTCAAATTTTATTATTACCACTTTAGTAATGGCCGCTGTCTGAGTGACAACATCCATTACTAATGCGAGGCTTAGTGTTAGCCGGTGCAGAGGCTAACACTAACCACCATTATTACCCCGGTACCCAAAACCACCAGGGGTGCCGGGAAGAGCCAGGTACGATCCAGTACCCGACCATCTGTTGTGATGGTCGGGCCCTGGGGCGGCCGCAGGCTGGTATTATGAGGCTGGGAAGGGCCAAAAACAGTGGACCTTCCCACCCTTGTAATGCTAGGCTGCTGCTGCTGTGTTGTATCTGGCTGGTTATAAAAGTGGGGGGGACCCCACGTCATTTTTTTAAATTATTTATTTATTTACATTTTTTTTTTAAAAAAGACATGGGGTTCCACCCAATTTATCATAACCAGCCACATACAACACAGTGTTATTAGCCTGGGAATGGACAAAACCAGTGGCCCTTCCCACCCATGTAATGCCAGACTGCTGCAGCCTTGTATATGGCTGGTTATTAAAAATGTGGGGGACCCGTCTATTGCTAAATTTGTTAAATTCCAAAAAAAAAACGACGTGGGGGTCCCCCCCATTTTTATAACCAGCCCGATACAACACAGCAGCAGCAGCCTAGCATTACAAGGGTGGGAAGGTCCACTGATTTTGGCCCTTCCCAGCCTCATAATACCAGCCTACGGCCGCCCCAGTACCCGACCATCACAACAGATGGTCGGGTACTGGATCGTACCAAGCTCTTCCCGGCACCCCTGGTGGTGGTGGGTACCGGGGTAATAATGGGTGGTTAGTGCTAGCCTCTGCACCGGCTAACACTAAGTACCGCCTTAATAATGGACGCTGTCAATCAGCCAACTGCCATTATCTAGGCACTAATAAAGTTTGAAAAAAAAAACACAAAGACAATTCTTTTTTATTGAAATAAGAAATCCCCAACAAAACCCTCGTTAACCATTTTATTAAAATTTGAAAAAACGCAGATCTACGCAGTAGTCCAACGAATCGTAGATGTAGTCCAATCGGTACATCAAAATCTGCAACAACATAAAAAAACAGTTATCAATGTGAACAATACCAATACTTCTACTCACCTACACACATATATACACGCACACACAAACAAACAACCATACACAGACACACACATATATACACAAACACAACAAGATATACACACACACATAAACAGACAAACACGCACATATACACAAACTCACACATATACAAACAAAAACACACATATCCAAACACACACACACACAGTTATACACACATACACGAACACATATACACAAACACATATACACAAACACACCCATATATACACACAAACACACACCCATATACACATACAAAAACACACACAAACATCTACACACAAACATATACACAAATACACCCATATATACACAAACATATACACAAAACACATATACACAAACACACCCATATATACACACACACACATATAAAAACAAAAACAGACAAAGTCACATACCCAAACACACATATATACACAAACACACACATACACAAACACGGTTTCTTTTAAATGCTGCTGGGGAACCCGCTCGATCCACTATATACGGCTGCGCTACAGTGCAGCATTTAAAAGAAACAGGATCCTGACCTGTCCATAGAGTTTAAGGCAGCACAGAGTATTTCAGGAGATGAGCGTGCAGATTCAGTGCTGCTGCGAACTCTGCTCTTACCATTACGTAGCTCTCAGTCTGTTACCTCTCCTCCACTCCTGTCCTCCAGAACACCTTCACATGATTGGCAAGTCACCACGTAATGGTAAGAGCAGAGTTCACAGCAGCACAGAGTATTTCAGGAGATGAGCGTGCGGATCTTGTGCGGGGTGGTGACTTGCCAATCACGTGAAGGTGTTATTGAGGACAGGAGTGGAGGAGAGGTAACAGACTGAGCTACGTAATGGTAAGAGCAGAGTTCACAGCAGCACTGAATCTGCACGCTCCTCTCCTGAAATACTCTGTGCTGCTGTGAACTCTGTTCTTACCATTACGTAGCTCAGTCTGTTACATCTCCTCCACTCCTGTCCTCTATAACACGTTCACATGATTGGCAAGTCACCACCACGCACAAGATCCGCACGCTCATCTCCTGAAATACTCTGTGCTGCTGTGAACTCTGCTCTTACCATTACGTGGTGACTTGCCAATCATGTGAAGGTGTTCTTGAGGACAGGAGTGGAGGAGAGATAACAGACTGAGAGCTACGTAATGGTAAGAGCAGAGTTCACAACAGCACTGAATCTGCACGCTCATCTCCTGAAATACTCTGTGCTGCCTTAAACTCTGTGGACAGGTCAGGATCCTGTTTCTTTTAAATGCTGCACTGTAGCGTAGCCTTATATAGTGGATCGAGCGGGTTCCCTAGCAGCATTTAAAAGAAACAGGATCCTGACCTGTCCACAGAGTTTAAGGCAGCACAGATTATTTCAGGAGATGAGCACGGGCAGCCGTTCGTTTTTCCGAGCCGTGCTCCCATCATGCACACGACCGTAAAAACACCCGTTATTGCGGGTCGTAATTACGACCCGCAATAACGGGCTCATAGACTTCTGTTACCCACGGGTACCTTTCCGTATTCTCACGGGAAGGTGCCCGTGCCGTTAAAAAAATAGAACATGTTCTATTTTTCTATTTTACGGGCCGTGCTGCTATAATTATAATGACAGCACGGTTCGCAAAAGCGGCCGGCTGCCCGTGGCCGGCCGGCCGTGCTCGTACTTACGAGTCGTAATTACGAGCACGGCCCGTAAAATAAAAAAATAGAACATGTTCTATCTTTTTAACGGCACGGGCACCTTCCCGTGAGAAAACGGGAAGGTACCCGTGGCTAACAGAAGTCTATGGGCCCGCTATTTCGGGTCGTAATTACGACCCGTGATAACGGGTGTTTTTATGGTCGTGTGCATGAGGCCCCGTAATGACGGGTGGCTACATGTGTGCACCCGTCATTACGGCAGCGTTGCTAGGCGACGTCAGTAAGGGTATGTGCACACACACTAATTACGTCCGTAATTGACGGACGTATTTCGGCCGCAAGTACCGGACCGAACACCCTGCAGGGAGCCGGGCTCCTAGCATCATACTTATGTACGATGCTAGGAGTCCCTGCCTCTCCGTGGAACTACTGTCCTGTACTGAAAACATGATTACAGTACGGGACAGTTGTCCTGCAGAGAGGCAGGGACTCCTAGCATCGTACATAAGTATGATGCTAGGAGCCCGGCTCCCTGCACTGTGTTCGGTCCGGTACTTGCGGCCGAAATACGTCCGTCATTTACGGACGTAATTAGTGTGTGTGCACATACACTAAATAGTCACTGTTCAGGGTGCTGAAAGAGTTAACTGATCGGCAGTAACTGTTTCAGTACCATGGACAGTGACTACCGATCACAGTACCTGTAAAAAAAAAGACGTTCATACTTACCGAGAACTTTCTGCTTCCTCCAGTCCGGTCTCCTGGCCGTTGCCTTGGTGACGCGTCCCTCTCGACATCCGGCCCGACATTCCTTGATGACGATGCAGCCTTGTGAGCGCTGCAGCCAATCACAGGCTGCCGCGGCCTCTGCAGCCAATCACAGGCTGCAGAGGCCTCTGCAGCCAATCACAGGCTGCCGCGTCAGAAAAGGTCGGACTGGAGGAAGAAGAGGGACTCGTCAACAAGACAACGACCGGGTACGTATGAAATGCTTTTTATTTTATTTTTAATCAGCAGCCTCTTTTCTCTATCAGTGATTGATAGAGATAAGTGGCTGCCGATTTGTATAATGTTTTTGACCGGGTTCGGTCAAAACGGGTTCGGCCGAACCCGGTGAAGTTCGGATTCGCTGCGAACCGAACTTTACCGGAAGTTCGGACCGAAACCGGGTTCGGTTGTCCCGGTTCGCTCATCTCTAATAATGATCTTCACTGGAAATCCCCATTTGTATAGAATAGCGTTATCTCTTAGGATTTTTGTCGAGGAAGCAAATTCTTTGCGTCGTAGCATGGTTGCTGCCGAAAGATCCGGATATAGGACAATATCTTTAAACCTTTCTGGAAGCTCAGGAGAGGCCTTCAGACATCTTAAAAATTCATCTTTCACATGAAAGAAGTGAATGCGTGCTATCGTGTCGCGAGATAGATATGCAGCAATATGTTTGGGTTTAGGTATACAGTGAATTCTGTCTATTAGAAGCTCTTGGGTGTTTTTTTGCGGTAATACAATGGCCATCATGTCGGTTATGTATTGAGGCAAAAGGTCCGGAGTGACCGATTCCGGTATGCCCCTGATGCGGACATTATTTCTGCGAGATCTATCTTCTAGATCCAAAACTTTGCTGGAGAGCCTCATCACCTCTTCCTCCAAACTTGAGTTAGCATCAATGAGCATATTGTGGGATTTAACAACCTCCTCCATCTTATGTTCCATATGATCTGTTCTGGAGGCTATAGCTTGAATATCTGTTCTCAGATCTCCAATAACTTGTCGTATGTCTGTTTGGATTGATTCTCTCAATGACTCTAACAACCTTTTAATGGTGGGCTCCGAGACTGGTTGAGAATCCACCTCATCATGTATATCATTATCTACAGATTCCGCTCTGGATGACGGAGCAGGTGAGGATGGAGAAAAAGGCATGCGTTTGTTCACACCAGATTGTTGAGAGGAGGAAGGGTTGAAAAATTCAGTAAGTTTAGCAGGTTTGGTTTTAGGGTTCCTTTTGGATGTGCCTCCCATTGTATCGCGGAAGATTAGATGAAATATAGACAGATGAATAACGTGTACCGTGTACTGTTAAATAGAGCAATCAAACAGTATGTCCATACACAATTGTGATAAGCGTGCCTTAGGATTTTGAGCTTTCACTCAATACAGGTATAAGCCCTGTACACTGATCTAAAAGGTTTCCTCAGACTGCCACCTGAGGCATGTAGTGGTGTTCCAAAAGAAAAACTAGAATTGCAGTCCCCTTTTGAGATAGAAATTCAATCCAGTGGCTGTTTTTTTTTTGTTTTTTTTTTGTTACTTCGTGCTCACTCAGGGCAGGCCTCCCCAGAAGATGGCCACCAGACTCACTCCAAATCGGAGAAAATTGAATGTTACAATCCTCCAGAGATTTTCCACTTTGTGTAAATTGAATGTTACAATCCTCCAGAGATTTTCCACTTTGTGTAGCTGCTGGCAGGTACTCTATCACTTTACCGCCGCATTACTCCACTATTCATATTGCGGGACTGCACTATAGGTTTATACAGTGGAGGAAATAAGTATTTGATCCCTTGCTGATTTTGTAAGTTTGCCCACTGTCAAAGACATGAACAGTCTAGAATTTTTAGGCTAGGTTAATTTTACCAGTGAGAGATAGATTACATTAAAAAAATAAAATAAATCACATTGTCAAAATTATATATATTTATTTGCATTGTGCACAGAGAAATAAGTATTTGATCCCTTTGGCAAACAAGACTTAATACTTGGTGGCAAAACCCTTGTTGGCAAGCACAGCAGTCAGACATTTTTTGTAGTTGATGATGAGGTTTGCACACGTTAGATGGAATTTTGGCCCACTCCTCTTTGCAGATCATCTGTAAATCATTAAGATTTCGAGGCTGTCGCCTGGCAACTCGCATCTTCAGCTCCCTCCATAAGTTTTCGATGGGATTAAGGTCTGGAGACAGGCTAGCCAACTCCATGACCTTAATGTGCTTATTTTTGAGCCACTCCTTTGTTGCCTTGGCTGTATGTTTCGGGTAATTGTCGTGCTGGAAGACCCAGCCACGAGCCATTTTTAATGTCCTGGTGGAGGGAAGGAGGTTGTCACTCTGGATTTGACAGTACATGGCCCCATCCATTCTCCCATTGATGCGGTGAAGTAGTCCTGTGCCCTTAGCAGAGAAACACCCCCAAAACATAATGTTTCCACCTCCATGCTTGACAGTGGGTACGGTGTTCTTTGGGTCATAGGCAGCATTTCTCTTCCTCCAAAAACGGCGAGTTGAGTTAATGCCAAAGAGCTCAATTTTAGTCTCATCTGAACACAGCACCTTCTCCCAATCACTCTCAGAATCATCCAGATGTTTATTTGCAAACTTCAGACGGGCCTGTACATGTGCCTTCTTGAGCAGGGGGACCTTGCGGGCACTGCAGGATTTTAATCCATTACGGCGTAATGTGTTACCAATGGTTTTCTTGGTGACTGTGGTCCCAGCTGCCTTGAGATCATTAACAAGTTCCCCCCGTGTAGTTTTCGGCTGAGCTCTCACCTTCCTCAGGATCAAGGATACCCCACGAGGTGAGATTTTGCATGGAGCCCCAGATCGATGTCGATTGACAGTCATTTTGTATGTCTTCCATTTTCTTACTATTGCACCAACAGTTGTCTCCTTCTCACCCAGCGTCTTACTTATGGTTTTGTAGCCCATTCCAGCCTTGTGCAGGTCTATGATCTTGTCCCTGACATGCTTAGAAAGCTCTTTGGTCTTGCCCATGTTGTAGAGGTTAGAGTCAGACTGATTAATTGAATCTGTGGACAGGAGTCTTTTATACAGGTGACCATGTAAGACAGCTGTCTTTAATGCAGGCACCAAGTTGATTTGGAGCGTGTAACTGGTCTGGAGGAGGCTCAAATCTTAATGGTTGGTAGGGGATCAAATACTTATTTCTCTGTGCACAATGCAAATAAATATATATAATTTTGACAATGTGATTTTCTTATTTTTTTTTAATATAATCTATCTCTCACTGGTAAAATTAACCTGGCCTAAAAATTCTAGACTGTTCATGACTTTGACAGTGGGCAAACTTACAAAATCAGCAAGGGATCAAATACTTATTTCCTCCACTGTATGCCCCCACCACGTGTGCAGCCCGATGGCGCCCAGCAGAAGATGGCTGACTGAGGAAGAGGGGCGGTGCCAGAGAATACCTTTCCCCTGCTCGACTCACCAGGTCCCCGTTGCCTTCGGTAAGTATCCCCGAGATCCTCAGCACCTTGTACCGTCTTCTCTGTTGTCACGGATTAGTACGCTCCTCTTCACCTCCGATGTCACTGAGTCTTGCCGGGAAGACTTCGTCGCTGCCGTGTCCGAGAAAAGCAAGTTCCTCTCTCCTCCGCTGCTGTCTTTTACTCCCCCAACACAGGCTAGGTCGGATATTTACTTCAGGAGTTTTAGAATACCTCAGTTGCCTCACTCCATTCAGCAATTATGGTTTATTTGTGCCGTTTTAGGCTTTCTTGTCCTGGAGCTCAGCGACTATGCGTCTTCCTCCATTCACCTCCAGGCCACGCCCCCTGTGATCAGTTTTTTAGTCAGTTTAGATTAGTAAGGCCACTTTCGCACAGCAGTATTTAAGTCCGAATTGTGGTCATTAGTTTGTAAGACAAAACCAGGAGTGGAACCTACACAGAGAAAACATGTAAAGGAAAGATTTGCATCTCTTCCGTGTTTGGACCAACTCCTAGTTTTAACTTCCAAATACTGAAGGAAAATACTGACCAAAATACTGCTGTGTGAAAGTGTCCTTAGGCCTTGTTCATACAGTGCAGATTTGATGCAGATTTTGCATGCATTTTTAAAATCAAAATGAGAAATGGAACCTAAATAGAAGAAATATATAAAGCAAGTGTCTCCTCTTCTGGATCCAATTCTGGTTCTTGCTTAAAAAATGTGTGCAAAATCTGCATCATATGTGCACCGTGTGAACAAGACCTTATAGAGCAAAAAAAAACGCATTTTGTTATCCCAGCCTTTCCGTGAAATAACCTTTCAAAGCTGAGTATAATTGATCACTGCTTCACTTTCCTATTTACTTACTGAGGGCTTCTTCACACTTACGTATGAAAATATGGATGAAATACATAACATTACAATTTATTCCGTTTTTATTCCGTATTGCTTTTCTTTTTCATCCGTATTTGTTCCGTTTTATGTTAAAAGATTATCCATATTTTTTTTGCTTTATTTGTATTTTTGCTGAAATAAATATGTAAACAAAGGGTAGAAATACACACATGTGAGGTCTTCATTGACTTGTAAGGTCTAAAACAGTAGAAATATAGTAAACCGTGAATCACAAGTGTCCCGATTGCCCTGAAAACTTGTGTCTGAGTCACTGATAAATTCTAGAACTGTACCTGACATTTTTAAGCATTAGCAAAATCATCCACCTATACCCCTTATGATTAGCTGTGCTAGAGGGAGGGATAACCGCAGTATATTTTGCCTGCAAAGCATTATGGGGATGCCCGCCCAAGGTCTTATGACTTTTTCTCTAATCTGTAAAATCGCAGGTGGGACTTTCCGGCTCCACCATTTTGCTGCGATTTGTGTACTGCAAACCACAAAAGTTTTTTTTGTTGAATTCAAAACTTTTGGGAAAATTGGACCAAATTCGATTTGCTCATCTCTCTCTGGTGGTTCTTGTTCCCAGCACTAGAGAATGGCTATTGTGGTGGGTAAATATATATTTTTACTTTTTAATAGCTACATTGAGGTATGTCAGTAAAGACAAATGCTTTCTGTTAAAAACTGTATTGTTTCATGTGATTTACAAAACTTAGAGAAAATATATACAGAAAATTCAATAAAATACATCTATATATTATATATTTCACCTCCACAAATTATCAGTATGTTGTAGTTTTTTTAACTAAATAAGTTTATAAAGCTCTACAGATAAAGTGTGATCATTTATCTTCAGTACTCTACAAAAAGTAGACAACTCAACCAAGAGTAAAAAAATTAAATTTCCAAATAGGAGTCAAATGCAGTAAGCTGAAGATACCATAGTAGGGTAGTTGGGGAATAATACCTTCTAGGATACAATATATTTCAATGTCTTGGTTGCCTATAGATGTAATTATTTTTAGTAGATGTGGAACTTTCTGAAATGATGACATAAATCATTTTATTAATGGCAAAACATCTATAACCTGATATGCACCCAATAGTAAAGAGCCTTTGCCTACATTAAGAAATATGAGCAGATGGCTGTAACAGTTATTGAGATGTTCTGCTTCGTACATCGGGAAATCAGTTTATGTGGCAGAGTTAGTTATGAATTTATTAGCACGTTGCAGGTCAGTAAGTATTTCTGTTAGTCAAATTACTAAGCTATTTGGATAGATGGCTTGAGCACGTAAATTTCCTATTAACAGCGAATTTGTGTAATTATTACCCATGCGCCCTTTTATGAAAGGTGTTTTTAAGTACGGGTTCCACTATATTTTTCTTATTAGCAAATATGGAGTATTGCCTGCATAATTTAAGCAGACACTTTTTGCTCCAGATGCAATGAACACCATCTAAATGTTGATTTTCTGGATATCTAAAGTGGGAAAATATAATTTCCTAGGCAACGAGAACTGTTATATTTTTGTATTATGTTTTAGTCATGCACATCTTTTTTTTTTTTATTAGTTTATCCGTATTATACGAGCTGAAGCACACACATACATGAACACACATACACACGCACGTGCGAGCGCGCGCACACACACACGTACACACAAAAATCTGCAATACAATATGTAGAGCTGGCCTATTTTTGGGAAGCACATTCTAAGGTAAAGAAAAATGGGCAAAAGTGTGTCTTTTTTATTTTAATACTATGCACAAGGAAAGCTCCCAATACATGCACCATCATTTACTGTCAATAACAGCCATCTTTTTATTCACTCTGTTAAAGTTTACGCTGTCATTTACTCATTGGTTAGTGGCCTCCATTTAATTTATGAGCCAGACTTGAGACACCAAATATCTCCAGGGTCAGATGTAGGGTGAGGGGCAAGGGAGGCAATTATCCTTCCTAAAATTCAGGGGACCTGGGGAACATTGGGATCTTTACCCGGTTCCCCTCACTGAATCTCATTGTATCCACCTCTATAGGCATCGGATACAATTAAACATTGTAACAGAGCTGTGCTGGCGAATACAGAAAAGTTGTTTTGCATTTTTATGCCCCCTCCCTACAATTTAATTCTGGGTTCACCCCTGAATAGATCTTAATACAGACTTAGGTTAAATCTGTTTTAACATAAAAATAGCCTATCCTTCACAGCTTTACTTCTAAACATGCTGTTTCAGATAGAGCAGCCTTTTTCTCCTGATAGGCCAGCTTTATTACACATTGTACCTCCTACTTTTAGTTGAATAACTTCTTATAATGTATTATATTAAGTCTTTATTCTTTGGACTTTTTCCAGGATATTACTATCACTGCTGTAAATTGCTCTACAAATCCCGAAGGAGTATTGTTAACACAATAATATCAATTTTCCCATGATATGGCATAAAAATTGTATTAGTTGTTAAGACCACACTTTATGAAGCCTACTGCCACTTTTACCAACACAAACAACATTTGTAATATTGTCTTGGCGGCATCTGAATAGAAAACTGTCAGTGAACAGAACAGCACCAGGTAAACCCTGACAATTGTTCAGTAGCATACTCCATATTGCCATATAGAGGATGTGACTCCCACTACATGGAAAATTCCAACCAGTCTTAGATATCCCCCTATTATTGTTAAATCCATTATTGTGACCTATGTAATATCAAAAATGGGTAATATTAAACATATAGTATATAAGTTCCAGATACAGGCATTCCTGCTGTTATTATTCATGTTCCCATATTGAGCACTCTAATGGAAATGACAACAATTTTTGACACATCACTGACCACATTTCTTAAATGGAAAGTGGTAGAAATGTTCAGCTGTAAAAGGGCAGCTCGGGTTAGTAAAAAAGTTGGGGCTTATAGTTTAAAAGCATAAAGTAATTAAGAGTCCATAAACGCCCAATATGTACAATATAATGCATGAATAGAGAGAGAGAAAATCATCAGACGATAGATACTAGAAGATGAGCATTTGGCATTGATGTCATTTGTAAATATTCATGAAAACTTACAAATTTAGAACTAGAAAAAAAACTTCTGACACTCCAAGAAAAGGTTCGTTTCTACAAAATTATTGGTTTCACAGAAAGTTCTATCTTCCTGCAGAGAAAGGGAACAAATCAGTATATATTAGCTGAGCAGTCAATTAAACAGAGAGGAAATGAAGTGGTAACAGGGTTAATGTGTTTCTCTTAGTGTGTCTTCTTGTTTACACGCTGATTATTTACCTTTGTAACTACATCTTTTATGAAATAAAATCATTATGTAATACAACATCATTTTATCCATGGACTTTATATAAAATACCTGCGAGGATAAGTATCTTTCCCACTAGGGCATTTAAATAAAGTAGTAAAAAACTCAAGAGACAATACATGACAATACATGATATAAGTGTATGATTGGTCTTCCCAAGGCATAGGTCTTTTATTCCTCTGTACATTAATACTTGGGGTAAAAGAGGGAAATAGTGAAATTGCAGGAAAGTACAGAGTTGTAGCAAGGCCTTCCTTCTCCTGGGTCAAAGATTCAGTCCATTGCCCTTGCTCCTTCTATAAATATCCTTGCCAAGACAGGATGGCTTGTTGATCTGCCTGGCACCCAACACCCAGACACAGCCCTCTTCCAGCTACACCCCTAGGAAAGTAGGTAGTGTCTCCTTAATTAGACCATTGAAATTTTTAGAAAAATGTCCTGTTTCTCAAGGATGAACTGTATCCTCACCTCTCTGGAGGAAATGGGACTGTCCATGACCAGAATTAGATGGTCATTGAAAAATCAATGCTCTTCAGAAGAACCGCTATAAGATTTTTCTCATTGGTTCCATTGTACGATGTAGTATGCCTTTTGCCGCGTGTGACAATCCAAAAGAGTTAAAGGGGTTGTCCCAAGTTGATAAATGGAGCTATAAAGCTCCCCCATGTAAAAATAAGAAGAATTCTAATTACCTGTCCGTCGTCCAGCGATGTCGTTTTCTTGATATCGTTGATTGAAGTTGCGGTCGGTCCCTCTTTGTATCCTGCTCGTTGCCTAGGTTCCCGGCCACCGCTATTTACCTTTAGCGGTGGCCGCGCATGCGTAATGACATCCTCTGCGTCCTGAGCAGAGGATGTAATTTACTCATGAACGCGCATCTCGGCGCATGCGCAGGAGATGCAAGGAGATGCAAGGAGATGCAGTGGAAGGCACCCGTCGCGAGAAGTCTGCGCTCCGCTAAAGGTAAGTGTGTGTGTGTCTGTGTTTGTGTATATATGGGTGTGTTTGTGTATATGTGTTTGTGTATATGTTTGTGTATATGTGTGTGTGTGTTTATGTGTGAGTGTATATATGGGTGTATTGGTGTGTGTATATGTTTGTGTATATTTTTGTGTTTGTGTATATGTGTGTGTGTATATATGGGTGTGTTTGTGTACGTGTTTGTGTGTATATGTTTGTGTGTGTGTGTTTTTGTATATGTGTGGGTTTGTGTATGTGTTTGTGTATATATGGGTGTGTTTGTGTACATATGTTTGTGTGTATATGTGTATATGTTTGTGTGTATATGTGTGTGTGTTTTTTTGGTGTGTTTATGTGTGTATGTTTGTGTATATATGGTTGTGTTTGTGTATATGTGGGTGTGTTTGTGTATATATGGGTGTGTTTGTGTATATATGGGTGTGTTTGTGTATATGTTTGTGTGTGTGTGTTTGTATATGTGTATGTTTGTGTATATATGGGTTTGTTTGTGTACATGTGTTTGTGTATATGTTTGTGTGTATATGTGTGTGTGTTTGTGTATATGTTTGTGTGTTTTTGTATGTGTGTATATGTGTGTGTGTGTGTGTGTATATGTGTGTGTTTGTGTATATATGGGTGTGTTTTTGCATATGTGTATAGGTTTGTGTGTATATGTTTGTGTGTGTTTTTGTATACGTGTGTGTTTTTGTATATGTGTGTGTGTTTGTGTATATATGTGTGTGTGTTTGTGTATATATGGGTGTGTTTGTGTATATATGGGTGTGTTTGTGTATATGTTTGTGTATGTGTGTTTGTGTATATATGGGTGTGTTTGTGTACATGTGTTTGTGTATATGTTTGTGTGTATATGTGTGTGTGTATATGTGTGTGTGTGTGTTTGTGTATATATGGGTGTGTTTGTGCATATGTGTATATGTTTGTGTGTATATGTTTGTGTGTTTTTGTATATGTGTGTGTGTGTATATGTGTGTGTTTGTGTATATATTGGTGTGTTTGTGCATATGTGTATAGGTTTGTGTGTATATGTTTGTGTGTGTTTTTGTATATGTCTGTGTATATGTGTGTGTGTTTGTGTATATATGGGTGTGTTTGTGTATATATGGGTGTGTTTGTGTATATGTTTGTGTGTATATGTGTGTGTTTGTGTGTATATGTGTGTGTTTGTTTATATGTTTGTGTGTATATGTTTGTGTGTTTATGTGTGTTTGTGTCATATATGGGTGTGTGTTTATATGTGTTTGTGTATATGTTTGTGTGTGGTTGTTTGTGTGTGTGTAGGTGAGTATAACTATCAGTATTGTTCACATTGCTAACTTTTTTTTTATGTTGTTGCAGATTTTGATGTACCGATTGGACTACATCTTCGATTCGTTGGACTACTGCGTAGATCTACGTTTTTTTTAAATTTTAATAAAATGGTTAACGAGGGTTTTGTTGGGGTTTGTTTCTTATTTCAATAAAAAAAAATTGTCTTTGTGTTTTTTTCAAACTTTATTAGAGTAGCACTAACCACCCATTATTACCCCGGTACCCACCACCACCAGGGGTGCCGGGAAGAGCTTGGTACGATCCAGTACCCGACCATTTGTTGTGATTATGCTATCAGTGTGTGAAGAGTGGGAGAAGAGGGTTGCATTGACAATCCAACACAATGGGCAGCACTTTGAACACATTTTATAAGTGCTCAGAAACTTGTAAATAACTCATGAAAGAATAAAGTAACGTTAAAACCAAGCACACCATTGTTTTTCTTGTGAAATTCTCGATAAGTTGTCACATAATGTGTCACATTACCCTCTTCCCATTGAAAAAACGAAAGTTGGATACAAAATGGCCGACTTCAAAATGGCCGCCATGGTCAACACCCAGCTTGAAAAGTTTCCCCCCTCCCATATACTAATGTGCCACAAACAGGAAGTTAATATCACCAACCATTCCCATTTTATTTAGGTGTATCCATATAAATGGCCCACCCTGTACAAGCAAACATACATACATGCAAACATACATACATGCAAACATACATACATGCAAACATACATACAAACATACATAAATGCAAACATACATGCATACATACATGCAAACATACATACATGAAAACATACATGCACATATACACATGCATGCACATATACACATACAAACATGACAACATACATACATGAAAACATACATACAAACATACATACAAACATACCTACATGAAAACACATACATGAAAACATACACACATACAAACATGACAACATACATACAAGAAAACATACATACATGCAAACATACATACATACATGAAAACATACATACATACATGAAAACATACATACATGCAAACATACATGCACATATACACATAAAAACATGACAACATACATACATACATACATGAAAACACATACATGAAAACATACACACATACAAACATGACAACATACATACAAGAAAACATACATACATACATGCAAACATACATGCACATATACACATACAAACATGACAACATACATACATGAAAACATACATACAAGCAAACATACATACAAGCAAACATACATACATGCAAACATACATACATGAAAACATACATGCACATATACACATACATGCATATATACACATACAAACATGACAACATACATACATACATACATGACAACATACATACAAAAATAAACTCACCTAAGACGTTCCCACGAAGAGCTGAACGGTCCCGTCACTTTTCTTCTCCCATTCACAATAACAGAGCGGTGGGCGCAGATGACGTAATCACGTGTGCCTGATATGATTACGTCATCTGCGCCACAACGCATTGTTACTATGAATGCGAGTGGCGCCAAGAAGAAGGAAGATGGCAAGTGATGGGACCGTTCAGAGCGCCGTTAGAACGTCTTAGGTGAGTTTATTTTTTTGATATATTTTTAGTTGTTCGCCGGGTGCTGATGCAGCACCGATGCGGCGGGTACAAAAATGTAGTGACAGGGTGGGGGAGGGAAAAGTGGCTTGCCGAAACTGGGTGAATGTAGTGTAGCGTAGTGTAGTGTAGTGTACAGTACATTCACGGTAAGTTCGTCTCAATCGGGCTTACCATGCCCGCTTGAGACGAACATTCTCTCGATGTTGCTAGAACTACAGTATCTAGCAACATCGGGAGCGCGCACACTGCAGAGCGGAGCGGCTTGATTGACATCGAGCCGCTCACGCCCCTTTTTAGAAAAGATAACCAGCACTTGCTGAGTTATCAAGTGTAAAAAAAAGGCACTTAGGAAATGAATTTTTTAATTTTTTTAACACCAAATGTTTTAAAATTCATTTCCTGCTTAGAATCTATAAAAAAAAAAAATTTGAGTCAACTTGGGACAACCCCTTTAACCCCTTCCCTCTTTGGCCACTTTTGACCTTCCTGACAGAGCCTCATTTTTAAAATCTGACATGTTTCACTTTATGTGGTAATAACTCCGGAATGCTTTTACCTATCCAAGCCATTCTGAGATTGTTTTCTCGTGACACATTGGACTTTATGTTACTGGCAAAATTTGCCCGATACATTCAGTATTTATTGTGAAAAACACCAAAATTTAGCGAAAAATTGCAAAAATTTAGCATTTTTCTCAATTTAAATGCATCTGCTTGTAAGACAGGCAGTTATACCACACAAAAATGTTGCTAACTAACATCCCCCATATGTCTACTTTAGATTGGCATCGTTTTTTGATCATCATTTTATTTTTCTAGGACGTTACAAGGCTTAGAACTTTAGCAGCAATTTCTCACATTTTCAAGAAAATTTCAAAATGCTATTTTTACAGGGGCCAGTTAAGTTGTGAAGTGGCTTTGAGGTCCTTAGATATTAGAAACCCCCAATAAGTCACCCCATTTTAAAAACTGCACCCCTCAAAGTATTCAAAACAGCATTTAGAAAGTTTCTTAACCCTTTAGACATTGCGCAGGAATTAAGGCAAAGTAGAGGTGAAATTTACAAAGTTCATAATTTTTTTCCAGAAATTCATTTTGAATCCATTTTTTTTGTACCACAGAAGGTTTTACCAGAGAAATGCAACTCAATATTTATTGCCCAGGTTCTGCAGTTTTAGGAAATATCCCACATGTGGCCGTAGCGTGCTACTGGACTGAAGCACCGGCCTCAGAAGCAAAGGAGCACCTAGTGGATTTTGGGCCTCCTTTTTATTAGAATATATTTTAGGCACCATGTCAGCTTTGAACAGGTCTAGTGGAACTAAAACAGTGGAAACCCCCCAAAACTGACCCCATTTGGGAAACTACACCCCTCGAAGAATTTATCTAGGGGTGTAGCAAGCATTTTGACCGGCTAGTTTTTTTGCAAAAATTTTTGGAACTAGGCCATCAAAATGAAAATCTACATTTTTTAAAATAAAATGTAGGTTTAGCTAATTTTTTTTCATTTCCAAAAGAACTAAAGTAGATAAAGCACCACAGCATTTGTAGAGCAATTTCTCCCGAGTAAAACAATACCCCACATGTGGTAATAAACGGTTGTTTGGACACACGGCAGGGCTTAGAATGGAAAGTGCGCCATTTGGCTCTTGGAGCTCAAATTTAGCAGAAATGGTTTGCGGAGGCCATGTCACACTTACAAAGCCCCAGAGGTGACAAAACAGTGGAAACCCCCAACAAGTGACCCCATTTTGGAAACTATACCCCTCGAGGAATTTATCTAGGGGTGTAGCAAGCATTTTGACCGGCCAGTTTTTTTGCAAAAATTTTTGGAACTAGGTCATGAAAATGATAATCTACATTTTTTCAAATAAAATGTAGGTTTAGCTAATTTTTTTTCATTTCCAAGAGAACTAAAGTAGAAAAAGCACCACAACATTTGTAGAGCAATTTCTCCCGAGTAAAACAATACCCCACATGTGGTAATAAACAGTTGTTTGGACACACGGCAGGGCTTAGAAGGGAAAGAGCGCCATTTGGCTCTTGGAGCTCAAATTTAGCAGGAATGGTTTGCGGAGGCCATGTCACATTTGCAAAGCCCCAGAGGTGACAAAACAGTGGAAACCCCCAACAAGTGACCACATTTTGGAAACTATACCCTTTGAGGAAATTATCTAGGGTATAGTGAGCATTTTGACCCCACAGGTTTTTTGCAGAAATTTTTGCAAGTAGGCTGTGAAAATGAAAATCTACATTTTTTCAAATAAAATGTAGGTTTAGCTAATTTTTTTTCATTTCCACAAGGACTAAAGGAGAAAAAGCACCATAAAATTTGTAAAGAAATTTCTCCCGAGTAAAACAATACCCCACATGTGGTAATAAACGGCTGTTTGGACACACGGCAGGGCTGAGAAGGGAAAGTGCGCCATTTGGCTTTTGGAACTCAAATTTAGCAGGAATGGTTTGCGGAGGCCATGTCACATTTGCAAAGCTCCTGAGGGGACAAAACAGTGGAAACCCCCAACAAGTGACCCCATTTTGGAAACTACACCCCATGAGGGAATTATCTAGGGGTAGAGTGAGCAGTTTGACCCCACAGGTTTTTTACAGAACTTATTGTAACTAGGCCGTAAAAATGAAAATCTACATTTTTTCAAAGAAAATGTAGGTTTAGGTATTTTTTTTTCATTTCCACAAGGACTGAAGGAGAAAAAGCACCGCAACATTTGTAAAGCAACTTCTCCCGAGTAAAATAATACCCCACATGTGGTCACAAACATCTGTTTGGACACACGGTAGGGCTCAGAATGGAAGGAGCACCATTTGGATTTTGGAATGGTTTCTGGGTGTCATGTCATATTTGCTGAGCCCCTGTAGTACTAGTACAGTGGAAACACCCCAAAAGTGACACCATTTGGGAAACTGCACCCCCTGAGGAATCATCTAGGGGTATAGTAAAATTTTGATCCCAAAGGTTTTTTGCTGAATTAATTAGAATTAAGCCATGAAAATGAAAAATATTTTTTTTTTCCAACAAGATGTAGTTTTAGATACACATTTTTCATTTTTACAAGGAATAGAGAAGAAAAAGCACCCCAACATTTGTAAAGTAATTTCTCCCGAGTACGGTAACGCCCCATATGTGGTTATAATCAGCTGTTTACATATATGGGAGCATTCAGAAGAAAAGGAGCGGTATTTATCTTTTGGAGCGTAGATTTTGCTGGAATGGTTTGCGGACGCCATGTTGCATTTGCAAAACCCCTGATGTACCAAACAAAAGTGACCCCGTTTTAGAAACTACACCCCTAAAGGCATTTATCAAGGGATGTAGTGACAATTTAGACTCCACAGGTGTTTTTCAGAAATGAATACGCAGTGGATTGTGCAAAGTGAAAATTGCAATTTCTCCACTGATCTGCCCATTCACCGCACATGATGTTGTGCCCCTAGAGAAGCTTACCCCATAAATTGTTAAGCGGGTTCTCCCGGGCATGGTAATGCCTTACTTGGGGCCATGAATTGCTGTTTGGGCACACTGTAGGGCTAAGAAGGGAAAGACCGCCATTTTGAGCATGGATTTTGCTTGGTAATAGTTCTGTTTGGGGTTTTGCTGGTATTTCAGTTTATAATGTGGTGGCATATGTAATCTGTGCGGAGTACATTAGGGTATATGTAATCTGTGAGTAGTACATCAGGGTATATGTAATCTGTGCGGAGTACATCAGGGCATAATAAGAGGGTATAATAATGGGGTAAATAATACAATTATCCATAGATGTGTGTTACGCTGTGAAGCGATCCGTTATGCACAGGCCGGTGTCACACTGATAAACGGTTTTCTTTCTTATCCCCCTTCTGTAACGTTCTGCACCTTTTGGGGACTTTTTCTCCTTCGTAGTTTGGGAAATATTACTGGGAACGTTTTGCGCTGGTATAATACGGGCACCCTCGCTTCCAGCGGATGTGTGATGTCCCTGCCCTTTCCTAGTTCCTAAATACTAGGGCCCTGAAACTGAAGGAATGTTCCCCTCCGGCCTGCGCATTGAGATGTTTTTTCATCACCGCATTACTAGTGCCGTAACTTTTTTATTTTTCAGTTGATTGAGCGGTGTGCGGGCTTGTTTTTTGCGAGACGGGCTGTAGATTTTATTGGTACCATTTTAGAACACATACGACTTTTTGATCACTTTTTATTTCATTTTTTGGTAAAGGAAGTTACCAAAAACAAGCAATTCTAGAATAGTTTTTTATTGGTTTTTTTATCGGCATCCACAGTGCGCCCTAAATGACATGTTAGCTTTATTCTGCGGGTCGATACGATTACGGCGATACCAAATTTATATAGTTTTTTTTATGTATTGCGGCTTTTGCACAATAAAATCACTTTTTTTATAAAATCATTTGTTTTCTGTGTCGACATATTCTAAGACCCATAACTTTATTATTTTTGCGTGCACAAAGCGGTGTCAGGGATTATTTTTTGCGGCACGGATTGTCGTTTTTTATTAGTACTATTTTGGAGTAAATGTGACTTTTTGATCACTTTTTCTAGCATTTTTTGGAAGGAGATGTGACCTAAAAACAAAGATTCTGGCGCTGTTTTTCATGTTTTTTTTTTACCGCGTTCACCGTGCGGGATAAATTACATAATAGTTTTGTCGTTTTGGTCGTTACGGTCGCGGCGATACCAATTATGTATAGTTTTTTTTATTTTTACGGTTTTTCCCATAATAAAAGACTTACTATGGGAAATAAGTCAGTTTAGCTTTATTTTTATTTGAAATGTGTGTGTTTTTATTGTTTTACCACATTTTTATTTACTTTTTTTTACTTTTTTTACTTGTCCCACTAGGGGACATGAGGCCTGATGCCCCGATCGCTACTCTAATACACTGCACTACATACGTAGTGCAGTGTATTAGCGCTGTCAGTTATTCACTGACAGCAAGCCTATGAGGACACGCCGCAGGCGGGTCCTCATCGGCTCCCGTACAAGGCAGACTCGGACGCCATTTTCTGGCGTCCGATTGCCACAGCAACCCAGTGATTGTATCACTGTGTTGCCGATCGGGTGAAAACCTATCAGATGCTGCGCTCTATTGAGCGCAGCATCTGAGGGGTTAATCTGCCGGATCGGAGAGTAGCTCCGGTCCTGGCAGTTACAGGAGGGTGCCAGCTGTATAATACAGCTGTCCCCCCGCAGTGATAGTGCCGGCTCTGCTTCTGAGCCCGCACCATCACTGCGCCGTATATATACGGCGCTTTGCGGGAAGCACCTCCCGACAGCGCCGTATATATACGGCGGATGTCGGGAAGGGGTTAAAAGGGTGATTCCTAACACTTGCTCAATCGTTTGGAAGGGGAAAGTAGAAAAGATGTCTTAATAACTTCATCTTATAGTTAGAAAGCATTATGTATTTACCACATTTTTTGGTAAACAAGGTACAGACTCAGCCAAGTTTATCTTGACTCTGATAACTTGTTGCAGCGTGATATCATACAACAAAAGCCATTGAAAAAGCCATGTCTACGTTTCTTGTCACTGCGTATTTAATGCATTAATAGTCAAGATAATGATGGCTATATCTGTAGGTGAGATGTGTAGAATAGGAGGTAATGTACATATTAAATTACATTTTGTTTGAAGCCTCAAAATTAAGGGTCTGTCTGAGATATATAGTGTATGTAGAAGTAGCTCAAGAATAAGAAATAATTAGCACGGTGACTGGGCATTCCTAATGTATGCCATGTAATATACTTAAAGACACTATTGACGATGATTTAGTGTAGATAGTGCAGAGCAGATAGGAAATGGTCTACGAAGAGAGTTGATATGACATGCTCAAGAAATGTTTCATAGTAAGATCAAACAACTGAGAGGTGTTCATGGTTGTACTGCGTAAACTCTTATATGGAAAAAAACAATAATTTCCAAAATTTCCAGCTACAGGACAACATTCTTTCCTACACTATTGTGTTCACCAGTACCTACGAATTTGCCATGGAAAATTAAAGGGAGACTCTGACAGCCAAAGGCTTTAGAATTCCATCCAAAGGCTTTTAGGGCAGCTGAAAATTGTAGTTTCACAATAGATGGAGTGCTGAAGGTTGTGAACCCCTGCGCTAGAGATACAGGCTGATGCCCTGTTTATAACTTTAGCCTCGGGTCAGTGTGCATAAGATCTCATCTCCACTTTGTATCAATTATTTCTTTGCAAATAATAATTAAGTATCCTTTAATGAGGTATGTGTAAGTGGGAAAGGGACGTTGCACATGTTACGGATCAATAATGGTCTGTCCCTAGTGTTTCTCTTGGAGAGAGTAGTGGACTCTCGCAGCTCTACATTTTATATAGAGTTTATGGGACTACTCTTTTTTTTAACCGCATAGGGATTAGACCTGATACTCAATGCCCACTGACCTCATCCATAGGCTATAGACTTGTCCTCACCTAAATGTGCATTGGAACAGGGTCCTAGGAGTAAATATTAAGGCATACTAATAAGGCATACAAGGTATGCCTCATGCTGCATATAAGAAATGATAACAGACACACATGGCACAACAGCTATACATTGTTTATTGTATACTGCAAGTAAGCTAATAACCTTTCATTGGATCCAGTCATCTCCGCCTACAAACTGAACATAAATTGTATATATAGTAGTCTAGTAGTACACTATATATTGCCCCTATACATTGTGCCAGTGTGGAAGGGAAGACAGCTGGCCTAATTCCCTCTCCGATACACTATGCAGTAGCATTATGTCTATCATAGCACAATTCTAATTGGTGATGTAACCTATTACCTTTTATGCAACTTCTTTGATATCGCAACATCTAAAAGGCAATATTACCTTTATGGAACGCCGCCTCCTTGTTCTTTTGTCTCACTATTTCCCATAAATAATAAAACAATTTGCCTTCATTGCATCAGAATAGTGCAAACTACATCTAGATAACCATATCAGACTACACTGCATGGCAAATCCATTAATTGGAATGTACACATTTATTGTCACATTATATAATGTATTTTGGTATACATGGGAGTCACATAACTGTGTATATACCTTAAAACCTTAAAAATATTATTTTTACCATAAAATAGATTTGCCTTAGATTGCATTCTGTTATTAGAAACATACTTGAATTGTGTGGAAAATGGAATTAATTTGTGCCAATTTATTAATGGACTTGAACATTTGCTAAAAATAAAAAAGTTTTCCATCTGAGCCAAATAATTTGAATTTATATTGCTGCTGTTCAATAAACTAAGCAAAGCAAAAGAATAACACATAAGAACTTCTTCACATGCCAACAGCTTTAACTTTATTCCCATCTTCTATACTGTGTATCTTAGAAATGTTTTAATGGGATTCACTTATTATAATAGTTTTATCAGGAAAAAGGTATTCTTTAAAAATAAAATATAAGTATCTGAAAACAGATGTAAGTGATTTTAAGACTGGGTGAATTAATGCGTACCACCCAGACAATTTGAAATTCCACTTATATTTTTAAAGAGGATCTGTCACTAGTTTATTAATGCCCTATCTCCTAACTAATCTAAAAGGCACTGTCATGGTGATAACTACAGTGTAATTTTTCAAAAATGTTTATTATTTGCAAAGTTATGTGCATTGTTCTAAATATGCTAATTTGGCTATACTTGCCAAATAGGAGGTGACTCTTTTTTTTACTCTGGGCAGTGTAATGTTTTCTGTATGAGGCTGTCCAATCAGCATACAGCTTTTCCCCCTTCCCTGCCCAGAAACACGGTGTGATCATATAGTATACAGTGTCCATTCCTGACTGTGTTTTCAACTGGTAATATCTACAGTTGTGTCACAGATCTGTGATCCTGGTGCCGTATGATTGATTAGAATCCCATCTTTCATATGACACCAGAAGCACTGTTCTATGTGGTCCAAAGCCGGAGATATGACTGTTTGAAGTGATCCCCCTTCCCTCCAGCCTCCGTCTCTCACACTGTGTGAAGCAGCTTCATGCTGATAGGACAGTGTCAGAGGCTGTGAGGCCGCTCCACCTCAGAACCTCCCACTTGGCTCATTTACATATTTAGAAAAAAAGCTCATAACTTTTAAAATAATAAAAGTTTTGGGACACAATTTTCTCTAGCATTATCAGTGTGACAGCGCCTATTAGATTAGCTAGGAGATTGGGCATTACTAAACTAGTGGCAGAGCCTCTTTAAATTAACCACTGAAAATCAAGATATGCTATATAATAATATATCCAGTGATATAGACAAAAGGTCTGCAATAAGAATGATAAATGGGAGTGTGGATTATGAAGCAGGGTTTACTACAAAATCTTACATAATCTCCAAATGTCAAGTAACTGAAACTATGGAATTTCACTACTGTTGAGTAGGAATTTTCCAACACCTAGATCTTATTTAAAGTGAATCTGTCACATGTTTTTTGTACTCGTTTTTCTTTTGAAGTATCATTATATATATGTATGTACTGACAAGGATTTTGTGTGACAAATGATGTGATTGCCCTCTGTGCTGAATGTCTGTAAACACCTAAATTCAGACGTTTTTTTTTCAAAATCATCATTTATCACTTACCAAAGGATAGGTGATAAATGAATGATCAGTGCAGGTCCAATCACTGAACGTGGGTCTCTGAGTACCCTATGTGAATGGAACAGTACTCTGCATGCTCACCCACCTCTCCGTTCACTTTCTTCTGTGCTGCCAGTTATATAACGTTCGGCTGCAGCCATGGAGAAAGAAGAGAGTCTCATTTGTTACACATCATATATACACATAGATATATAATATAGGTGGGTTGATTTATATCTCGGGTGGCCATCTTTATCACCAAAAAATACCAGTCAGATAAAAAGAGGGTGTGATTTTGGGGGACGTGGCTGAACACGACAATCTTTTATTATCTAATATCCCTACAGATTATTATCAGCATCCTTGTTCTATGGCAGTACGGGGTTGATATTAGCATCCCTGGTTATCTAAGGCAGTAAAGTGTCCATGTAATTACCCCTGGTGGTCTTGGGCAGGCAAGAGGTTAATGTAATCATCTCTGGTGGTTAATTATACCTGGTGTCTAGTAGATTACTTACCCACCCAAGGATCCAGCGACGGCTCCTCTTACAGTAATCTAAATGTAATGTGCCATGATTGGACAGGGTTCTCTCTCAGGTAAATTGTTTCGCCTTATCACAATATGGGAAGACAATTTAAGGCCTCATTTACACGAGCGTGTGCGTTTTGCGCACGCAAAAAAACGCTGCGTTTTGCGTGCGCAAAAGGCAATTGACAGCTCCGTGTGTCATCCGTGTATGATGCGCGGCTGCGTGATTTTCGCGCAGCCGCCATCATAGAGATGAGGTAGTCGACGCCCGTCACTGTCCAAGGTGCTGAAAGAGCTAACTGATCGGCAGTAACTCTTTCAGCACCCTCGACAGTGAATGCCGATCACAATCTACACCAACCTGTGAATAAAAAAAGACGTTCACACTTACCATGAACTGCCTGCTTCCTCCAGTCCGGTCTCCCGGCCGTTGCCTTGGTGACGCGTCCCTCTCTTGTCATCCAGCCCCACCTCCCAGGATGACGCGGCAGGCCATGAGACCGCTGCAGCCTGTGATTGGCTGCAGCCTGTGCTTGGCCTGTGATTGGCTGCAGCTGTCACTTGGCCTGAATTGTCATCCCGGGAGGTCGGACTGGAGGAAGAAGCCGGGAGTTATCGGTAAGTCAGAACTTCTTTTTTTTTTTTACACGTATATGTATATTGTGATCGAAAGTCACTGTCCATGGTGCTGAAACAGTTTAAGTCTTTCAGCACCGTGGGCAGTGACTGTCTCCTGACGTCGCGTACCCGAACATTTTTTGCCGGGTTCGGTTAAAACGAGTTCGGCCGAACCCGGTGAAGTTCGGTGCGCTCATCTCTAATTTGACACTCCGTTTGGATGTTTGTAACCAGAAAAGCACGTGGTGCTTTTCTGTTTACATTCAGGAGTTTGACAGCTCTTGCGTGATTTTCGCGCATGCAACGCAGGACCGTCAGTGTGGCATGCGTTGTTTTCACGCACCCATTGAAGTCAATGGGTGCGTGTTGCGTGAAAAACGCAAGAATATAGAACATGTCGTGAGTTTTACGCAACGCACTCACGCTGCGCAAAATTCACGCATCGTCTAAACAGCCCCATAGACTATTATAGGTGCGTACGACACGCGTGAAAAGCACGCGCGTCGCACGCGCGTATAATACGCTCGTGTAAATGAGGCCTAATACTGGCACCTGCCTCCTTGTATTAACTACCGGGCAGTGTGGTCGGTGGCAACCCTATCCATATGTGCGTGCCTCCTGTGGGAAATCTATCTGATCACGAAGTGTTTAAATTAACCAATCATATACACAGAAGAACATATACATAAAGACACAACACTACTGGCAGCCAGTACAGCCTCCACATGACAATTGTGCATGTGCCTTCAGTTACAACACAGGTCTGCATAAAAGCATTCTACAGTTCCAATCCTCAAATAAAAGAATAGAAGAGTGCAAAATCAATTAGCTTCTAAAAGTACTTATAAGCAACTATGGGGCAACTAATATGCTGCAGGCTAGTAAAAAGTGCAATAAAAACATATATAAGAGACCCGGAGCTAAAACACGCACAGTATGAACAATCCAATGTTCTAAGCGGATGATTTCAAGATATATGCTCCTTGTTGACCTTTTCCCTGTGCAATTTGACAAGTGTTGATTTTCCCACTGACGACCCTACAGATGCCTGTACAAGCCAAAACGGTAGGAAATGGCAGGGATCTTGGCTCACAGCTGATATCAATATAAATTTGTTCAGTAAGTGTTGAAACAATAAGGGAAGAACGCTTTATGTAACCAGAATAGGGGAAAAATTTCTCTTTTAATGTTACCCTTACAATTCCTTCCTTAATTAAAAGTACATCAAGGATAAAGTCATGGAAATCACGGCTATATCTGACTAATTTCACCTTCTGGTTCATTAAGGGTTGAAGTCTCGACTCCACCTCACAGGTAAAAATACACCCTCCATGTTCATTTCTAGGTCAAAGGGTTATGTGATGCACAAAGTTCAAAACATAGAAAACAATACTACTTCCGACTGCAAGAAATAAGATCCTATTCTATATTTAAACCCCTTGGTGGCATTGTGTCCAACAAATAAATAAGTTCTGTTTCTTTCTGTGACAACCTTTTTAGATATTTTTAATGAGTGATAAATGGTGGCATGAAACTAGTGGGACCTACTTTTTTCTTGCTAATATTACTATTTTCTTGCATTTTTTTCAATTTCACAAAGGATAAAGGGGGAAAAAGCTGCCCAACATTTGTAAAGCAATTTCTCCCGAGTACGGCTGTACCCCACGTGTGGCCATAAATGGTTTTTCATTAGAAAGTAATTAACCCTTTCTGGACTGATCCATTTTTTTATTTTCCTTTTTAGTTTTTTCCTCCCCGCGTTCCAAGAGCCACAACTTTTTTATTTTTCAGTCAATAGAGCGGTATGAGGGCTTATTTATTGAGGGACGAGCGTTTGTTTTTATTGGTACCATTTTTTGGTACATGCAACTTTTTGAGCCCTTTATATTACATTTTTAGGTAGAGCCAAGGTGACCAAAAAAACAGCGATTTTGCCGTTTTAAATACATCACCCCCCACACTAAGACATGCTATGTAGTGGTGCGCGAAGGGGTTAATGCGCAGCGCATGGTGCGGAGTGAAAATTAAAATTTTCCACTCATATGCCATTTTAGTGCACTATATGTTATGCCCAGTTTGTGCCACTCAAGACAAATACCTCATAAAATATTAACCGGGTTCTCCCGGGTATGGCGATGCAATACCTGTGGACGTAAATTGGTGTTTAGGCACGCTGCAGGGCTCAGAAGGGAGGGAGCGTCATTTGGCTTTTGGGGCGCAGATGTAGCTTGGTAGTTGTTCTGTTTGGGGTTTTACTGGTGTTTCAGTTTATAATGTGGGGGCATATGTTATCTGTGCGGGGTACATCAGGGTATAATAAGAGGGTATAATAATGCAGTAAATAAATAATAATCCACAGATATGTGGCCGGTGTCGCACTTATAAATGTTGCCCGATCTTATCCGCTTTTGGACACTCTGCACATTTTGCATCGCCATATTCTGAGAGCCAGAACTTTTTTATTTTTTCACCACCGGAGCTGCGTGAGGGTTTATTCGTTGCGGGACAATCTGTAGGTTTTCATTGGTACCATTTTGGGGTACCAGAAAAATTTTTGATCACGTTTTATTCCATTTTTTGGCAAGCCAGGTGACCAAAAACCATCAATTCTGACAATGTTTTTTATTCCTTTTTTTATGGCCTTCACCCTGGGCTATAAATTACCATTTTACTTTATTCTGCGGGTCGATACAATTACGGCGATACCAGATGTATATAATTTTTTTATGTTTTGCAGCGTTTGCGCAATAAAATAACTTATTTATAAAATAAATAATTTTCTGTGTCACCATATTCTGAGAGCCATAAGTTTTAAATTTTTCAGTCAAAAAAGCGGTGTAAGGGCTTGTTTTTTGCGGTACGGGATGTAGTTTGTATCGGTACTATTTTGCCGTACATGCGACTTTTTGATCACTTTTTATTGTACATTTTGCGAGGGTTGGTAACCCAAAAATTGTGATTCGGGCACTGTTTTTCGTTTATTTTTTCGATGTATTCACCGTGCGGGAAAAATAATATTATAGTTTTATAGTTGGGGTCGTTACGAACGCGGCGATACCAAATATGTGTACTTTTTTTAACGTGTTAATTTTTTTCCTATAATAAAACACTTATTATAGGGAAAAAAGCATTCTTTATTTATGTAACTTCTAACTTTTATTTTTACACTTTTTAAAAACATTTTTATTATCTTTTTTTTACTTTTTTTACTTGTCCCACTAGGGGACACTTAGACTTGCAGCTTTGATCGCTGCTGGAACACATTACATTACACACGTAGTGTAATGTGTTCTAACTGTCATTGTGACGTAACTGTCACACTGACAGGAAGCATCGGAGGACCGGCCGGAGGCTGATCCTCCGAGGCTTCCGTACATGGCAACCCGGAGGTCATTGTCTGGCCTCTGGTTGCCATGATAAGGATCGCCAGCCCCCGCAAATGCATGTGGGGGGCTGCCGATCCTCTGTAAACCTCTTCGATGTGGTGATCGCAATCGACCAACGCATCGAAGGGGTTAATTTCCGATTTCAGCGGTGACGGGCCGCTGATCGGCAACGGGGAGAGCAGGGTTGACACCCTGCACAGTTAACCGCCGCTGCGGTGTAGCGCCACACGGCGGTTAACTGTTAAAGCGCGGACGTAACTGCACGCCCAGGTGCGCGAAGTTACTACTCACCTGGACGTGCATTTACGCCAAGGTGCGGGAAGGGGTTAAGAAAGCTGTTTTGCATTGGGCATATTTGCAACAAAAATGTATCTTTAGGAATTTTCGTGCATTATAATTTTGGGGTGCAGTATCCTGCAATTTTGCTTTCTGAAATAGCAATAACTATATTTCCTGAAATAAATTCTAAATAAGTTATTATTCATAATAATTAGACACGGTAATTACAAGGCACACACTATATTTATTCAATCCAATCTACTTCGTAAAACATTTTTTCTGTTGGAATTTTATTTTCCACCCACTCTTTTATTATGCTCTTCTTGTCTTTTCACTAGTGTTTAGGTCTTTCCGGGAGTCAACATATTTTAACATTAAAGGGGTTTTCCCATGAGACATTTATAACATATTCACAGGATATTGATGCAAAAAACTTGAGGACAGCATCCGTATGGCAAAGGTGTAACGGTGTTTTATTAACACATCCCAACAACAAAGCATGATTGATAAAGACTCCTGCGGAGTCGAAACGTAGCACTTTGTTATTGGGATGTGTTAATAAAACACTTTTACACCTTTGAAATACGAATGCTGTCCTCAAGTTTTTTGCATCAATTGATTGTCCAGAAGGGCTCTCTGGACTTGGAATTTGCATCCTGCCGTAATCGAGTG
Organism: Rhinoderma darwinii; assembly: GCF_050947455.1. NCBI lineage: Eukaryota > Metazoa > Chordata > Amphibia > Anura > Rhinodermatidae > Rhinoderma > Rhinoderma darwinii. The sequence continues at coordinate 223,575,768 of NC_134688.1, forward strand.
GAGATATTCCAACCAAGTGAGTGCTCTGGATAACCAGTTTACCATATCCACAGGATATGTCATAAATGTCAGAAACCACCTCTGGGACCCGCACCTATCTCTAAAATGGGGCCCCCTAAACCCCATTCTACCACTCTGTGTTGTGGCTGAAACTTGTGATTTCCAACCATGAATTACGGAAACAGCTTAGCTCGCTGAGCTGAGCTATGCTGTTTCCATAATTCGCATAGTAGAGAATGGCAGTTACGGAAGCAGCATAGCATGCGAGCTACAATGTTTCTGTAACTACCATTCAGTTCTATAGGACTTACAGAAACAGAATAGCTCAGCGAGCTACGCTGTTTCTGTAATTCATGGTCGAGAATCACACGCGTCAGCACAACCCAGAGTGGTAGAATGGGTTTTAGGGAGCTTCATTCTAGAGATAGGTGTGGGTGATAGAGGTGGGACCCGGATTTATCTGACATTTATGATATATCCTGTGGATATGTCATAAATGTCTCGGATGGGAAAACCCCCTTAGGACGCAGCCTGTTTTGTCCTTGTGGACACAGAAGATTTTTTCAAACCTGTGTCGCTTTATGTGGTAATAACTTTGGAATGCTTTAACCTATACAAGAGATTCTGAGATTATTTTCTGGCGACATATTGAACTTTATGTAAGTGAAAAAATTTGGTAAATAAATTCAATATTTATTTGTGAAAAATGTCAAATTTCAGATAAAATTTGCAAAAATGTGAATTTTTTTAATTTAAATGTATCTACTTGTAAAACATATAGTAAAACCACACAAAATAGTTACTAGTTAACATTTCCCATATGTCTACTTTATGTTTGCATTGTTTTTTTAACGTCCTTTCATTTTTCTAGGACGTTACAAGGCTTAGAACTTTAGCAGCAATTTCTCACATTTTCAAGAAAATTTCAAAAGGCTATTTTTCAAGGACCAGTTCAGTTGTGAAGTGGCTTTGAGGTTCTTATTAGAGATGAGCGAACTTATGAAAAGTTCGGTTCGGCTGGTTCGCCGAATTTCATGAAAAAGTTCGATTTGGACCGAACTAGTTCTGACCGAACCTGTAATACAAGAAAGCCCCTAAAAATCGTGTATAACACTGTTTAAAAGCCCTAGAAGCTCTGTATAACACTCTTAGGTCACCCATGAGTGTATCCAAGTACTTTTGAGCTTTCTTTAAGGCAAAGTTAGTGTCAAAGTTACGCCAACATGTATGGCTATAGGAAAACGGATGAGAATCGGTGATAACTAACAGAAACCACTGCACTTGTGCATGTTGTATGCTTAAAGCATTGTTAAAAAAGGTACAAAAATTAACCATTTTTGGCGGCAGATGCCTGCCAGGGTTCATACATATAAGGTGGTAAAAGAAGAAGCAATGGCTTTTGACAAGCCCTCAAAAAATTTACCCTTTATGGTGGCAGATGCCTGCCGGGGTTCATCCATACATGGATGTAAAAGCAACAAGCAATAGCTTTTCACAAGCCCTCAAAAAATTGACCCTTTTTATTGGCAGATGCCTGCCGGGGTTCATCCATACATGGATGTAAAAGCAACAAGCAATGGCTTTTCACAAGCCCTCCAAAAATTTACCCTTTTTATTGGCAGATGCCTGCTGGGGTTCATCCATACATGGATGTAAAAGCAACAAGCAATGGCTTTTTACAAGCCCTCCAAAAATGTACCCTTTTTATTGGCAGATGCCTGCCAGGGTTCATCCATACATTGATGTAAAAGCAACAAGCAATGGCTTTTGACAAGCCCTCCAGGCCTGCTTGTAGCAGACGGCAGTGGAGGTGTATTGGTGGTAGTAGAGGTAGCCAACGGACAGCAAGGGTGGTAGTAGTAGTAGTAGTAGCAGCACATTAAAAGACACTGGATAGTCACAGGACAAAGCCCTGTGGTGGGGCAGGCCTGCTTGTAGCAGACGGCAGTGGAGGTGTATTGGTGGTAGTAGAGGTAGCCAACAGACAGCAAGGGTGGTAGTAGTAGTAGCAGCACATTAAAAGAGACTGGACAGTCACAGGACAAAGCCCTGTGGTGGGGCAAGCCTCAGGCCTGCTTGTAGCAGACGGCAGTGGAGGTGTATTGGTGGTAGTACAGGTAGCCAACAGACAGCAAGTGTGGTGGTGGTAGTAGTAGTAGCAGCACATTAAAAGAGACTGGACAGTCACAGGACAAATCCCTGTGGTGGGGCAGGCCTCAGGCCTGCTTGTAGCAGATGGCAGTGGAGGTGTATTGGTGGTAGTAGAGGTAGCCAAGGGACAGCAAGGGTGGTAGTAGTAGTAGCAGCACATTAAAAGAGACTGGACAGTCACAGGACAAAGCCCTGTGGTGGGGCAGGCCTGCTTGTAGCAGACGGCAGTGGAGGTGTATTGGTGATAGTAGAGGTAGCCAACGGACAGCAAGGGTGGTAGTAGTAGTAGCAGCACATTAAAAGAGACTGGACAGTCACAGGACAAAGCCCTGTGGTGGGGCAGGACTCAGGCCTGCTTGTAGCAGACGGCAGTGGAGGTGTATTGGTGGTAGTAGAGGTAGCCAACGGACAGCAATGGTGGTAGTAGTAGTAGCAGCACATTAAAAGAGACTTGACAGTCACAGGACAAAGCCCTGTGGTGGGGCAAGCCTCAGGCCTGCTTGTAGCAGACGGCAGTGGAGGTGTATTGTTGGTAGTAGAGGTAGCCAACGGACAGCAAGGGTGGTAGTAGTAGTAGCAGCACATTAAAAGAGACTGGACAGTCACAGGACAAAGCCCTGTGGTGGGGCAGGCCTGCTTGTAGCAGACGGCAGTGGAGGTGTATTGGTGGTAGTAGAGGTAGCCAACGGACAGCAAGGGTGGTAGTAGTAGTAGTAGCAGCACATTAAAAGAGACTGGACAGTCACAGGACAAAGCCCTGTGGTGGGGCAGGCCTGCTTGTAGCAGACGGCAGTGGAGGTGTATTGGTGGTAGTAGAGGTAGCCAACGGACAGCAAGGGTGGTAGTAGTAGTAGTAGTAGCAGCACATTAAAAGAGACTGGACAGTCACAGGACAAAGCCCTGTGGTGGGGCAGGCCTGCTTGTAGCAGACGGCAGTGGAGGTGTATTGGTGGTAGTAGAGGTAGCCAACAGACAGCAAGGGTGGTAGTAGTAGTAGCAGCACATTAAAAGAGACTGGACAGTCACAGGACAAAGCCCTGTGGTGGGGCAAGCCTCAGGCCTGCTTGTAGCAGACGGCAGTGGAGGTGTATTGGTGGTAGTACAGGTAGCCAACAGACAGCAAGTGTGGTGGTAGTAGTAGTAGCAGCACATTAAAAGAGACTGGACAGTCACAGGACAAATCCCTGTGGTGGGGCAGGCCTCAGGCCTGCTTGTAGCAGATGGCAGTGGAGGTGTATTGGTGGTAGTAGAGGTAGCCAAGGGACAGCAAGTGTGGTGGTAGTAGTAGTAGCAGCACATTAAAAGAGACTGGACAGTCACAGGACAAAGCCCTGTGGTGGGGCAGGCCTGCTTGTAGCAGACGGCAGTGGAGGTGTATTGGTGATAGTAGAGGTAGCCAACGGACAGCAAGGGTGGTAGTAGTAGTAGCAGCACATTAAAAGAGACTGGACAGTCACAGGACAAAGCCCTGTGGTGGGGCAGGCCTCAGGCCTGCTTGTAGCAGACGGCAGTGGAGGTGTATTGGTGGTAGTAGAGGTAGCCAACGGACAGCAATGGTGGTAGTAGTAGTAGCAGCACATTAAAAGAGACTGGACAGTCACAGGACAAAGCCCTGTGGTGGGGCAAGCCTTAGGCCTGCTTGTAGCAGACGGCAGTGGAGGTGTATTGTTGGTAGTAGAGGTAGCCAACGGACAGCAAGGGTGGTAGTAGTAGTAGCAGCACATTAAAAGAGACTGGACAGTCACAGGACAAAGCCCTGTGGTGGGGCAGGCCTGCTTGTAGCAGACGGCAGTGGAGGTGGATTGGTGGTAGAAGTAGTAGCAGCACCGACAGCGGCACATTAAAAAAAGAGTGGACAGGACAGAATCCTGTAGTAGCAGGCGGCAGTAGCAGGCGGCAGCGGCAGCAGCAGCAATGTCAGATCTAATCAGTGGCATCAGGCACAGGGGTTTTAGAATCCTCACTGATCCACGCTTGATTCATTTTCAGAAACGTGAAATTTTCCAAGCTGTTGGCGGACAATCTTGTTCGCTTAGGGGTGACGAAGCCTCCTGCCGCGCTGAATACCCTCTCTGACGCTACACTGGAGGGTGGACAAGACAGTACACCCATGGCAAACTGGGCCAGTTTTTGCCAATGATCCAATCTGCTGACCCAGAAGTCCATGGGGTCTGGGATCAGCATTTCTGACGGAGAAAGGGCACAGTCCAGGTACGAGTGAACCTGGTTGTTTAGGTGCTGCACCTGGTGATGGTGAACATCCCTTTGGTGACTACGATGTGTGTCAGGTCGGGGTATTGGATGTATAAATGTTGTCATCATATTTTCCAAACTGAATTGGCTGTTGCTGCTGCCGCTGCCGCTACCTAGGTAGCTCTGCCAGAGGCGGTGGAACGATGAGACAGTGGGGAGCAGAGAGTGGCCCCCCGGTCAGACATGCTTGCAGCAGGTGTTTGCCGTTTGAAAGCCGTGACAAGCTGGCTGCATAGCTTCTCTCGATAATAAGCCAATTTTGCCTCCCTCTCGGAAGGCGCAAAAAACTCCCCCATTCTGGCTTTATACCGAGGGTCTAAAAGTGTTGCTATCCAGTACTCATCTCTTTGCTTCATGCTAACAATACGACAGTCAGCGCACAAGTAACGAAGCATATAGCTCGCCATCCTGGCCAGCGTTTCAGAGGGCCCGGTTAGTTCCATCTCTGCCCCATACTGCCATGGTTGTCCATCATCAAGGTCATCGTCAGACTCGTCATCACCATCACTGTCATGTTGTGCGGCTGCCTCGTCCCCTATCCCTTCCTGTGATTCCATCTCCAAATCCAGCTCCTCTTCAGGTCCTGTTTCCTCATCCTCATCTTCCTCCTCCTCCTCAACATCCATAGCCAGATGTGATCCTTCCTCCATCCTTTGCTGAATCATCGCTGTGAGCGTTTGCTCCATAATGAATATCAGCGGCATAACATCGTTCATTCCGCTAGCGTCACGGCTCACAAATCGTGTGGCCTCTTCAAAGGGCCTCAAAACGCGACATGCGTCTCTAACCAGCTGCCAGTGCCTGAGCTCAAAATTACACTGGCTCCAAAAGCTGCCCGTCTGCTGCATCAGGAAATCATTCACGGCTTTCCGCTGTTCGTACAGACGGTCCAACATGTGCAGGGTGGAATTCCAGCGTGTTGGAACGTCGCAAATCAGGCTGTGTTCTGGGAAATTGTTTTGACGCTGCAAGTCCAGGATAATAATAACATGAGCATTTATTTGCAAAAAATAGGCTACGCGTTTCAACGCAGAACCTGCATCTTCATCAGGCCAAAATATATAATAGAATATCAAAAGCAGCCAGCTTTATACACATATGGGTTAGTGGGAGGAGAAGAGCAGAAGTGGAGCTCTTCTCCTCCCACTAACCCATTATATATTTTGGCCTGATGAAGACGCAGGTTCTGCGTTGAAACGCGTTGCCTGTTTTTTGCAAATAAATGCTCATGTTATTATTTTCCAGCACATCTATCCTTTATGTGTAGCGCTTTCTATTTATATCCTATTTTGAAATAATTTTTAATTTGCCATTGTTCTGCGGCACCACTCCCATGATGCCGGTCGTTGGATTTTGAAAGCTGCAACCATTTTTACTGATTCATGCTTACTGCACTAGTTGTACCTGCCAGTACAACTACTCTAGGTGAGTACAATCACATACCTATATTTGAATTACCCCACCTATCAGGTTTATCTTGCACCATGTGGCGCTGTGTAAACGTGAGCCCATTTTGGAAACTAAACCTCTCAAGGCGTTTTTCTAGGGTTATAGTTGGCATTTGGACCCCACAGTTTTTTTGCAGAATTTAGTGGAATTATTTTGTGAGGATGAAAATGTACTTTTGTTTCTGCTAAAACATAGAATTTTTTCATTTTTACAAGGAATAAAGGAGAAAAAGCACCACAACATTTGTAAAGCAATTTCTCCCGATTATGGCAACACCCCATATGTGCTCATAAACTGATGTTTGGACCCAAATCAGTGCTCAGAAGGGAATGGACTTGTACCTAACCTGACGAAGAGGCCGGTACGGCCTTGAAACACATTGTTGTTGTTGTACAAATAAAAGCAATTTCCAGTACAGCTGCGCCCTCGGATATTCCATTTTTTATCTCCCTATCTCCAGAAGGGAATGAGCACCTTTTGGATTTTGGAGCGCAGATTTTGCTGGAATGGTTTTCGGTGCCACATGTCGTGTTTGCAACGCCCTGGAGGGACAAAAACAGTGGAAACCCCCCAAAAGTGACCCCATTTTGGAAATTACACCCCTCAAGGAATTTTTCTAGGGGTATTGTTAGCATTTTGACCACACCGATTTTTTGTAGAATTTAATGGAATTAGGCCGTGAAAATTAATATCAACATTTTTGTCCACTAAAACTTTGAATTTTTTAATTTTCACAAGGGATAAAAGAGAAAAAGCACACAAACATTTGACATGGGGTCATACATGTTTTTTTATTAGAAATTAATTAACCCTTTCAGGGCTGATCCCTTTTTACTTTTTCATTTTAGTTTTTCATTCCCCGCCTTCCAAGAGCCATAACTTTTTTTATTTTCCGTCAATAGAGTGGTGTTTTTTGTGGGAGGAGTTGTAGTTTCTATTGACACCATTTAAAGTGTCATATAATGTACTGGGAAACTGAAAAAAAATATTTGCGGACTAAAATTGGAAAAAACTGTGATTCTTTTTTGTTTTCCATTGTTTTTGGGGTTTTGTTTTTACGTTTTTCACCGTGTGGTAAAAATAAAATGTTTATTTTATTCTGCGTCTCAATACGATTACGGTGATACCAAATTTATATCGTTTTTTTATATTTTACTATCTTTACAAAGAAAAAATTATTTGTTAAAAAAAATTGTTTTCTATCATCACATTCTGAGATGCATTAGCCTTTTTTATTTTTTGGGTTGATTTAGTGGTGTTAGGGCTTATTTTTGGCGGGACGAGCTGTCGTTTTATTGGTACCATTTTATGGCACATACAACTTCTTGATCACTATTTATTAAAAAATTTTTAGAGCTAAGGTGACCAAAAAACTGCGATTTTGGCGTTTTAAATTATTTATTTCTTACGGCGTTCACCGTGCACAATAAATTACATTTTACTTTATTCTGCAAGTCAATACGATTACGGCGATACCATATGTATATAGTTTTGCAGCGTTTGCACAATAAAGTCACATTTTTATAAAATTATTTATTTTTTGTGTCACCATTTCTGGGAGCCATAGCGTCTTTATTTTTCAGTCAAAAAAAGCTGTGTAAGGGCTTGTTTTTTGTGGGACGGGTGTTAGTTTTTATTGGTACTATTTTGGGGTACATGCAACTTTTTGAATACTTTTTATCCTATATCTTGTGAGGGGAGGTGACCAAAAAATAGCGATGCTGGCATCGTTTTTCAGATTTTTTTTTTGCTGTGTTCACTGTATAACATTATAGTTTTATAGTGTATAGGTTCAGATAGCACCAGATACTGGGTGGAAGTGGTTTTTGCACGGCTAGGGGCCATTACAAAGCGGCAAGCCGCTATTAACACAACAAGCGCTCGTCTATGCAGTATTCCCAGCACAGCTCAGTTCCTGAAGAAGGTCATATTGACCGAAACGTTGCACTCTGCCACTGGCATTAAAAACGAAAAATAAAGAAATTACTTTTTTTCAAATTTGTGTGCCGGATACTTTCTTTTATACTCATTATAGTTTTATAGCTTGGGTCGTTACAAACGCGGTGATACCAAATATGTGTACTTTTTTTAACATTTTCCTTTTTTTTACTTTTTACACTTTCTTCTTTTGCTTGCAACACTGATCACTGCTAGAATACAATACACCACCTAGGTAGTGTAATGTATTCCAACTGTCAGTGTGACACCACAGTCACTCTGACAGCAAGCCTATGAGGACCAGCCAGAGGTCCATGTCTGGTCGTTGTCTGCCCTCGATTGCATGGGGACTGCCGAAGTGCTACAAAGCCCCCAAAGATTGTGATCGCCGCATTTAAGGGGTTAATTGCCTTAATCAGCTGCAATGAGCCGCTGATCGGCAACACTAGAATATCAGCTGTCGGGGACAGCTGACCTCCCGGTTCCCGATGCACACTGTCGCCGACATTGTGCAATCGGGAACGACACAGTGACTTCGTGTCAGTGTGAGGCTGGTCCTGATAGGCTTCCATCCATGGCAGACATGGTGGCCATTGTTTGGCCTCCGTTTGGCATTCTAGCCATCAGCAAACCCCGCAATTTCAGACTGGGGTCTGCCCATGTGCTAAAAACCCCTAAAATGCATTTAAGGGGTTAATTGCCAAAATCAGCGACAAAGGACCGCTGGCTGGCAAGAGTGGAGTGTCAGCTGTCGGAGACGACTCAGTAACTATACGTCCTCGTGCGGGTAGTAACCTCCTGCGACGACGTTTAGTTACTGATTATGTAAACCTTTGAAAGGCAATTTTTTTTTACATAAAAAGGCAATTTTTTTTATATAAAAAGGTGTATGCATGTGTTTTGTGTAACTTTGTAAATACTTTTTATTAAAAAATGGTATTACTTTTTTAGATACAGCTGCTCTGTATTCTCTATTTAGACAGGGCAGGCGTAAGGGGGAGGCAAAACTGGGCAATTGCCCATGGCCCCTATCCTCTTATGACTCCATGCCCACGGCTGCTATGGGGCCCAAGGGGGTCCGTGCCACCCTGCCCATAGCATTTATGGTCCGGGCGACACGGGCCCCCTCATGCCCTCATCTTCAGGATGCAGATACAAATGAATACTATAGGCTGCCGGCCACGTTAGGCCTGCAGCCTAAAAGAAACTGGGAAGACTCCCTGTGCAGGCTGGCATGATGACATCACAGTTTCACGGTGGTCTCTGCACCGCCCGTCATGAAAACGGGCTAGGTAAGTACAATATATATAGGTGGGGGGCTGTGTGGCAATATACAGGGGGGATTGCTGTGTAGCACTATATACAAGGGAGGGGCGCTGTGTGGCACTACATACAAGGGAGGGTTGCTGTGTGGCACTATATACCAGGGAGGAGGGCTGTGTGGCACTATATACAAGGGAGGGGCACTGTGTGGCATTATATACAGAGAAGGGGGCTGTGTGGCACTATATACAAGGTGGGGGCTGTGTGGCACTTTATATAAGGGTGGCTGTGTTGCACTTCATACAAGGGAGGGGGGCTGTGTGGCACTATATACAAGGGGAGGGCATTGTGGTACTATACACAAAGGGGGGCTGTGTTGCTCTATATACAAGGGGGGCTGTGTGGTACTATATACAAGGGAGGGGGCTGTATGGCACTATATACAAGGGGGTTGTGTGGCACTATATACAAGGGGGGCTGTGTGACTCTGTCTACTAAAGGGTGGCTGTGTGGCACTGTCTACTAGGGGGCTGTATGAGGCACTATCTACTAAGGGGGGCTGTATGGCACTGTCTACTAGGGGGCTGTGTAGGCTATATACAAGGGGGGACTGTGGTAATATCTACAGGGGGTTGTGTGTGGCACTATCTATAGGGGGGCTGTGTGTTGGTCTTTCTACAGGGGGCTGTGTGTGGTGCTATCTACAGGGGGCATAAGGAGGCATTACTGCTGTGGGTACTTAAAGGGGGCACAGTTACTGATGGGGTACTTTTATTGTGTCGAGCACTGAGGGATCATTATTACCATATGGGGTACGAGTTTCGAGGATGGGATATAGGTGTGGAGGATGCTGGAAAAGCGAAAAACCAACATGTCTGTGTGTCAAATTCTGCAGAGATGAGTCGCGGCTGGAATAAGTCGTCACAGTAGTCTGTTCCAGATGGAGAAAAAAAGAGAAAGTGAACGACTCTAACCAGAGAAAACATCACCTGTGAGTCACTATAAATGTTCTGTAATCACTTGTCTGCAGAGCTCCTTTGTATAACTGGCATCTACCATTATATGGTCACTGTATGGAGGTAATATATCAACTGCAGAGCTCCTGTGTATAACTGGTATCTAGCACTACATGGTCACTAGATGGTGGTAATTTTCGTCCTTGTATAGTGGTATTTATTCAGTAACAGTATGGGGGTATTATTCAGTCACTATGTGGTTATGGTGTGGAGGAATTATTCAGTAACAGTATGGGGGTATTATTCAGTTACTATGTGTCACTATGTGGTTATGGTGTAGCAGTTTTATTCAGTAAGTGAATGGGGCATTCAGTCACTATGTGGTAATGTTGTGGCGATATTATTCAGTAACAGTATGGGAGTATTATTCAGTCACTATGTGGTTATGGTGTGGCGGTATGATTCAATAACTGTATGAGGGTATTATTCAGTCACTTTGTGGTTATGGTGTGGAGGTATTATTCAGTAACAGCATGGGGGTATTATTCGGTCACTATGTGGTTATGGTATGGCTGCATTATTCAGTAACAGTATGGGGGTATTATTCAGTCACTATGTGATTATGGTGTGGCGGTATTATTCAGCAACAGCATGGGGTATTATTCAGTAACTATGTAGTTATGGTGTGGCGGTATTATTCAGTAACACTATGGGGTATTATTCAGTCACTATGTGGTTATTCATGTGGTTATGTTATTCTGTAACAGTATGGGGGTATTATTCAGTCACTATGTGGTTATGGTGTGGTGGTATTATTCAGTAACAGCATGGGGTATTATTCAGTCACTATGTGGTCATGGTGTGGCAGTATTAATCAGTAACAGTATATTGTGTAATAATTGGTATTATTGGTCTTCTAAGAGTGGGTTGTTTGCAGTAACAGTGTGCAGGTAATATTTAATCTGGTACAGTGGTATGATATAATAACTGTATATATATATATATATATATATATATATATATAGATAATTTTTTGTGTGAGAGGGGAGACATATGATTTGGGGCTTGTAACGCTCCTGGATGCGCTAGAAATCAGCGATGCAGTTCTCTGCACACCTCCTTCTGAATTTACTGCATTATTGATACAGTAGGGGTTTGTTCACATCAGCGTTTGGTTTCCATTGATGGCTTCCATCAGATCTTTCCATTGGAGGAACACATCAACGGAAAGGCAAATGGAAACCATAGCTTCCGTTTGCATTACCATTGATTTCAATGGTAATGCTTTTATTGCAAATGGTTTCTGTTTGTCTCCATTCCATAAGGTTTCCTCTTTTTTGGATGGAATCAATAGCGCAGCCAACTGTGCTATTGTTTCCGCCAAAAAAACATAAACCTTAAGGAATGGAGATAAACAGAAACCATTTGCAACGGAAACATTACAATTAAAATCAATTGTAATGCAAACGGAAAGCTATGGTTTCCGTTCATGGGTTCCCCTGACGGAAAGGTCTGACGGAAGCCATCAATGGAACTCCGACGTAGATGTGAACAGGCCCTGATTCAACATTTGGGACCCCACATTTAATTTTGCCCAGGGCCACACTTTGTCTAAAACCGGCACTGTATACAGAGCAGCTGTATCTAGCGCTATTCACTGAAACCATCAGTCTCACTGACCTGACCGATTCAATAAATAGCGCTAGATACAGCTGCTCTGCCTCTGTATAGAGAATACAGAGCAGCTGTATCTAAAAAAGTGAAACAAATTTTTAATAAAAAGTATTAACAAAGTTACACAAAACACACGTATACCCCTTTTTATTAACCCTTTAATACTGAAGGTATTTTAAACCTTAATGACCGAGCAATGTTTTAGGTTTTTCCATTGTCACATTCAAGGAGCTATAACTTTTTTTATTTTTCCGTCGACATAGCTGTATAAGGACTTTTTTTTTTTGCGGGACAAGTTGTATTTTATAATAGCACCATTTTGGGGTACAAATAATTTATTGATTAACTTTTTATTACATTTTTTTAGTGGGGTACTGGAAATGTTTTCCTACTTTTACACAGTAAAAACACATTTTTTTCAAAATTATTTGCTTTTGTTTCGCCATATTTTAAGAGCCATAACTTTTTTATTTTTTGACCGATGCAGCTGTATGAGGGCTTTTTTTTTTTGCGGGATGACTTGTAGTTTTTATTGGTACCATTTTGGAGTAGATCCCTTTTTATCAAATTTTTTTGAAGGTAGATTGAACAGAAAACAACAATTCCGGCATTGTATTCTATTCTATTTTTTACGTTTTATAGTTGGGTTCGATACGGACGTGGTGATACCAAATATGCATAACTTTTTCCTTTTTATCATAATAAAGTATTTTGTAAGGCGAAAACGTGCGTTTTGAAACATTTTTTACTTGGGACATTTATTTATTTCAAACTTTATTTTACTTATTTTTAGTTTTTTTTAGTCCTACTAGGGGACTTTACTGTATGATGTTTTGATCACTTTTATAATACACTGCAATACTTAGGTATTGCAGTGTATTATTGCCTCTCAGTGTAAAACTGACAGGCACCTGTTAGGTCATGCCACTGACTCCTAGCATCATAGTTATGTTAGGAGTCCCTGCCTCTCTGCGGAACTACTGTCACATACTGAAAACATGATTATAGTAAGGGACAGTTGTCCCGCAGCGAGGCAGGGACTCCTAGCGTCGTACATAACTATGATGCTAGCAGCCCGGCTCCCTGCAGTGTGTTCGGTCCGGGACTTGCGGCCAAAATACGTTCCGTCCTTTACGGACCGAACATGCTTGTGTGAATCCAGCCTTACAAAACATTTGGATGCAAAATTGCATGAAGGAGTCCATGAGTGTAAAGTGTGGGCTGCATTTTCACAATGTCTGCTTTCATGTTTTTTGAGTATGTCAAAAGTGTGAAAATTTATCCAAAACAACATAAAAGCAAAATGTTGAAGGCAGAACCCCTTTAGAAGAAGAATGGCAGGAGTTTCCTACTGGAGGACAGATCAACATCATCTTTCTGCTGCATGACTCCTGAACTATTAGTACCATTCATTCCTTGGGCAACATGTTCATATGGAATATTCTTAGGAGTGTTTTCTCTTGTGGGCACAGGAATTTATCTGCTTGTGTTCTATATACAGTAGGTGGAAATAGTAAGGGAAAAGGAAAAGAGAAGGGAAACATAGCAACCACTGAAGTTGTAAAGGCCCGAAAATAGTTGTTGCAATCTTTTAAATCATTGCAACTAATAGCCAGTATTCCAAAAACAGAACAACATGAAACAATTAAGTGAAAAAGACATAGAAAAAATAAAAAAAAATGTTTCAAAATATGTTATAAAATATTTTTTAATCTAAATGTCATTCCAATCATGAAAAACAGCAGTCAAAATATTAACTGACTTTTGGCAATGCTTCACCATGCTGGTTTTACTATATTCTTAAAGGAACAGTGTCATCACAAATTATTTTTTTATATGTTAAAGATGTTAGTGCTTTATTAAAAACGTTTATATTCATTTGTGTGTTTGTGTTTTACTTTTTCTTATTTTTACACTTTTTCTTCCCTATGGGGGCTGCCATTTTTTGTTCCATTTCTGTCTGTGTCGATTAACGACACATACAGACATGGAATACGGCAGCCACAGTCCCATAGGGACTGCGAACGGCTCCCGTCCCATTGACTTCCGTGTACGGCGTCTGTGTGGGAACTGCGCATGCGCCGCTCCCACACAGTCCAATTCGAAATTGGCGCCGTCCGGCGCCATTTTCCTGTGGACCGGAAGTCGCGGCAGGACAGTAATATTACTACTTCCGGTCGCGGCTTCCGGATTTGTGCACTTGGACCAGCGGCAGCAAACGGAGCGGACGGGCCGGAGGGAGCCGCGGCGGCAGGAGCAGGTAAGGGATTTCAATGTATGTTCGTGTTTGTGTGTGTTTACTACTGTATGTAAACCTACTACACTGTGTGTTAGCTCAAAAAATGGCGACACACAGTGTAGGAGGTTGCACCGTTCAAACCCCTCGTTTATCCCGTCACTAGCCAGGATAAAGGAGGGGGGGATGCTGAGAGCTCACTAGAGCGAGGGCTTTTAACCCAATGTTGCAATGCTGCAATTTTGGGAATAGCTCCATCTAGTGACCAAAAATGGGTAGTATTATAAATTAGAATTAATTTATAATATTTCCTGACTCGTGAAAAAAATAAAAAAAATGTGAACAATGTTTAATCACCCACACACTAAATGTTTAATTTTTAAAAAAAAAACATGTTTTTCTGGCAACACAATGCCTTTAATAATGTAATTTATCTTGCCATCCAAGTGGAAAAGTTAAAGAAAGTAACAAACACTTTGAGTTGATTTTTTAATCTAAAAAGAGGTTGTAACTTTTCAAGCATATTCAACTGTTGGCTAAACAGCTCAAGATTTTTTCTATACTACACTGACTACAAAAAAAAACAGTCTAGCAGCAACAAGTGTATGAGAAAGAAAAGCAGGAGGATAAAATGGAAATGAACATTCATTAAAAGAATTAAAAACAGATTTTCATGATGCAGAAGAGAAACTACCAAAAATATTGTCCCACAGTTTATTGGTTTTCTGCATTTCACATATATGTGGAATAAAGGTCGATCATAGTTTCTACCTTGAAAGTATAATCTGTACAAGTCTGTATAAGGCTGGGTTCACACAACCTATTTTCTGACGTAAACGAGGCGTATTATGCCTCGTTTTACGTCTGAAAATAGGGCTACAATACGTCGGCAAACATCTGCCAATTCATTTGAATGGGTTTGCTGACGTATTGTGCAGACGACCTGTCATTTACGCGTCGTCATTTGACAGCTGTCAAACGACGACGCGTAAAAATACAGCCTCGTCAAAAGAAGTGCAGGGCACTTCTTTCAGACGTAATTTGAGCCGTTCTTCATTGAACTCAATGAAGCACAGCTCAAAATTTACGGCTGTCAGAGAAGCCTCGCAAAATGCGAGGAGGAGCAATTACGTCTGAAATGAGGCAGCTGTTTTCTCCTGAAAACAGTCTGTCTTTTCAGGTGTAAAAGCCTCTCATCGTGTGCACATACCCTAAGCCTGATCCAATTTTCAGACCAGTGAGTCATTTTAAAAAGTGCCAGTGTCCTGAGAAAGGGGTCTGCATATGAAAAGGAACGATTACTGAGGCCAGGTCAGTCCTGTTCTTGTGTAGCCTTACTAGACAAACCAACTGTTTGATTGTGACTCATTTTCACCCTGGCAATGGATTACCAGGAAGCATCCCTGTGTTTTTTGTTTATTTGATTGATGGACCTTTGATGTGGGATTGGGCAGTTAAGGTACTCTTAGGGCACATTCATACGTGGCGGAACTGCTGTTGAACTCCGCTGCGGACAGTCCACAGTGGAAATCTGCAGAAGCTGTTTTTTTCATAGGTTTCTACACATTTTTAGGTAACTTAGGTCAGACATTGCGGAAAATAACAGTGCAGAATTTAGGCTGCCGTGCAGTATTTTCCCACCGCAGCATGCACATTATGTTGCGGAGAAGCAGTGTATTTTCACTGCAATGCAAAGGCTGAAATCTGTGGCAAGTCCGCAGTGATATCTCAAAGTCTGAATTACCTATCAAATCTGAAAATGTTTCTGCAAATTCGCACCGAATCTGCAACAACATTTTCAGCGGAAAAATTATGCCACATCTGAACATGCCCTTACACGGTCCATTGTGGGTCGCGTAAACGAGCGCCGATCAACGAGACAGCTCGTTGATCAGCGCTTGTTTGGTCCTCTCACAAGGGGCTAGTATCAGGATGTGTGCTCGTTACTTCAATCACCCCCTTACATTTCTATGATATCGGCTATCGTCCCCATACATTACTATCATGTTGGCAGCACATCTTCCCGTTTACACAGGGAGATGTGCTGCCAACAACGATAATATTTTCAGCATTTAAAGCGTTTGCTCGTTCATCGGCTGATCGTTTCTGTGAATGCTCGTTTGCCTGATAAATGGCCTGATAATTGCCTGACAATTGGCTAGTGTAAAAGGACTCTTACACTCCACAAATATCTTCCAATCTTTTGGACTCTATTTGCTACATATAGTGTAGATGTTCATGTATGTAAGGCTAGGACTTCACAACAACATGGAGTCATTCTTAATTTTCTGTAAAATTGTGCCATTACTGCAGTTGACTTTAGTGTTTCCCTATAGGAAAGGTGCCGTGGTTTTACTGCAAATTGTGGGTGATTCAGTGTTGCAGCATTAATCCAACATGGTTTCTCATAGGAAACATTGAAGTCACAAGCAAGTTTATTGCGAATTTTAGGTGACAACATGTTGCTTTGTAGTCCTAAAGATAACAGGATAATAACAAGTTATTTTACAGGTGTTCTCCGCTTTTGACAATTCCTACTTGTAAGAAGGGTAAATTGACAATAGGCAGATCACAAAGTTTTCCCCTCCTGGGACACCCATCGATCAGTTGTAATCTGTGGGGAAACCTGACAGTAAGTGTTCTATTTCCCTGCAGTGCCACCACGGGCTAAATAAAGCATTACACAGTGTCCATTCAGATTAAGGGGTTGTCTGTGTAATGCAGGACTGGGCAGATATTCCCGAGATAGAGATGCTCTTTGTACCCACTCTCCACTTTGGCCAAGATGAGGATCCTGACCAGAGGACCCTCTCTATTAACTTAATATTCCCTAAAGGGGTACATAAAATGGGTTTTCTAAACTAGACAAACCTTTTAATGCAGTCTCATTGGGCTCTGAATTCATGCATTCCATCACTTTCACCACTGGGTCAAATTAATAAATACATACTTATTTTATATAAATATGTGAATTAGGCAGAACCTATTGTATTTAAAATGTAGTGTTTAGTTCATACTTACTCTGTACTTATGAATTTCCAAGATACTTGTTTCAAAATTCCCGTCATTGCCTTTCATTTAGAAGTTTAATAGACATAATAATATATTGTAACTGATATTACCTGCAATTACTGTAGGTTGTTATTGCTTTACTAACAATATATTCGGTTTGGTGACTTATAAGACAGAAAAACAGGAAGTGCAGGTTGAGGTCATACTGTAATTTTTGCTGGCAGATATGCAGATGGATTTTTACCAGACTCAAGAGTCTGAGGAAATCAAATCTTCCAGCTCTCGAATAAAGCAACAGTAAAAAGTCCAGCTGTGGCCATTAATTCTGTAACACTTACTTCAACAGAGGGATGGCTTGTATAATGTACTATACGACTCCACAATCCTATTAATAATGACAATGCAAAACCTTACAGTCAGGTAAAATAGGGATAGAGGTAAAATGTGATATACAAGTAAGGGAGAATGGCAAATATCACCTACACATAAGAGAAGATAGCTATATATTTTTTAATAACTATATAATATGAGACTAGGATTGAGAGTAGGATACTAATTGCGCCCAAAAACCTACAAAATCCAGACTCCAAATACCAGAGGAGTGACAGCCAGTAGACCTCATAGCAGGGGAGTGGTGGCCAGCGGACCTTAGAGTAGGGGAGCAGTGAGGCAGTGTAGGTTGCCGACTAGAGGTAGGAATGAGACGGCAGCTGGCATGGTGGCAGACCATGATAGTACCCCCTCTCTCCTTAGGGCTTGTGAGGAAACTGTTGATTGAATTTACAGACCAGCCAAGAAGAATAGATGTTTTCTACTGGCTCCATCACATCAATACATCACATAACCATGGACAAGTTGTTATCCACAGGAAGAAAACAATGCATGTTCCTACTGAATGACAACAAGCAGATATCTTGAAAATAGTGAGGAATGAATATAGAAAGTATATTGGAAAATTATATAACTTTTAATTATACAAAAAAAACAAAAACTGTAATTTGCTGAAACTGGCCACCCCCCTTAAAGCTTGGATGCCAGGGTGCAGAACTGAACGGTGTACTGACCCACAGTGGAGGCCCCTTGTTTTATGCGGAGAAAAGAAGTAGCTGCATGGTTCATCATGGTTCTTAGGAATAAAATAAGGTCAGGAAATATGGAGTAATCGACTGAGATGGAAACAGCTGGAGTGGCGGTGGAGCTGGTTGTGAATCAGCTGTACGCAATAAGGCATCCAAATGAGCTGAGGTTCTTTGTAAGGCCTGGAAGATTTCATCTTGTCAGGTTATCTGCCATTTGAGCACATTGGCTAATTCATAAATTTCTTCAGATGCACATCAGAGGGATCCATAGCCTGAGCAAACTGTCAAGTATCTTTAGTAGCAAGTTGCTACAGACTTGGCTTGGGATAAACTAAGGAGTCTAAGGAATTTCCTGGTATTCACCCTTTAACCCCGGTACAGGGATCGGGAATTCGCAGATAACTACCCCAGGGGTACCCTCCATTACCAACAGCTGACATTAGCAGAGTAGGTGATAATGAGGTGCTGGACCAAGTCTGCAGGAAGAATACAAATTGTCAAACAGGCAAACGGTCAGGGCTGTAAATGGTAGTCTGACAGAGGTCAGGACAGGCAGCGTACAGTTGTAGTCAGAAAATGCACAGAGGTCAGGGCAGGCATCAGACAAAATACATGGTCAGGAACTAGTCAGGTCTATAAAACATGTAATGGGACAGAAATACGCTAAAGCTCAGTATAGAAAATAAAGATTCTAATTGCTCAGGCACAGAGGAAGATCAGAGGAGCGGTGCCCAGAAGACCTCTCAGCAGGGGAGCGGTGGCCAGTTGACCTTGGAGCATTGAGTAAGAGGGGGATGCCAACCAGAGGTAGAAGCAGGACGGTGGCTGGCTTGGCGGCAAACCGGGACATCGATAAAACGATATGTTGGCTCACGAAGCCTCCAATCCTTGAAATTATTGGGCGATCCAGGGGGATTGTGTATCCTTAAAAATTTTAATTAGCAAGTATAGTGTAGGATCCAGAGTTCTTTCTACATTATGATCTTTGTAAACTTCAGTTGTATTAATCTCTTTCTTGACACCCCATTTCAAGATTTTCTCAAGCTTAAAGCTAAATATCTGTGTAGGATTTAGTTGGAGTGTCATGTACATATTAATGTCACTCAACTGTCGTCTAGCTTCTCTCTCATACATGGAGAAAGAAAGACAACACCACAATGTTATCCCGTTTGTCCACAAGATTAAAGACATTCTTCATTTGTTTCAGTTCTCTTACAGCAGTTCTTTCTGATCTTGATAGATCGTCACAAAAATTAGATCGTATGTTCCTCATCTCCTCTGTGACTAATTTCACAAATATCTCAATTTATGGACAAAGGGAGAGTGCTGGAAATGTATGAGATTTTTTATGGGCACTAAATGTACTAATGGGTACTAATTGAACCCAGTCTAGTAAATTAAAGCTCCCATCCCTTCAGTAAGGCTTTACTAACGCCTCCATTAGTAATTTTTTCATCAGGTTTCTATGGCTCTTTGATGGCCAGAATAACGTAATCTTCTGCACTATTCTATTCAGTAACGCAAAAATGGGAACCTGAGACCATTATAAATCAATAAGATCCATCAGGATCGGTTAGGATCTATTACAAAACAAATCCTAATGGATTCTTCATATTGCTCAAAACTGAACTATTATGTTACAGTGAAGAGAGCCTAAGCTCTTCGCAGCAATTTACTTGGCTCATTGTTAGCATTATTAGCTTTCATGTGCCTGCTTTTTCTGTCACCTGGTTACCCAGTAGTTTTTTCTTGGCAGTCAATAAAAGAGAATTTGATTCCCCTCCTCCCTCACTTCCCCCCAAATAAAATATATTCACCAGAGATGTGGCAGACAGATCAGGACCTTTTTTAAACACATGTTGAAGAACAGGAAATGCTGCATTAACGGTGAACAATTTTTATTCACATATCTAGATTCGCACACTACAATAAATGTGAAGGTATATTGATTGTCTGAGGCAAATTTTTCTTCAGGAGTCTTCAAGTCCAGTAATTTAATTGAAGAACACCGTTAGAAGCCTCAAACCGCTTAAAATATAGTAATTGCTAACAAGGAGAAGAAAGATAATAAACTGTACAGTCTACTTTAACAAACACAGTAGTGATAGTCAGGTGTGCTGATATAACAGACAACGCATGGGGACAAAAATGGTGCAATTTATATAAACAATAAATAAAATGTTTTTTTTTGCGATGGTTTTGAGGTTGCTTGAATTGTTTTACAGTAGGGAAAGATTAAAGTTGAGGCCATCCTACTGGGATGGTGTTAACATGCAATGCAATGGAGCCAGGGGAAAAGCCGGCAAAGGCATCTGCTTGGGTGTTGGGGCTCCACTTGCTCCAGCAGCCAAAGTAAATAAAAAGGTTTAATAGAAATGGGAGTTCATAATATTTTGGCTGCAGACTCACTTTGCACTATGGAGGAGATTAGGACTTCCACACAGCAGCAGTGTTGGGGTACATCAGCATACTGGGATTTGTATTACTTTAGGGCATGGCTGGCCCTAGGGGTATGCAACTTGTGCAGTCACCGAGGGCGCATCATCCAACCTGGCTGAAGGGGGCGCTACAGGGACACCTCAGGGGCATTTGTAACCATTAGAAATCTTATTATTAATTGTATAGAACTGTTATTATATTTCACGTCAAGCTGTTATGAGATCATTGTATGTTGGTATTATTTGAGTATGATACGGTGGTATTTATTTAGGAATTGTGCAGCACTGCTGCTTACGTAGTGTACAGTATGTTAATTTTGCAGTGCATAGTGGTTGTGGAATTGTATAGGATTGTTATTTAGCCAACCCTGTTAAGAAGTCTTATTTGGCTAACATATGCTACTGCATGGTACTTATAATTCTAACTGTTTGATATGGTTATTTGTACACTGCATCACAAAACACCATACGGGAAAGGGAGGGGGGAAAGCCAAGGTACCCCACTGGGCAATATCCAAAGTGAGGCTGGCCCTGGGGAATGGCTTAATATAATGAGAGCAAGTGCTAGTTCCAGAAGAAGCAAATTTGGACCGCATCAATAATATATAATAAAAATGTAATTTAAGAAGGACACATATAGTGATATGATATAAGTGGGCATGTTTATGAGGGAGTTAGAAGAGACAGTTATATAATGTGTTTTATTGGCTTAACACAGCAAGACTTGTAGGTCTATAAAGTCCAACAGATCTAGGGAGGTATAATCTGTGGCTGCTGGTCTGATCAGCTAGGCATAATAGATATGATTTTTCATATGTGTAGAGGAAGGAACAAGTTTCACTGAGGTAATATTGTCTTTAGGTATTTAAGTGTTTTGTCAGCAATGTATAGGTAGCAGGTAACCACTCACCTATTACAGTTGTGCTGACATAGGCATAATGCTACTTCAGAGAAGAATATTTTGCCGACTGCCACCCACTGCTTCCCCAATGGAAACAGATTTCACCAGAGCGAAGATAATTGTAGAGGAAAGTAAAAGTTGCCATATAGGAACTGGGTGCCTGTCACATTAATCAAATGAGAGTTCTTGCTGGACTCAAATTTGTTTTATTGGTACATAGAAAACACCCTTCAGGACCGAATGGGTCCCTTCAATAGGTCATGCAGACCTGATGAAGGTACCTCTTTGGTCCTGAAATGCGTTGTCTATGTACCAATAAAACCAGTTTGACTCAAGCAAGAACTCTCATGTGATTAATGTGACAGGCACCCGGTTCCTATATGGCAACTTTTACTTTCCTCTAATATTATTTTCACTCTGGTGGAATCTGTTTCCAGTGGGGAAGCAGTGGGTGGCAGTCGGCAATACATTCTTCTCTGAAGTAGCATTATGCCTATGTCAGCACAACTGTAATAGGTGAGTGGTTACCTGCTACCTATACATTGCTGACAAAACACTTACCTAAAGTCAATATTACCTCAGTGGAATGCCTCCTTGTATTGTTCTCTCCATTTTCCCTCTAATATTCATGTGAACCATTGGTTATATAAATTGGTATTCAAATTAGATAAAAACAGGTTTCCAAAAATGTAACTCAAGCATTAAACTGCTATTTAAAATACCTGTTATAGTTTTTTTCTTTTAGCAGAAATACGTTTATACACACAGTAGTAGCCTATAAACAACATGTAAAATAAAAAGGTTTTACATTAAAGAGGGTTTGTATTTGAGCAATTTTATCTAATAATGAAATATGTTCAAGTCTGTCATTTACACTCCAGGATACAGGGATAGTTTTGTCCAGATTGGAGCTTCCAAATCATAGAATAATTTATTTCCCTAATATTTTCTCATGATTTCAAGATTGACAGAAATGATTGTGACAAGCTAAGAATTGAGTTCTTTGCCGAATGGAAAAAGTATTGTCCAGTTTACATCAATAAAGTATCCTGTATCTGTAGATTGTACAATTATTAGGACATGTTCCAATAAGATATTAACACCCTAGATGGTTTATGTAGCCCTGTCATAACATTTTTCATCACATTCATTAGATTTAATCACAAAGTAATGGAAGCCATCAGAGGTTGTGTGTTATGTACTCCTAATATTCAGAATTTACTACTGCACAAATATGCAACATGTCCTTTAGTATCAAATGATAAAATATTAATTTATGCAGGCTACTAAGCAATATTATAACTTTATTATATAAGTCTGTTTATCTCTTGTGATGGAACATTAAGTTATTGTAAAGTCCTTAGTATTAATTTCCCCAGCCACCTCATAAAGTTGTTAGAAATTAACGTTCATTTTAAATATATTAAAGAATGGATGTGCAGAGTATTAGAGATCCTGCTCCGATGGATTTAAGCACGGTCTAAAAAAAAATGATATGGAAAAAGAAGGGGTTTATGGTACCACAGTAAGAAAATAAAGACATTCTACACCTTGACTACTGTGTAGATATACACTAGGCAGCATAGTTAGCTTTATAGTCGGGAGCGTATATAATGGTATACTAGAGGAAACCGAGGATCTGTATGACAATAGAAGAGAAATAAGCATGATTGGCAATACATTGCTTCCAAAACAGAGTAGGGGCTCATAACTTATAATACCTTGGTAACCAGTAAGAGGATTCATTTTTACTCATTCATTCATTGAGAAGGATACACTTTAAAGCTCAATATTAGAAGGTTTTGCAAATACTCTCACTTTTTATGTTATACCAGTGAGTGTTGGAACCAAAATGGTGTATACCACCAGTGTTATATAAATTTGTATTGAGGAAAGGACAAGTAGGACAAGAGTTTTGGTTCCTTTGAAGAAATGTGAAAAATAAGAAAACTTTATTAGAGATTTTTAAAAATAAATAATTTTTAATATTTAAAAAAATTTAATATATTCCAATGTTGGTCTATTATGTTGTGGTGTGGATGACCCCTGTCAAACACCAAGGGCAAAATAAGCCTTAGAGTTAATTATCTATCGTATATTCCTGTAATACACTATTATAATCAGACTTGCTTGTAGTATATTACTTTATAACAAGCTTAATTGTTGCTCTATTATGAGCTAGGTCTATTATATCAAAGTTAAGTAACCATAGGGCAGTGATTTTTCAGTATGCTGTATTCACATATTCTCAATGTATCAATGCTTTGTATTTGTATACTTTGAGTGTATCAATGTTGTGCTGTATTCACATGCATTGATTGTATCAATGTTGGCTGTGAGTAGGTGTCTTGTCGTTCTCACCATGTGAAGGATGACAGGCAAAACCGCAATAGATATATTGCTGGGAAATTTGAATTCACCGTTGGTTACACTTATTGTGATGTGCCAGTTGATCAGCCTGGCAATCTAGATCGAGATGATATAGGTCAATCACCAGCGCTATATTTTTCTGCCAGTGGTGAAGTGCACTATATGAGGTACACTTGTAGTTGGATGCTAATAGTAGGTTAGACACCAGTCAAGTGTCATGTGCATCGCTAACCATCGCTAACACCTGCTTCTAGGATAAACAGTTTTAGTATAGTGCCCTGCGTTAATATGCCTTGAATTTACTATGTCAGCGGCTAGAGCGTAAGCACCGCTGGATTCGGAGAACGCAGGGCAGAATTGTCTAAAGTATTAGAACTGAGCAATTCTCTGTGTGCCGTTATGATGATACAGTGGACGCTAGCAGTGATTTCATCTGTCAGCGTTCGGCGAGATTGCCGGGTGAGCTGTCTCATGTGCCGCTGTGAGAGCTATGTGGACGCTGTCAGTGAATTAACTCGGCAGCGTTCGCCAGAAATCCTCGATCTCCCACAGGGTGTCTAGCCATACGAATGTACGATACCAATGTATAAGGTCTAGCATCTATCAAAATCTGTAATACAATCCAATAGTCAATCTAACTTTGAGCCCAGCTATTTTCTCTTGCCTGTCCCAGTGGGAGATCGAGGATTTCTGGCGAACGCTGCCGAGTTAATTCACTGACAGCGTCCACATAGCTCTCACAGCGGCACATGAGACAGCTCACCCGGCAATCTCGCCGAACGCTGACAGATGAAATCACTGCTAGCGTCCACTGTATCATCATAACGGCACACAGAGAATTGCTCAGTTCTAATACTTTAGACAATTCTGCCCTGCGTTCTCCGAATCCAGCGGTGCTTACGCTCTAGCCGCTGACATAGTAAATTCAAGGCATATTAACGCAGGGCACTATACTAAAACTGTTTATCCTAGAAGCAGGTGTTAGCGATGGTTAGCGATGCACATGACACTTGACTGGTGTCTAACCTACTATTAGCATCCAACTACAAGTGTACCTCATATAGTGCACTTCACCACTGGCAGAAAAATATAGCGCTGGTGATTGACCTATATCATCTCGATCTAGATTGCCAGGCTGATCAACTGGCACATCACAATAAGTGTAACCAACGGTGAATTCAAATTTCCCAGCAATATATCTATTGCGGTTTTGCCTGTCATCCTTCACATGGTGAGAACGACAAGACACCTACTCACAGCCAACATTGATACAATCAATGCATGTGAATACAGCACAACATTGATACACTCAAAGTATACAAATACAAAGCATTGATACATTGAGAATATGTGAATACAGCATACTGAAAAATCACTGCCCTATGGTTACTTAACTTTGATATAATAGACCTAGCTCATAATAGAGCAACAATTAAGCTTGTTATAAAGTAATATACTACAAGCAAGTCTGATTATAATAGTGTATTACAGGAATATACGATAGATAATTAACTCTAAGGCTTATTTTGCCCTTGATGTTTGACAGGGGTCATCCACAACACAACATAATAGACCAACATTGGAATATATTAAATTTTTTTAAATATTAAAAATTATTTATTTTTAAAAATCTCTAATAAAGTTTTCTTATTTTTCACATTTCTTCAAAGGAACCAAAACTCTTGTCCTACTTGTCCTTTCCTCAATACAAATTTACACTTTAAAGCTCAAGCACTGTGAGGTTCATGGCCATTTCTACTAGAATAATAACAGTGCTGAATAGTGAAGTAATTCATTGATAAAGAAAAGATTTGTATCCACATTATCAAGTGATTTTGCTCTTAACTAGTGGTGTACGTTCAATGGAGATAGACCACAGGACTTCTATGGGAAATGTGGACTAAGCAGGTCTGCCAAAAAGAAGCCAACCCCTGTTGGAGTCCAACCTTAAAAAGCTAAGGCCTAGTTCACACAGAGTTTTTTGCAGGCACAAAAAATCTGCCTCAAAACTACTTCAGATTTTGACCTGCCGGCGCTTTATTGCCGTGGTTTCTGCTTTGTTTTCCGCCTGCGGCCATTGAGGACTGAAAAAAGTGCAATGAAAAATGCTCGGAAACGAGAACCGCAGGTTTTTTCTGCCTCCCATTGATTTCCACCGTGGCAAGAAAGGACATGATGCGAGCGGCTAAAAGCCACCTGGAAAAAAAAATGCCTCTGCCTCCTATTGAAATCAATGGGGGGCATTTTCAGACGTTTTTTGGCGCTGATTCCGACGTGGTTTCCACGTCAAAATCAGCGCCAAAAAAACTCTATGTGAACTGAGCCTAACACAGAAAGTCACAAAACTCGGCTAGCAAATAAGCACAGCCAGCCGTGTCTTGTGATTTATGTATTTTTTTTACTTGTCTTCTGGCATAAAAAGTCATAATTTTATAAGAAAACTTCATATTTGCGCAAAATTTTTGCATTTTTATGCTGCCTCCGGAAATTTTCAAAAAGTGGGAGGGGCTTGGTGGAAGAGGGAAGCCTGAAAAATTCACTATCATTTTCGCCAGAAGCTGGCAGAAATTATAGCAAAACATCTACTTCAGCTAATAGCTGGCATATATTTTGTTTTCTGGCGCATGGACAGCCAGAGATGCACCTAACTTATTAAGGATGTGCACCTCTTAATAAATTAGGCTAATTTTTGTCCAGTGCTCTTTATATTAGGACTGGCATAGGAAACATCAGTCTTAATACAGTTATTTGTTAGTTCTTTTGTTCGTTCGTTCGTTCGTTCGTTCGTTCGTTCGTTCGTTCGTTCGTTCGTTCGTTTGTTTGTTCGTTTGTTCGTTCTTTCTTTCGTTCCTTCATTCTTTTTTTTCTGTATATATCTACTGTATTTATCTTTAGATCTTTCTCTCAATTGCATGGTTTACAATCATGGTATTTTCATACAGTTCTATGACAAATAACAATCATTACTTTGGAGCACCTCATATTTTTGGGAACAACTTATTTTAATGATTTGGATGATTAGGATTAGTGCATCATTCATCTTTAATGCGTTGGGCTGGTTTCACACATTTATAGAATGGGTGCATTTTAGTGTTCGTATTACTAAAGCGACACCCTGAACTGCAGTTCTATTAAACCGAACTTAAATCGCCATAGGTTTCTCTCGTGATCTAAATTCAGTTCCTTAGACCACGAGGTTCCAGGTTTTTCCATTTGAAATTAACCTAATTGTGATGGGTATTTGTGGATTCTAATTAATAACTCTAATGGTACAGATGTGTCCTCACTAACTTTTACTCTAAATCTGACATAACCTGAGATGTACTGTATAGCGCAAGATTTTAGCAAATATGTAAAATCAACAGATACCTCCATGGGATGCCATGCCTCACCTATGTGTCGCCTATAGACTTCCAAGTTAAAAAATAGAATACGTCACAGCCATCCAGTCAACAAAACATATACGTTAAACGTATGTTTTTTAATATGGGAGTCTATGAGTGACAGATGGCATCCATCAGAGCCATCCGGCATCCATCCTTTGTCCATAGACTCCCATGTTAAACGTATAAGTTTTTTTACTGGATGGCTATGATGAATGCCTCTGATGGCACCCTCCGTTGCCCATTGACTCCCGTGTTAAAAAACGTATACGTTCAACATTTACTTTTTGTTACTGGATGGCGCAACGTTGGAATGAATCGGTATCATGACAAATTGTATAACTTAACGCAATTCAAGAAAAAGTAAGGTGGACATATTTCTATATCAGAAATAATGGTCTTTGATTTTGAGATTTTCAACTATACACCTGACTGCAGAATGAATGAGCCTCAGTGTAGATAACTGAGCCTTGTTGCAATAATTCTATCACGTTACTGCTAATGGCTAGTGTTAAATGAAGCCCTTTACAGTACATTATTATCACCATATCTATTTCTGAGAAAAAGACTACCGTACGTCTTCTGTTCATTAATTAAGGATGTCTGTCTCCAGTGTTAGCTGCTACAATACCTGAATAGAGTAAATTACAGACACAAAGGAAGCGCTCATCTCTACTTTCAAATAATCTCTATGGGATTTAAATGCACAGGATCAAATCCGCAGACAAAATCCACTTGCTGAAAGTATATACAAATATAGCTCTGAGCAGTAATTCTAAACATATGTACGGTAGAGCTTCAATCAGAAACTAAGACTGAATACTTGCATTGGTTGGCGGAAAATCAATTGTCTGCATGTAAAAATAATGAGAGGCAATATGAAGACTTCAAGTGAGTGAAAAAACTACAGATAAGCTTAACATTCCTTAAGGTTGTACTAAGATAAAAGTATCGTCTAATTATAGCAACTGTAAGAAATAGAAGGCGAAAATAAACGGTGCAACAGATTAAATTTTAAAGGGTAAGAACAGCCGGACAAAGCAGCCGAGAACTTGAGAACAAGGTAAAACAGATCCTGTGCACTCAGGCAATGGAAACCAAGAAGTTCCAGATGGCCTTTTGACGCTGCAGTATTATACTGTGGGATTTGTTCATTATGTGCCTTCACGGAGTTACCTTTTCCTTGTCTTTTGAAAGGGTGTAGGTTGAATGGAGGTGAAACGAGTCAATTAAGGAGAGCAGTATGACTTACTCATTTTAGTGCATTTACTGTTGATTGTGAAGGAACGGATAGAACTTGTAAGATGGAAGAAAAGCAAGCTTTTAAACAGACATACCAGTCTTGAATTTCCGTAAACGGAGAGGTTTTTTTTATTGTTCAAAACAGTTTGCTGAGATTAATTGGCTTTATATACAATGAATAAATAACTAAAAAAAATAAGTAAAGAGTGGCCAAAAAATTAATGATTGAGTAGTCCAAAAATTAATGTTTAAGAGTTGTCTAATAATGTAGAATAACAGAACTCAAAACCAATTTACAGTACAGAGAACAATTTTTAATGACAATAATGTTTAGCTGGATGTCGGTGCCAGACATTAACTGTACTATTGAAAATTTCAGACATTAAATCATACCCAGATTGTCTAACTTAGCCCACATTATAACAGTGTATTTTCTCCCTTGCAACTTCTTGTTTTTTAGGAGAGAATATTCTAGCTTCCGTCCACCATCTCGATTTTAGAAATAACTGTCTGCAGGCTCTGGCATCTGCATGTCCCATGATGCCTTGCACAGATATGTGTCTATATCTACATCTATCACAAGCAAGGGCATACTTAGAAATCAAAGGGTGTCCTAGCACAAGTAAGAATTGGCTCCCCCAATCCCTCCCCCCCAACAAGCATATATATATATATATATATTTTATATACAGTGAAGGAAATAAGTATTTGATCCCTTGCTGATTTTGTAAGTTTGCCCACTATCAAAGACATGAACAGTCTAGAATTTTTAGGCTAGGTTAATTTTACAAGTGAGCGATAGATTATATTTAAAAAAAAACTGAAAATCACATTGTCAAAATTATATATACTTATTTGCATTGTGCACAGAGAAATAAGTATTTGATCCCTTTGGCAAACGACTTAATACTTGGTGGCAAAACCCTTGTTGGCAAGCACAGCAGTCAGACGTTTTTTTGTAGTTGATGATGAGGTTTGCACACATGTTAGATGGAATTTTGGCCCACTCCTCTTTGCAGATCATCTGTAAATCATTAAGATTTCGACGCTGTCACTTGGCAACTCGGATCTTCAGCTCCCTCCATAAGTTTTCGATGGGATTAAGGTCTGGAGACTGGCTAGGCCACTCCATGACCTTAATGTGCTTCTTTTTGAGCCACTCCTTTGTTGTCTTGGCTGTATGTTTCGGGTCATTGTCGTGCTGGAAGACCCAGCCACGAGCCATTTTTAATGTCCTGGTGGAGGGAAGGAGGTTGTCACTCAGGATTTGACGGTACATGGCTCCATCCATTCTCCCATTGATGCGGTGAAGTAGTCCTGTGCCCTTAGCAGAGAAACACCCCCAAAACATAATGTTTCCACCTCCATGCTTGACAGTGGGGACAGTGTTCTTTGGGTCATAGGCAGCATTTCTCTTCATCCAAACATGGCGAGTTGAGTTAATGCCAAAGAGCTCAATTTTAGTCTCATCTGACCACAGCACCTTCTCCCAATCACTCTCAGAATCATCCAGATGTTCATTTGAAAACTTCAGACGGGCCTGTACATGTGCCTTCTTGAGCAGGGGGACCTTGCGGGCACAGTCATTTTGTATGTCTTCCATTTTCTTACTATTGCACCAACAGTTTTCTCCTTCTCACCCTGCGTCTTACTTATGGTTTTGTAGCCCATTCCAGCCTTTTGCAGGTCTATGATCTTGTCCCTGACATCCTTAGAAAGCTCTTTGGTCTTGCCCATGTTGTAGAGGTTAGAGTCAGACTGATTAATTGAGTCTGTGGACAGGAGTCTTTTATACAGGTGACCATTTAAGACAGCTGTCTTTAATGCAGGCACCAAGTTGATTTGGAGCGTGTAACTGGTCTGGAGGAGGCTGAACTCTTAATGGTTGGTAGGGGATCAAATACTTATTTCTCTGTGCACAATGCAAATAAATATATATAATTTTGACTATGTGATTTTCTTTTTTTTTTTATATATATATAATCTATCTCCCACTGGTAAAATTAACCTAGCCTAAAAATTCTAGACTGTTCATGTCTTTGACAGTGGGCAAACTTACAAAATCAGCAAGGCATCAAATACTTATTTCATTCACGGTATATATATATATATATATATATATATATATATATATATATATATATATATATATATACACTACCGTTCAAAAGTTTGGGGTCACCCAGACAATTTTGTGTTGTCCATGAGAACTCACACTTATATTTATCAAATGAGTTGCAAAATAACTAGAAAATATAGTCAAGACATTGACAAGGTTAGAAATAATTATTTTTATTTCAAATAATAATTTTCTCCTTCAAAGTTTGCTTTCATCAAAGAATGCTCCATTTGCAGCAATTACAGCATTGCAGACCTTTGGCATTCTAGCTGTTAATTTGCTGAGGTAATCGGGAGAAATTTCACCCCATGCTTCCAGAAGCCCCTCCCACAAGTTGTATTGGCTTGATGGGCACTTATTGCGTACCATACGGTCAAGCTGCTCCCACAACAGCTCTATGGGGTTGAGATCTGGTGACTGCGCTGGCCACTCTAGGGAACAAGCAGGCAGCTGGTATTCTATCTGTAATAAATAGTTCTTGCATAATTTGGAGGTGTGATTGATTTGGGTCATTGTCCTGTTGTAGGATGAAATTGGCTCCAATCAAGCGCTGTCCACAGGGCATGGCATGGCGTTGCAAAATGGAGTAATAGCCTTCCTTATTCAAAATCCCTTTTACCTTGTACAAATCTCCCACTTTACCAGCACCAAAGCAACCCCAGACCATCACATTATCTCCACCATGCTTGACAGATGGCGTCAGGCACTCTTCCAGCATCTTTTCAGTTGTTCTGCGTCTCACAAATGTTCTTCTGTGTGATCTAAACACCTCAAACTTCGATTCGTCTGTCCATAACACTTTTTTCCAATCTTCCTCTGTCCAATGTCTGTGTGCTTTTGCCCATATTAATCTTTTCCTTTTATTAGCCAGTGTCAGATATGGCTTTTTCTTTGCCACTCTGCCCTGAAGGCCAGCATCCCGGAGTCGCCTGTTCACTGTAGACGTTGACACTGGCGTTTTGCAGGTACTATTTAATGAAGCTGCCAGTTGAGGACCTGTGAGGCGTCTATTTCTCAAACTAGAGACTCTAATGTACTTGTCTTGTTGCTCAGTTGTGCAGCGGGGCCTCCCACTTCTCTTTCTACTCTGGTTAGAGCCTGTGTGTGCTGTCCTCTGAAGGGAGTAGTACACACTGTTGTAGGAAATCTTCAGTTTCTTGGCAATTTCTGGCATGGAATAGCCTTAATTTCTAAGAACAAGAATAGACTGTCGAGTTTCACATGAAAGCTCTATTTTTCTAGCCATTTTGAGAGTTTAATCGAACCCACAAATGTAATGCTCCAGATTCTCAACTAGCTCAAAGGAAGGTCAGTTTTATAGCTCCTCTAAACAGCAAAACTGTTTACAGCGGTGCTAACATAATTGCACAAGGGTTTTCAAGTGTTTTCTAATCATCCATTAGCCTTCTAACACAGTTAGCAAACACAATGTACCATTAGAACACTGGAGTGATGGTTGCTGGAAATGGGCCTCTATACACCTATGTAGATATTGAATTAAAAAACAGACGTTTGCAGCTAGAATAGTCATTTAGCACATTAACAATGTTTAGAGTGTATTTCTGATTAATTTAATGTTATCTTCATTGAAAAAAACTGTGCTTTTCTTGCAAAAATAAGGAAATTTCTAAGTGACCCAAACTTTTGAACGGTTGTGTATATATATATATATACATATATATATATATATATATATATATATATATATATATTGTAACTAAAGTAATCAGTGGCACAGGGTTGAAGAGGTGAGTAATTTTGTTATTTTTTTTTATCTACTCTCCCGCTCTTAGCACATTTTTTTAAAGGGGTTATCCGGTGACGTAAAATTGATAGTTCCTCAGAGCTGTGCGGAGCCATAGAAGAAATAAAGGGGTTGGAGCACCGCAGCTTGAAATGGAGCGTTGCAGCTCTCTCAAATAGCTGAACTGAAAGTCGGACCCCACCCATCAGATATTGATGATGGCCCATCCTAAAAATAGACCATTCATTTACATCATAGATAACCCCTTTAAATATAAACTGCTTTTCTTTTAAAATGTTCTCCCTCTGACAGTCAGATTTCCAGGTTCTCTTGAAATACCCTCCACACACTGTATACATATACACACACAGTGTATACAGACACACACGCTAAGAAATAATGATAATATAAAACAAAGTTAGCAAACTATAGCTAAATATCAAACCATAAGCAGAATTCTGGAGATCAACAGATGCAGATGTAAGGCAGGGAAATACAGAGAGGAAGCTGCAGATTGTGCCCTATGCAGTAGTATGCATGCCACAGGCATGTGTACACTCCAGAACACTGCAGGAAGGTGCAGAGATGATTGGTTGGCAATGCCTTTAAATTATGTACAGAAAACAGCCTGTAAGATATTCAGTGACAATAGTAGAATACACAAGGATAGAAGATTGGTGGTCATCAACCGGTGAGTTCCTGAAATGTAGGCTTGACTATATATATATATATATATATATATATACACGTATATGTATATATACACACACGCATATGTACTGTATTTACTGTCCACAGGACATCATGGGGCCTGAAGGGTGGGAGGAGACTGGCCCACATTTATTAATCAGTTTGCTCCAGTTTTTGGTGTAAACTATGTGACTTTTCTTGGCACATGACGAGAACAGTGGGTTTGCTTCTCAGGGACTGGGCGTGGTCTCAATGTTTTAGACAGATCTATTAGGAAAGCCAAAAAATGGGGCACCAATTTTACTTCCTGACTTTTGGAAAGTCCAAAATGCGCCAAATTTATTAAGAGAGCTGTACCTTTTAATACATTTGGTGCCAATCAGTTCAACAATGTTTTCTCCTAGGCTATGTTCACATACAGCGTATCTGCCCTAGAACCCACAGGGAATTCCGGCCGAAAAACCGCACCAAATTGCATTTTGGGCAGAATGTTCACTGTGGAAAACAGCTGTTAAAAAAAAAAGCTTATACTTACCCTGGTCTCCATAGTCATGGCAATGCGTCCTTTTATGCTATGCAACAGCTGCAGCCCCTGATTGGCTGCAGCAGTCACATGGTATGAAACGTCATCCCTGGAGGCCGGGCTTAACGGACAACAGAGGGCTGTGTTGCCATGACTACATAGACCGGGCAAAGTATAAGCTTTCTGTTTTTTTCTGAGTTGCGATTTTTGCGACGGAATCGCAGCTTTTCCTGCCAAAAAAATTGCAACATTTGCTATACGTTGCGGGTTTTACCTCCACATTTTATTCAATGGGGTAAACCCGCAACAGAAAATCAGCGATTATGCAAATGCAATTGACATGCTGCACATTAAAAAACTGCACTGCAGGTCAATTTATGAGCTGTTTTTCAGCTGATTTTTTATGCAGAGTGTAAATGAGATTTGTTCAAATTTCATCCCCTCTGCTGCTACTGTATTATGCTGCGGATTTACAGCAATGAAATCCATTGCAGAAAATCCGCAGTGTTTACACTATGTGTGGTCACACCCTTTGACTGGCGTTACAAACACAAGTCTTAGTAAATTTGGGCTAGTTTCTTTAAAAACAGGTTTAATGTAAAAGTAGAACTGTGTTGCATTTATATAGTCAAATCATTACTAGAAATCATTTACAATCGTATAGATCAGTTTTACATAGAGCATGAACTGTGTAACTTGGTTTTTGATCATGATGGATTTCAAAATCTAGCATCTCCAAGATCTCAGACTACCATGTGAAAAAATGGACTCCATGATCTCAGAGATCCCCCAACATGTTGGGAGTATATAATCCTTTCACTATATTGAGGACTTCTCATTCTTAGAATTAGATAATGGGTCTCCATACATACGATTTTCTTTCTTTTCAAATCTCTTTCTATTCATTTTGAAAATAAAACACAAAACAATGTTCAGTACATCAACTCTTACAAGTGTGAGTGGAGATACAAAGAAAATCACAGAAATTGTTCTCTACGTATTAAATAAGCAACAAATTAGTAATAGGCTAACGATTTAGCCTTGGGAACTGGTACCATAATTGCTTCAGTCTCACCGTATGGAAATACCAAACATGGGTAGTCTCAATGGTATTTGGTACCCGTAGCATAAATTAACCATGTATGTACAAATAAGAACAAAGAAAGAAAAACGAGGTGGGGAGGATGGTGTATGACCCAAATGAATAACAACATACCTCCATATATCTATATATACCCGTCGCTTGAGAGGAATCTTCTGTAGCTTTTATGTAGTATTTTTACATTTTATGGTTCCTGGTCTCATAGTGAGCAATTTCCTTGATACAATATATATTATCTACTTTTGCTAGCCACTCAGAAATTAAAGAATTCATGAAAGATGCATGTTTCTATAAAGCAAGATTCTCGCAGCAGATAAGAGATGTTTAGCTAACTTTAGGGAGACAGATTTGCTGTTGTGAAGGAGTAGATGAAGAAAAAGCACTTTCGTCTGCAGTGGTAGGTTAGTTTTACACATGTGGTTTGTGATATGCAAAATAGTAGAACAGAAAAGGGGTGACCACACGACAAGACCACCACATATGAAGGTAGGAACTTATTTCGGCACTATGTTTACAACAGATACCTGGCTAACTGGTTCATTCTTTTCAATCTTTCAGAAAGGTCAGATGCGATTTTCTTTCATATTATGCACAAGTCCGAAACTTTTTTTTATATTAAATCTAAAAAAAATTTGAGCCAGTTAATTGGTAATTGCAAAGAAAATTTACTTTTCATGAGGAAGGGAATATAGTCTACATTGTGGTCTATAAACAAAGAAAGGGAAATAAAGTACTGTAACTGCATTTGTAGGGAAGTGTGATTTTTTTAATGGCCCATTAATTGGGAGAGGACAGGAACAGGTGCAATGAAATTAAATGTAGGATACAATATTGCTTTAATCTAACAAATTGTAAATAGCTCCCATGAGGTTGTAATAAAATACGGTACATGTAAAGTAGCGCCAGGGTTTTTTAATATGTCCAAAACACTGTTCTATAATTTACAGGATTCTGAGCCTTGGCAAAAGCACGAAAAGCAAACACCTTTAAATCAAATGGATTAAGTGTCATATACAAAACTGCAGAAATACTCATACACAGTTCATGTGTGTTTCCGTTTAGACCAAGGACAGCATTTCATGGTGATAATAACATTTATACATATATAGGAAACAGAATACTCATTCTCAATGTTTTTTGTTTTTTTTACCTTTCAGACATGCACAGTATGCTTACCTACAGTATGCTGCATTATTGGCAATTTTATTTTCATGTCAAATTATTGTACAATGTCTGGAGGAAAGAGTATAATTCAATAATCATTATAGAAAGCTCAGGAAAGAAATTGAACAAGCTGTTAAAGGG
This sequence comes from Rhinoderma darwinii, assembly GCF_050947455.1. Lineage (NCBI taxonomy): Eukaryota > Metazoa > Chordata > Amphibia > Anura > Rhinodermatidae > Rhinoderma > Rhinoderma darwinii. The sequence goes on from NC_134688.1 coordinate 223,611,596, forward strand.
ATTTCCCCACTTAAGACATTGATGGCTTGTCATTAGGATAAGCCATCAATGTCTGATTGTTGAGGGTCCAACAGCTATGAACCCCACCGATTGAAAGAATAAAGAGGCACTGGCAATAAGCACTGTACTACTTTTGGCTCCTGTCCATTCTGTGCATTGTTTTTGGAGGCTCCATGGCCATCTCATTTTAGTCTATAGCTGACAATGTGGCATCTGAAACCAAAAAAATTAGTGGAGCGGTGTTCACAATGGTGGAACCCCCACAGATCAAATGTTGATGGCTTTACCTAGAGATATGCTATTATAGTATTAAGTGTGAAAAACCCCTTTAAAGCTTGTAAATAATTCTGGGATTCTGGTCCATACTTACTGATACAAGGGCAGGTACAAACACCAATTCCCAACAGGATGCAGACAAGCACAATGATACAAAGTGGGACATTGCCCAGGTGCAATATACTGATGAACATCTACTCTTATACCTACTATTCATGAGGTGGGTGGCTGCTTAGTATTATCATTGCACACTGATATGGCTTCGATAAGTGTGACATCAAGTGGTTAAATGTAGTGCACCATGCTAGCTTACAGCCTATTAGTTAGCCTATACTATTAGATCAGGCTGGCTGCCAAGCACCATCTAAGTGTACCACACAAAGTAGTTACTATTCTCCCCAACATTACCAGGACTGGCTGTATCCTGCAAAGATAAACATGATAAACGATAAATATCTATGATAAACATGAGGTATTAGTTGCTATTTTGTCTAAAATACATACATTTGCCACCCGCGTGAATGGTTCTTATCGTATTGTGGGTCCATACGCTAATATTACCATTTTTGTGTGATTTGTGGGATATAACACATGCTCTTATTTAGTGTTAATACACGATATAATTTATTTATACAGTTACAATAAACCTTGGTGTAGATCATATCCATAGATGTAGAAAAGCTGAGTTTGTTCATGTACTAGTGTGGTAACACAATATGTTATATAGTCCTACACGGAAATGTAGATAAGCCTACTTAAATCACCATGTACAAACTAAGTTCTACTACACTATAAGTGGACCTATGATTTAATCATGTCATATATACAGAAGTCATTGTTCAGGATCTAATTTGGTCCCATTGACAAGGTAAGTGCTGTATATACATGGAAGAATTCTGCTACAAATAAAGGCAAGGTAATTTAGTCAATAGTGTGTTCATTGCATTTTACTGTCAAGACTTTGTGAGATTTTCCATTTTAGTATTGTGTTCTCCTTCATGACTGAACCATATCCAGTCTACACATGTCCCTTAAAATTCCTTCATGTAATTTTATCACCAACTAAATGCTGCTTATGTTCTTTCCAGAACAGTAAATTTGACAAAACTCATAAAATGTTTTATGAATGTTGTGAATGGCTATGTTCCATATTTTGTTGTAATAAAGAAACCATAATGTAAGCTGTAACCACTATTGACTTCAGTGTTTCACTGAGCTTTCAAAAGCTATTAAAACGATTTAACCATATAACATCAAGACATCTACCTGTGTACATTATATAGGTTCAGATACTTAGATCAAAATATCAGTGGATTCAAATAGATAATGCTAAATTATTACTCATTTTATTATGTATCAGACTAGGACATATTTTTACACATTGCAGGACTAAGATGCTACAGCCCCATCTGTGTACATGCACATAACTTAGTTTATTAAGCCCTTACCAAGGGCAAATGCAGGGTTGGTAAAGGTGAGGGGGGGGGGTCCGAATTTGTTGGTGCTCGCGATGGCAGAAATGCGACCTAACTATTCTTACTTTACTAACTTTATACATCAAACATTTTTAAGTAGGGTGGCTTAGGGGTTAGCAATAGTATACCTGGTAATATCCCTAGTGGTCTAGAGCAGTGGAGGGGTTAAAACATAATATATCTGGTGATCTAGGGTGCGTTAAAACAACTAATAATCGTGGCGGTTTAGGATGGTTACTGTATTATCTGCGGTTTGTCCATACAATAGTTGTACTTATATAAATAGGTCCAAAATACTGTGTCAGTGGAAAAAGCTTTCCGGAATCTTTTTTTTCCTGTTATTAGGTACTAATCCCCCCAATATAAATAAATATATAAATATATATATATATATAAATATATGTGTGTGTGTGTGTATATATATATATATATATATATATATATATATATATGTATAAGTGTCTATATCTACTCAGCGAGCATGCTGAGGGAGCCTGAGGGGACATAGAGGGGAGAAGAGGAGAGGGGAGGGGAATATATTAATTTTTTATTTTATCCATTTGTCCGATGTAAAGGGGGAGTGGATGGCGCACAGCCGCAGTCATTGCAGCACAATAGTGGTTCACATTCAGCCTTTTAATAAATGTGTTTCATCTTACTCCAACTTTCTTTTTTTCTAAATTAGCGTATCAAACAAATAAATTCCACTATATTGTTAAGCGATTAAATTCTATCACCGTGACCAGACGATCACTGCATGTGGATTTATATAGCTCCTATTGAACTCAATACTAACTGAAAAAAAGTCTGCATTTAAGGGCCCACTTATGACGGCTGCAAACAGAACGCGTTATCTTTTTACTTTATAGATGTGTTGTTTAGTACATGATAAAAGCACTAAAAACACTATATGAGTTTGTGAAAAAAAAAGCTGCACAATCTAGATGGAAGTCTCTTTAAGGCTCTATTCACACAGGGCGGATACGCTGCATAAAAGAATACACATATCAACCCTGGCGGCCGCAGGGAATTCTGGCCAAAAAAACGCACCAAATAGTGGTGCAGTTCTTTGACCGGAATGTCCACTGTGGAAAACTACACATCAAAAAAACAAAAACAAACACATACTTACCCTCTGACGTCCTGCAGATTGGCCTTCTGGGATTACGTTTAATCCCATTTCACTGCTGCAGTGCTGGGATTGACTGCAGCAGTCACTTGGGATGAAACGTCATCTCAGGAGGCCGGCCTGGATGAAGGAGCACAGAATTCTGGGTAAGTATACCATTTTTTTTCTGAGTTTGTTTTTGTGCGGTGGAATCACAGCTTTTCCGGCAAAAACACAACATCTGCTACTTGTAGCGGGTTATAAACGCCCCATTGCATTCAATGGGGAAAACCTGCAAAACTAAAGCAACGATTACACAAATACAATTGACATGCTGCGGATTAAAAAAACGCAACCCGCGTCAATTTCTGAGCAGTTTTTTCGCTCTTCATTTACACAGCGTGTGGATGACATTTGCAATAAAATCAGTTGCGGAAAATCCACTGTATTGTTGCTACGTGTGACACCACCCTAATAGAGTGGAAAATCTTGCTCCCCCAGGGGTTGACCAGGTGTGGCCTTAGGGGTGTATTAGGGCGCATCACTCCAGCAGGTGGAAGGGGGCACTGCACTAGCTTCTCTCCCCTGCTTGTGTTGCAGAAGCGCCCTGGCCCGGAGAACACAGCAGCTGCCTTTCCACCCGGGTGCTTCTCTGAGTGGCATCGCTACTGCTGTAGCAGCCATAGCGGCTGCTAGCCGCGACACCGGGCATGAGGGCGCCCGTTGGGACGGCCCCCCCATGGCCGGAAGCGCCACTGTTGCTGCTACAGTGGTAGAAACACTGCATTCAATAGTATCTCCCTCCTTAGGACGCATATACTATTGAACACTATAGCAGAGCAGGGAGGTATCTCCCACTCTGTTATCTACTAGCACCACTGTAGCTCCCTGAAGGAGCGGAATCCCCGTGTGGCCGGGGATTCCGCTCCTGGAGGGAGCGCTTGATGTCTCTGTCCATATATGGACAGGGACATCAGTGGCAACTCCTGTAGCACAATCCCCTTCCGTTCTACAGAGATAATTTGGCATCAAACAATGGCAGGTAAAAACTGTCATTGTTCAGTACTCTGCACTGTATTCCCCAGCAGGTCTGTGCCTGTTAGAGATTACAGCACAAATTAGACACATTATTTAGACTGAAGTACCACTCAAAAAAAGCAAAAGTTGTCTGTTTGTTTTCAAATTGATCTAAAGTCTCTTATTTTCACATAAACTTTTCTGTATTTAAGATAATGTTATGTCATAAGGGACTGCATGTGTTCCATAGACTGCAAGTTGGACATCAATGACTATTCTAAGCCCTAGGTCTGCATCATATTCTATGCTGAGCTCCGTCGTTATTAGACATCAACCTAATAAGACATCTACTGTAAATTTCGGACAGGTGTAATTAATAATTCTACTCTGATTCTACAAGACTGACTATGTCTGCATGCCCAGTGAGCATTGAAGTTTGGAGATTTAGAAAATAATGGTCTGTACAGTAATTTAAGCTTTTGCAATTCACGGTGGCAATTTGCCTTGCAAAAAGTAAAATGTATGAGCGTTTTGGGGAGATTATACACTTATCTGATCAATTATGGTAATAGAATTCAATTAATGAAAGCTTCTTCCCTGTTCAACAATGCTGTATAGAAACCTAAGAAAGAATTCGGGGTCATCTAAGTAACTAAAACAAAAAAAAAATTAAAACGAGTCAGTTAAATTAATTTCAGTACCCATCATGCCCTTATGAAAAAAAAAATCAGGATACGCTAACAACATAGTGATAGGGTGTAGAATTTTTTTTACAGCTTTATAGCCGTCCTATAAATGAGATTAAAACATTTTAAAGAGCATTTCCCCCAGATTGATTAAAACTAAGATGGACTTGTCTTCTTCGGAGCCTTAATAAACAAAAAGATTTTATGTTTGCAATTTCCAGTATTAGTAGACTGGAAAAAATAACATTCTGACATGCTGAGTATTGTAAAAAAACAGAAAAACCAGAGATGGGCAGGCACACTAACGATATAAGGAGTGAACAGTCTTTGTCTTATAAAGACAACTGTAACTACCAGAAAAAAGTAGGGCTGAGTTCTGTAACTAGTCCAAGGGTGACGTAGCAGATGGAGAAAGTTGTTCTCTCCTCCAGCAACATGAAATGTTGTGTAGAATTTTAGGCAGCTGTATAAAAGAATGGCATAGCTGAACTACAGCGGGGGCAGAGGACAGTGACCAAGTTAATTATGGTAATGAGTGGATTGTATCAAGAAAGATTATCAAACTTGGGGTTATTGAGTTTGATAATAATGACTATGTACAATTATATTAATGGACAGTACAGAGATCTTCCTAATGATCTTATAGATGGGCCCGTAACAACGAGAAGGGGGCATCCTCTACGTCTAGAAGGAGGGTCTCTTCATTATCATTGGTGAGGATACTTTACTGTAAGAGCAGTAAGACTACGGAACTCTCTGCCACAGAATGTTGTGGTGGTTGATTCATTGAAGGCGTTAGAGAGGGGCTTGGATGCCTTTCTTGAGAGATATAATATTACAAGTTATGGGTACTCTAGATTGATGGAAAAGGGTAATTGATCCAGGGATTTATTCTGATAAATTAATATCTAGGTAGTTTTTCCGCTAATATAAAGCAATTGGCAACTGCCTCACAGGGGGCTTTGCCTTCCTCTGGATCAGCACTCTTAGATTATAAATTGTACTTGATGGACCTCAACCACCTTGACCTTGATGGACTTTATCCAGGATGGAACGATGTAACAGATACCTTTGATAAATATACTTAAACAAATAACCTACAAAAGCAGTAAACAGTCAAATAAAATATGCTCTCTAGGCTCCTATGGTATCACTATAATAAATTTCAATATAAATGCATATAAATCACTTAACATGATCACACAGAAAGAATTAATTAACCCAAGTGGTCTGTAGCAAAATCTCACATAAAGCAGTAACAAAAAGAAAGGACATTATCAGTGTGGTCAATTACAAATTACCCTGTGACATTAAGACTTGACAAGCCCTCGACAAACATTTTCTTCTGTGGCTTTTTCAAGCCTTTGTAGGTTACTTGTGTACTTATTAAAATAACCATTATGAGATTTAAAAAATGTTAAATAAAAACTAATTAAAAATAACAGTCATTTTATGATATAGTGGTCACAAAACAATAAAAAATACACACATTAGATATCACTATAACCGTAACAACCTGCTCTTTAAATCTATTACATTATTTAAAGGCTAAGTATGTTTTTAACAGAATTTTTTAACACATTTTTTTCTGATTTTAACCAACTTTTAAATAGATTTTTATTAAAACATTTTATTTTATTTTTTTACTTTTTAAGACACAGCTTCTATGTATCCAGTATACATAAAAGCTATTTCCACAAGGTCAGCTGCGCTAAAGTCGCTGGTGAAAGCTGGTCCTGATCCAGCTAATAACGATTAGATCTAAGTTCAGTAAAAATCTATTTAAAAATTGTTTAAAATCAGATAAAATATTGATTTATTTAAAAAAAAAGTTTTTAAAAAAAAAAGTTACACTACATATCCTTTCACTAGATATCCTTTAGGGGGTTTCTGTCACTCATTAAATTTTTTGAAAATGGTCTCATCGTGCTGTGTTTTGTGTCCCAATATCCCCCCAAAACCTATTTCAGTCCTTTTTGTCATTGTCGGGGTGCTGCAGTCGCCAACTGGTTTATTTACATAATGTACTTTTGGTACGCAGCCATTTCCGGTTCGCCTCCTATATTCCAATTTCCATGCTGCCTTGCACTGGCTTCTCAGCCAGCTGCACATCCTCCTACTACCACTCCCATCTGTATCATGTATTTATACAGCAGGGGGCTCATTAGAATAAGATATTGCGTCCCATAAAATAAATGGTTAGCTGGGATTATATGCTTGATATGCATGTGCAGTAAGTACATTAGATTTGTGAGAAGATCCAATGTCAACGCAGGCGCACTGCAGGAAAGGCACTGAGAATAGGTGGAGCAAAGAAAGTTGCTATGAACCACGCATGCCCTTGGAAGATGTCAGTGATGATGCGCCTTTCATTCAGGAGGCAGGAAGAAGGTATGGGAAAGAACAGACACTACGTCACTGTTAGGATATGTTCACACAGGGCAGTATTTACACTACGTGTGAACTGACCCCTAGTCCAGATTACGATGTGGATCGTTGCTAGGTGACTAGAGACGCGAACAGGAATACAGTGCATTTTCCGAAACGTGAGTAAATTATAAAGTAGGTTCGATTGTCAAGTGGAGGTAGATAGCCACTACATAGTGAGTCCGGGAAAACCTCTTTAAGGTGATTGGTGAATGGGGTAACAAAAAAATAAATAAAAATTTTAGGAAAATCACTCTTTTTGCATTTCTGTCAACATATAAATTAATATAAATGAATCGCAAACATATAAGTACAACAAAATGGTAGAAAAAAAATACAACTAGTCCTACAAATAACAAGGCCACATACTTCTGCATCAACCTAAAATGAGAAAAATTATAGCCGGAAATTTTTTTTTGGGGCCCTTAAGCAAAGGGGTTAAAGAGGTAATGTCATAAATGTCACCACTGAGACCCCCATCTATCAGGAAAACTGAGGTATACAGACCCTCGATCTGACTGGTGCAGCTACAAGATGGCTTTTGCATCCATACGAGAATTAAAAGGCGAAATGGCTGCACATATTGCCGCCTCTTTCCATTCAAGTCTATGGGAGTTACATAAACAGCCAAGCAAATAGGATATTGTAGTTTGGAATTTTCATGTACACATGCATGAGTTCCTGTAATGTTGTAGATGTAAACACTGCACTTCATTATACAGAAAATACTGGAGCAACACTGTACTGAAAAGATCATAAATAGAGATGAGCGAACTTATAAAAAGTTCGGTTCGGCTAGTTCGCCGAATTTCACGAGAAAGTTTGATTCGGACCGAACTAGTTCTGACCGAACCTGTAATTTCCGTGCGCCGAGCATGGTACTGTCCAGGGTGCTAAAAGAGTTAATGGGCTGCACTAACTCTTTCAGCAACCTTGACAGTACCATGCTCGGAGCACGGAAAATACAATTTTAATGTAATAAAAAATTTAAAAAAATACGTTCATACTTACATTCCTCCTGTCCGGCCTCCAGCGATGACGTTTCATCCATGTCGCCGCTGCAGCCAAACACAGGCTGTAGTGGCGGTCACGCACGTCAGTATGATGTCAGAAGGCCGGCCTCCAGGGATGACGCTTCATCCCACGTGACCGCCTCTGCAGCCAATCACAGGCTGCAGCGGCCTCTGCAGCCAATCACAGGCTGCAGCGGCCTCTGCAGCCAATCACACGCTCCTCTCCTGAAATACTCTGTGCTGTGCTGCCTTAAAATCTGTGGACAGGTCAGGATCCTGTTTCTTTTAAATGCTGCTGGGGAACCCGCTCGATCCACTATATAAGGCTGCGCTACAGTGCAGCATTTAAAAGAAATAGGATCCTGACTTGTCCACAGAGTTTAAGGCAGCACAGAGTATTTCAGGAGATGAGCGTGCAGATTCAGTGCTGCTGTGAACTCTGCTCTTACCATTACGTAGCTCTCAGTCTGTTACCTCTCCTCCACTCCTGTCCTCAATAACACCTTCACATCATTGGCAAGTCACCACGTAATGGTAAGAGCAGAGTTCACAGCAGCACAGAGTATTTCAGGAGATGAGCGTGCGGATCTTGTGTGGGGTGGTGACTTGCCAATCATGTGAAGGTGTTATTGAGGACAGGAGTGGAGGAGAGGTAACAGACTGAGCTATGTAATGGTAAGAGCAGAGTTCACAGCAGCACAGAGTATTTCAGGAGATGAGCGTGCAGATTCAGTGCTGCTGTGAACTCTGCTCTTACCATTACGTAGCTCTCAGTCTGTTACCTCTCCTCCACTCCTGTCCTCAATAACACCTTCACATCATTGGCAAGTCACCACCCCGCACAAGATCCGCACGCTCATCTCCTGAAATACTCTGTGCTGCTTTGAACTCTGCTCTTACCATTACGTGGTGACTTGCCAATCATGTGAAGGTGTTATTGAGGACAGGAGTGGAGGAGAGGTAACAGACTGAGAGCTACGTAATGGTAAGAGCAGAGTTCCGAGCTGTTCCGAGCCGTTTTTCCGAGCCGTGCTCCCATTATAAAGTATAGGAGCACGGCCCGTAAAATAAAAAAATAGAACATGTTCTATCTTTTTAACGGTACGGGCACCTTCCCGTGAGAAAACGGGAAGGTACCTGTGGCTAACAGAAGTCTATGGGCCCGCTATTTTGGGTTGTTTTTACGGTCGTGTGCATGAGGCCCCGTAATGACGGGTGACTACGTGTGTGCACCCGTCATTACGGCAGCGTTGCTAGGCGATGTCAGTAAATAGTCACTGTCCAGGGTGCTGAAAGAGTTAGCTGATCAGCAGTAACTGTTTCAGCACCCTGGACAGTGAATTCCGATCAGAATATAGAGTAACCTGTAAAAAAAAAAAGATGTTCATACTTACCGAGAACTTTCTGCTTCCTCCAGTCCGGTCTCCTGGCCGTTGCCTTGGTGACGCGTCCCTCTCGACATCCGGACCGACATTCCTGGATGACGTTACAGCCCATGTGACCGCTGCAGCCAATCACAGGCTGCAGAGGCCTCTGCAGCCAATCACAGGCTGCAGGGACCTCTGCAGCCAATTACAGGCTGCCGCGTCAGAAAAGAAGGTCGGACTGGAGGAAGAAGAGGGACTCGTCACCAAGACAACGACCGGGTACGTATGAAATGCTTTTTATTTTATTTTTAATCAGCAGCCTCTTTTCTCTATCAGTGATTGATAGAGACAAGTGGCTGCCGATTTGTATAATATTTTTGACCGGGTTCGGTCGAAACGGGTTCGGCCGAACGCGGTGAAGTTCGGATTCGCTGCGAACCGAACTTTTCCTGATGTTCGGACCGAAACCGGGTTCGGTTGTCCCGGTTCGCTCATCTCTAATCATAAAGTACCTAATTCCCTCTTACTTCAGCACCATTTAGTTTATTGAATAGAACATTTGCTTGCATGTGGTTCTTCTCACAATTACATGCAGTAGGTGATTTTGAAAAGGTGAAATTGCCTTGTGCCCATAAACAAGACAAGAACCATCCCAAACATTATTCCTTTATCTCATTTGATTGATGTATCACAAAAAAAAATCTGTTAAATAAACCATGGAGTATTCGTTCACAAGCAGTCAATAATCCTCTCTTTGTCCAATACCTCCCTTTAACGGTTAACAAATTCCATCTTAACGCCACATACGTAATTGGACAAACTCCTGAAATAACACATTTTGTTATTAATACCAGTAGTCTTGTATATTATGCTTTTGTAGGAAAGTATCCAGCCCTTTCTTCAATTTATTTTCAGTTTCTGCCAACACCAGTTCCTTAGGGAAAGCATTGCATAGTTTTATGATGGTAACAGTAAAGCTAGAGATTAAAACACTTTGTCTCCAACCACAAAGAATCACCTTATGTCCTCTATAAGGAACATCATTTAGACAGTTTTCCCCAAATGTTTTTAGAATGGCCTACTTGGAGTTTTGCTGATGAGAACTAATGCTGAAAGGATGTGGGGAAGTTACTGTAATCATAACTATCTCGTAAGAAGTATAAACATGATTCTTTATCCTTCTTAGTGCTATAATGTATTATAATATATACGTAGTAAGGTTGAAAAAAATCGACAGTATTATCCTACAGTGATACAGAAAGACCCATATTAGGTAGTTTCCAATTGCTTCATATTAGGAAGAAAAAATGTACCCATCTCAAGCAATTTAATGCGGATACTTTGTAATATTATTTATTTAGGACCCCTTTTAATTTAGGACCCCTTTTAATTTATTTTAATGAATTAAAGAAGTTGTTTCATTAGAGCAACCTCTGCCCATATGGTCTATTAGGACATACAGACATTAGAGCGCTCAGCTAGAGCAACACTCATATTGGAAGACTTGGCACAACCATGCATTTCATGGTAGCCCATGCATTGGAATGGGTGCCATATAATACCACATTTCTTCTGCAGGCGGAATCCTGCAGCTTCCACCAGCAATGATGGTTGGGTGTGTCAGGTGTCGCACGATCTGGTCGCCAACATAACCATCACATAATCCGATGGTAGAGAGTTCCAAAGTCTCACTGCTCATACAGTGAAGAAATCCCTTTTATGCTGATCTTGAAACCTTCTTTCTCCTAGACATAGCGGCTCCCCCTTGTTATAGTTCCAAACCTACTGTAGGTATTAAAGACATGGTTACATAGACTATGCTAAGAGATAACAATTGTTTACTGTTCCAGTGTAGGACCATATTGCACTGACTGCAAAAACAGATGTTTGTTACATAATTACATAGGTTGAAAAAAGACACAGGTCCATCAAGTTCTACCTTTCCTAATAAATTGCATGTCATTCATTGCAAGATTCATTATAACCCTCAATGTCATTCATCAGTAAATAAGCATCTAGTCTTTTTTTTAAATGCTGACATAGTATCTGCCATTATTACATCTTGGGGAAGGGAATTCCATTCTCTTAAATGTAAAGAACCCTTTCCTATATTGATGTCTGAAATGTCTTTCTTCCTTGCAATGAATGTCCCTTGGTTCTTTGTAGAGTCCTTGGAAATAGTAAATCATATGCCAGTTCTTTGTATTGACCAGACATATATTTATACATATTAATAAGATCACCTCTAAGATATTTTTTTTGCCAAGCTGAACAAGCACAATTTTTCCAGCCTTTCATTGTAAGCGACACCTCCCATCCCATTTAATAATCTAGTCGCCCGCCCTTGAACCCTCTCTGGTTCTCCTATGTCATTTTTACAGATTTTGCAGCTGCTGCTTGACATTGAGTGCTGCTGCTTAGCTTATTTGTAACCAGAATACCCAGATCCTTCTCTTATTCTGTCATCACCAGTTTTATTTAATTTAATGCATAAGAATTAATACGAGAGTGGGTCAAAATGTATCCGCACTCCGGTTATATTAAAACTTTTGTTGGCCGCACTGTCTTATCAGCGCTTTCCATATGAGTCTGCTGTCTCCCCTGTCACTGCTTGTGCAAGTTTAACTGGTTCCCAACATAGGATGAGAATACTCGTCCTGAGCAGCGGGTACTTGGCGCATTAGGACGAGTATTCTCGTCCTGTGTGACAGCCAGTGTCCGCGCGCCACGATGAGCGGGCCAGCGGCTGTAACGGCTGTAGTACACAGCCGCAGCCCCGCTCTATCGGCGGAGAGAAGAGAAACCTCTTCTCTCCACCGTTAACCCCTTGAATGCCGTGATCAAAGCTGATTGCGGCATTCAAAGCTAATGTGAGAAGGGGTCTCCCCATTTATATCGTCACAGGAAATCCCTGTGATGCGATCAATGGCTAATCCTGGTATGTGCAGACAGCCCAGGGTCCATTGAAGGACCCCAGGGCTGTCTGAACATATTTCCTGTTGTTAGGACATATTTAGGTATGCCCTAACAACTGCTTGTGTACAATCAGTTCAAAGGCTAATGTACTGGCATATAGATATATGCCAGTACATTAAAGTACAAAAAACTAAATGAAAAATCCTTCTATGGGATTAAAAAAAAAGTTACATTAATTTAAAAAAAAGTTTTGTTAAATAAAAAAAAATAGTAAAAAAAATACACAGAAATACAAATTTAATACAATAAATAAACTTTTCAAAATATAAGTTCCAAAACATGAAATAATATAGCAATATTTGGAATTGCCACATCCGTAACAACAATAAATGTATAACATTATTTATGATGATCAGCGTGTGGTGTAAAAAAAATAAAGAAAACTGCAGTGGTACCGCTTTGTTTTCTATGTTTTTGCCAAAATTAAAATTTATAGAAATTAAACTATAATGTAAATGTAAAAAAAAATGGTACCTACATAAAGTTCAACTCGTCCCGCAAAAAACAAAGTCTCATACAGCTACGTCGGGCAAAAAAATAAAAAATAAAAAGTTATGAGCGCCGGGATGCAAAGTGGGAAATATGAAAAAATTGTTTGGTCCTCAAGGCCAAAATTTGCCATATCCTTAACCGGTTAAAAGTGTTACGTCTATTTACTTGTGACTGTGGTGCAAGAAACAATGGCTGCCCCACTTGTGAAGAGCAGCATGCAGAGATTAGTTTTATTGTGGTTTCATGGTGTGTCTGGTGCCGATATTTATCGAAGACTTTGTGCACAGTATGGAGAAAATGTTTTGTTGTGAAGAAGTGTGTATGAATGGATAGAGAAGTTCAAGGAAGGTCTCTCACACTGTGTGAAGCAGCTTCATGCTGATAGGACAGCGTCAGAGATTGTGAGGTAGCTCCACCTCAGGAGAATCGCTGCTGTTTCCTTGCACTTGTCTAGTATTGCCTCATTTGCATATTTAGCAAAAAGCTCATAACTTTTAAAATAAAAGTTTGGGACACAATTTTCACTAGCATTATCAGTGTGTGGCAGCGCCTATTAGATTAGCTAGAAGATGGGGCATTACAAAACTAGTGACTAGTACTCTTTAAGTATCCTACAAAGTTTTGTATAGATTATTCTTATATTAAAACACCTTCTCCTGGTTTTGGTTAAAAATAGTGATGCAAAATACTGACAATAATACTGCCATGTGAAAGATACCTTAGGTAGGTTATTTTCAAATATGTGTTAAACATTAATATGGGCATCTTACTAATAAATAATTTTTAGAATTTCTGCGATTTTCACTATCTGTGAAACCACACCCACAGGTTTGCATATCCTTCCGCACCCAACAGCGCGCCGCTCCGTCCATATGGCCGCAGATGGGGGAGACGTGAGAAGAAACATCCATCTGCAACCTCAAAGGAGACCCACTTCACAGATAGTTTACTAATTTTAAAATAAAAATGTGTTTCGTGTTGCCATATTCTGAGAGCCATAACTTTTTTATTTTTTCCTCAATGGAGTGCTGTGGGGGCTTGTTTTTTGCTGGAAGAGCTGTAGTTTTTACTGATACCTTATTTGGGACATACGACCTTATGATCTTTACGACCTTTTTTTTTTCATTAGAGAATACCATCGCCTTAAAAAGATATACTTGGTCTGCAACAATGTTAAGGTAGATGGCACATGTCAAAGTAACATCCACATGAATGCCAGGTCCCCAAGTTTTCCTAGGAGAACATTGCCCAGAGTATCACTGGTTCCAGTAAGTGATGCACATGCACACAGCCATCCATATGATGTGAACGAAAACATGATCCATCAGACCAGGGCACCTTCCATTGCTCTATGGTCCAGTTCTGATGCTGACATGCGCATTGTGGATACTTTCAGCAGTGGCCCACTTTTGGTAGGTACTAATCACTGCATACCAGGAATACCCCACAAGACCTGACATTTTCGAGATGCTCTGATCCAGTTGTCTAGCCATCACAATTTGGCCCTCGTCACAAGCTCAGATTCTTACGCTAGTTCATTTTTCCTGCTTCCAAAACATCAACTTCGAGAACTGACTCTTTACATGCCGCCTTATATATCCCACCCCCAGGCAGATGCCATTGTAAGAAGATAGCCAATGCTATTCACTTGATGTATCAGTGATGTTAATATTATGGAGAATCAGTGTGTGTGTGTGTGTGTGTGTGTGTGTATATATATATATATATATATATATATATATATAAACATATGATAAGAATTGCTGAAGGGGACTGTATGAAGTTAATTATTTGTTGTGAAAAGCCATAGTGGTGAGAAACAGCTTGGAAAAATAGCAGAAAAAGATGTTTAGTACTGCTGATGTAATGATTTCAGCTGTTTATGCCTATTGAGTTTCGTAGTCTTTTCTACCACCCTTGAAGAAATTGCACTTTAAAACTGGTCATACAAAATAATTGTCTGGTCAATCTAAAATTACAGTTCAGAGTCATTACTTATTCAACTAGGCAGAGAAGTAAATGTATAATAATAATAATAATAATAATAACAACAATAAAACTCTAACAGAACCATGACATTTCAGCTCTATCCCCAAACTCCAATTTTCTCCAATACATATAAAAGTTTTTTATTTGAGTATTCTGAAAATCAACATCCAGATGCCACATTGGTTGCAGAAAGCACACTTGACCATGGTAGTAACTTTAGGGCAAGGTCAGTACTAGTCACAGTTGTGAGGGGGTACACAGAGCAGCATATAGAATCTGTCAGTGACAGCAGCAGATCACACAGCATGATAGAGATTTTCTGTTGTCACTTGATGCACATAGTCACTGATGCTATGCAATGGCCCAGTAAATGTCCAGTGCATATTATGTAGAAAATAAAGTTAATCAGCATTGCCCTCAGATATCATGATTTCAGGTAAGAATCCAGTTTCCCTTTAATTACAAATACTTTCAAGATTGTTGTAGACTAGTGCACACAATAACTGCTTTAACAAAGAAGAGACATACAATATAGCATTTATCTATGTATTTCAAGTTTAAAAAAAACGAAAAAAATCACTGTTACGTTTTCCTCAATGTTTACACTGCTGAGCTGCCCGCTGTGGATGAGAATGTAGTTCAGGGAGTACGATTTACACAGCTCTGAGCCTCTGCATCTACAGGTCCTGTTATGCCACAGTCCTGCTTTCTGCCTGAGGATGTTAGGGTTTATTATTCTTATTTTTATACTTCAAGAGTCCCTTTCATATCTGTCTATGATAATATTCTCATAACTGAACAGAATTTGCATAATTTACTAAACACAAAGGGCAATGAAGAAGAAAAGATGTTCCAGCTTCCGTCCAGCTCCTAAGACCTCAGCAAACATCTGATTTTGCCAGGGTAGACGTAGTATTACAAGCTGACCATTGAAATGAAGAGGATTAAAAGGCCACATCTGCCAGAACAAGAGCGGCTGCTTGTTATCGTCTCTCCACTCTGGCTCATAGATGGGGCTCCCGAGCGTAATAGGACATATGGAAAGGGGTTCTCCACATTAGACAACCCCTTTATATACTCTAAACATAAGGACTAGTTGGTCTCTATTGTTGTGAAGTTGAATGTAATGTTTCAGGCTGGGCATTGTATGATTGTAGTGTTTTCAGTAGGATTTCTGACAGGAAGCCACATAATGTCTACCCCCATGATCACCACATTACATGTCTCCAGTTCTGAAAACCTCCATAAATAATTACTTAAGGAAACGTCAATAATATTAGTCAATCTTAGAACCTTCACTTCTATTTTAGCTTTTATGCTCCTTTAAGAGCGTCCAGGGACTTCCCCCTTGGTCTATAGTACATTCATTGCTACACTTGATAGTTTCCAAATACCCATGTGTAACTATCAGCAATTTTGGGACAGTTAATTAACAGTTTGCAGCAAAAGTGAATCTCTGTTGTAATGAACTCTGCTCAGTCTAAATGTTCCAAGGGCAGGAGGAAAGCGCCTTTGTGAAGAAACACTAAAACGTCTTTCTTTTTTATTTTATCTTAATAGTGACTCTATTCTAATGTCCGCACAGCAGATTTTCCCAAAACGTTACATTTCAGACATTGGTACAAGGATTAAATTATTAGCACATAAATGCAGGTGTTGTTTGTTTCCTTCATCTTTATATATAAAGAAATAACTAACTAAGAAAAGAATAAACACTCAGAATAGAGGATATTATCTAACAACCAGTAAATAAAAGGTTGGCATTTCATTTCAGATAGATTCCATCCCCTGAAATTGGTGTATTACTGTTCCAGTCAATATGTTGTAGGATTATCGGGCATATCAGTAATTGGTGGAAAAAAGCAAAGCCTTAAAGAGGCTCTGTCACCAGATTTTGCAACCCCTATCTGCTATTGCATCAGATAGGCGCTGCAATGTAGATTACAGTAACGTTTTTATTTTTAAAAAACGAGCATTTTTGGCCAAGTTATGGCCATTTTTGTATTTATGCAAATGAGGCTTGCAAAAATACAACTGGGCGTGTTGAAAAGTAAAAGTACAACTGGGCGTGTATTATGTGCGTACATCGGGGCGTTTTTACTTCTTTTACTAGCTGGGCGTTGTGTATAGAAGTATCATCCACTTCTCTTTACAACGCCCAGCTTCTGGCAGTGCAGATCTGTGACGTCACTCACAGGTCCTGCATCGTGTCGGCCACATCGGCACCAGAGGCTACAGTTGATTCTGCAGCAGCATCAGCGTTTGCAGGTAAGTAGCTACATCGACTTACCTGCAAACGCCGATGCTGCTGCAGAATCATCTGTAGCCTCTGGTGCCGATGTGTCCTCGCTGGTCCGACACGATGCAGGACCTGTGAGTGACGTCATAGCGTGATCTCTCGAGAACACGCTGTCTGCACTGCCAGAAGCTGGGCGTTCTGAAGAGAAGTGGATGATACTTCTCGTCAGAAAGCCCAGCTAGTAAAAGTAGTAAACACGCCCCGATGTACGCACATAATACACGCCCACTTGGACTTTTACTTTTAAACACGCCCAGTTGTACTTTTGCAAGCCTCATTTGCATAAATACAAAAATGGTCATAACTTGGCCAAAAATGCTCGTTTTTTAAAAATAAAAACGTTACTGTAATCTACATTGCAGCGCCGATCTGCTGCAATAGCAGATAGGGGCTGCAAAATCTGGTGACAGAGCCTCTTTAAAGGGATTTTCCCACCAGGGACATTTATGACATATCCACAGGATATAGCAGAAAAAGAAATGGCGACAGCACACTGCGACACTAATGCCACCTAAACCACTAAATATAAATAAATATGCACTAAAGCTAAATCTACTTATAATAGGGAGGTTCTTAGTGCACATTTTCATCAAAAAGTGTTAGCCCACCTGCCACGACAAGGCGACCTCTGTAAGGTGGGAACCTACGCTGCACATACACCCAGAACTGGGACTAAGCCTACATATATACCTGGGGATGGTAGGATCCAGCATTAAACTAATTAAAATCCCCCAGTGCAGAATGGGAGGAGTACAAGAACAACAAGTGGAGGCAGTCACTAACCCCACATATATGGATCACATAAACAACAAAAATTTGGACAGCACATTCCAACTAAATGATATAAAATGTGTATGTAGGTGCAAGAACACCTGTGACTTGCAAATATACAGCAGACATAGAATGGCGACAGCACCCTGCCACACTAATGCCACCTAAGCCACTATATATAAATAAATATGCACTAAAGCTAAATCTACTTATAATAGGGAGCATAAACCAATAGGTACATGCAGGAAAAAGGTCTAAATAATATACATATTAGTATATGCTATATTATAGCCTATATATAAAGGCTAGACCTTGGTGAAACCAAGTGACTCTTGGTGTATTGCCCTAAATGACTGATATAAACCTAAAAACGTATAGGGCACGATTAACACAAGTAAATACAAAAAATATAACAAATTTTTATTGAGAAAATACAACATTAAAAGATAGGTCGTACTGAGCAAAAGCACAGAGACGTCTCACACTAGCAGAGAACATGCAAATACAAAGGGATACCTGACAATTGTCAAAAATCTATGTCCTAGATCTGGATGCAAATAGCCTGATCACATTGAAGATTTGATTATGCATTATGCGAAGAAAGAATGTAACTAACACATGTAGCTACCACGTTGGTTATCAACACATAGTGAACAACAGTGGTCCAAAACTAATACTGGTGTGCTAGTAATGCAAGATACAGGCAAGTATAAGTGGAACAAGACCAAAGCAAGGAAAGGAAACATGTGACGTACCCATTGTGGTCCTCTGCTAGGAGGGAACGTCAGTCCCGACGCGCGTTTCGGCGAAATGCCTTCGTCCGGACGAAGGCATTTCGCCGAAACGCGCGTCGGGACTGACGTTCCCTCCTAGCAGAGGACCACAATGGGTACGTCACATGTTTCCTTTCCTTGCTTTGGTCTTGTTCCACTTATACTTGCCTGTATCTTGCATTACTAGCACACCAGTATTAGTTTTGGACCACTGTTGTTCACTATGTGTTGATAACCAACGTGGTAGCTACATGTGTTAGTTACATTCTTTCTTCGCATAATGCATAATCAAATCTTCAATGTGATCAGGCTATTTGCATCCAGATCTAGGACATAGATTTTTGACAATTGTCAGGTATCCCTTTGTATTTGCATGTTCTCTGCTAGTGTGAGACGTCTCTGTGCTTTTGCTCAGTACGACCTATCTTTTAATGTTGTATTTTCTCAATAAAAATTTGTTATATTTTTTGTATTTACTTGTGTTAATCGTGCCCTATACGTTTTTAGGTTTATATTATAATAGGGAGGTTCTTAGTACACATTTTGATGTGCCATTCATATATTTCCTCATTTCATCTTCACTGATCTTCTCTTTTTATGGATCCAATGTCAAAGGTTAGCATTAGACACACGTTCTCGGTGCAGTTGTGCTTTGATTCTAAACACTGTTCAGATCAAGACCTTAAATAAAAGTATTCAGTTATACCAGTAAAGGGGTCAAAGCTTTTTTTATGAGTAAGAAAGTGCTTGTCAAAGTAAAATAAAGCAGTTCATTGTATGTGTGAGTATGGTGGGTCTCTTAAACACGATCACAGTTAATCCATGTTTAAACTATTATACATTGTTATGCTCATTGTAGTACACGTCAAGTTTTAACGCTTACAATCACTCTCCTTTTCATGAATGTAAATAAATGGGTTCTTTTTTTAATTTATTTCTTTAGTCATTACAAAAAGTCTAAATATATAGAACACAGCATACATTTTCCCTCTTTCTATCTAATAAGTATACCATAGTTTAAATTCCTTCAGACCAGTATCAGTATTAAAGAAGCACTCCAGCAATCATTATTTTTTGCCTATATAGTGCAGCATAGTCTGCTATTAAAGAATACTGTAGAGGTGCATACCTGTTTCAGTTGATCGACGATTTATGGGTTGGCTGCCATCTTGTTTTCTTCTTCTCTAATATGGTTCACCGAATACAGCCTACATTTCCCATGATTCCTCTGGTTTTTCAGAAGCAGAGGGGGTGGAGTCTCATCACACTGCACTTGCTCAGCTCTGAGAACTTCTGTACTCACACTGCAGAGTGTCAGTGTATCCTAAGTAAAGCAGCTCCACCCTGTCTCTTCTGCCTCCTGCTAGTGATATATTTCTCCATGTCAGTTTTTACACAGGAGGCAGTGAGGAGCAGCATCTTATAGAAATACACTGGACTCTCTGCACACAGCACTCACAGATAGTATAGACTGGCAGCGAGAGCCAGGTGAGTTTTATAACTCTGTAGCTAATCCTTGTCTAGACCAGGGGTCGGCAACCTTCGGCACTCCAGTTGTTGGGAAACTACAATTCCCAGCATGCCTAGACTGCCAAAGGCTTTATTATTCCAGCCAACGGCTGTCAGGGCATGCTGGGAATTGTAGTTTCACAACAGCTGGAGTGCCGATGGTTGCTGACCCCTGATCTAGACTCATCAATTATATCACTTCACTTCTGCTTCCTCAGATAGGGAAGAAATGATCTCTTCAGCAGCACTATATGCATAGAGGGACATACAGAGGAACAAGGAGGGTGGACCTTGGTGGGGAGAGGAGTCATCTCAGAGCTGCCAGGAGGGATTTGATAGGTGTTGATGTAATTCTGTATTTCACAGCAAGTCATCTACACAGGTGAGAGTGACCTCCTTTCTACACTTAAGAGCATGGTCTATATTGGTGGTCACATGACTCAGCCGCCCATAATGAAACGGTTAAAAATACATAGATGCAACTAATATGCCTTCCCACGTTTCTACTCTAATGGTTTATGAATTCTACACCAAATAATAGTGTTGATAACGGTTCTTTAATGAGGGGGCTTCAGTGGTGTAAATATTGTGCACCAGTGTTATAAGCGCCATTGTCCTGAATTTTCACTCAGAAACATAACTGAATATAATTTTCCAACGTATAATATGACATGTTTTAATGTATTTGTCTAAACTTCTGTAAGGGATTAACTACAAACAAGTAAAGATAATTTTTAATCCTCATATTACGATTAGGACATCTATTGTCTATTTTCCTTGTTAGGGTATATGAAGTTCAAAGAAAGAGGTCTCCTGCTCGTGACTCCCCTCTATTAACCTAAGCAGAAAGCTGCTAAAATGGCCAACTCTCAGTCGGCGTGAAGGGAACATTGAGTACACAAAAAACAAAACGGAGGACCCAGGTAACTGGTGGGCTGAGATACACACAAAAACACATCAATTTTGCTAAAAGCAAAAAGATTAGCCCTTGTTTCCCCGATATCTATTGAATGCTTACTAATGAAGGTTAAAAGAGCAATGTGAACTCAAATTCTATATATAGTAATATTAATATTGCTGTACTACCGCACTCCCTGTATGAAACTATTAAGGTATGTTCACACGATTAACAAAATACGTATGAAAATACGGAGCTGTTTTCAAGGGAAAACAGCTCTGGATTTTCAGACGTTTTTTGAGCAACTCGCTTTTTCTGCGTTTTCGCAGCGTTTTTACGGACGTTTTTGGAGCTGTTTTCAATAGAGTCTATGAGAAAACGGCTCCAAAAACATCCCAAGAAATGTCCTGCACTTCTTTTGACGAGCAGTCTTTTTTACGCGCCGTCTTTTGACAGCAACGCGTAAAATGACAGGTCGTCGGCACAGTACATCGTAAAACTCATTGAAAGTAATGGGCAGATGTTTGTCAGCGTTTGTCAGAGCCGTTATTTCAGACGTAATTCAGGGCGTAAAACGCCCGAATTATGTCTGAAACTTGGTCGTGTGAACATACCCTAATTCGCGGCTGCAGTCAGCTTGAAAAGTGACTTAGAATTGTCAGAACACATTGAATTTTAAAAAGACAAGTTTCACCACCGTAGTGGCATCCTCAGGGGAAAATGGGGCTAATGAATTTCAGTTCACATTGCGCTTTTAACCTTCATTTGTATATGCTTGTATTTACAATAAAGGTATATGTTATAATATTAGTAAGCATTCAATAGGTACCTGGGAAACAAGGGCTAATCTTTTTGCCTTTGGCAATATTGATGTGTTTTTATGGGGGAACATTGAGTGGTCCAGCATTTCCCCTGCAAAACCTAGCTGCATCTGAGAACCAGCGGTCTGTTATCCTTCAGAGTTTAAAACTGCTCTTGCCCAATCTCGATATACACAGCGTTAATTGGGTGCCACTTTATGTACTACTGCTGGTGATCACATGACAAATCAAGGGAGCACCAGGTTACTGACAGCGTGTAAGAGCTGCTGGATTTTATTAGACCCAGATCAGCAGGTTTGTCACAAATGTCACTGTAGCTGGGCTGATCCCCCCTATAAATTTTATTGCTATGACAGAGGTGCACAGATATACCGTATGAATGTTTTTTGTTTTTTTGGGTCTTTGTTTTTATGTTTCTTACCTTTTTGGAGATATGCTGTGTAAAAATAAAAAAACATATTATAATAGAAATATTGATGTAATGTAAGCCAGCCAAGTAGTGGCATTAAAAAGAGAAAGGTGTCTAGCTAGTCTAGCATTATGCGCAAAATATATCATGCGGCATGCGCTGTATAAAAATAAAAAAATATTGAAGTCATATCTTAGCGCCCGCAGAGTGTTTCTGAAACTTTTGTGTTTGATTGTTTTGCATTGTAGTCACAGCAGATTACCTGTAGCACCTTGAAATCAATGGTGATGGAAAAGGAAACTTATGGTTTCCGTTTGTGTCTGTCAGGGCTCCGTTCCGAGGGAAAGCTCAGACGGAGCGTCAGAACGGAGCACTAGCACAGATGCGAATGAAGCCTAAGGGATTTTCATTGAAAAACTACCAAGACAAAAATGCATGTTAAAATGGCAAAAAAATAAACAACGCACAGTGTGATCCCAGCTAAATTTTTCTCCCAGATGAGAAGTTGCTGCACTGGTATGTATCTAGGCTGTCTTCTGTAACAGACTGGAATCAAGGCTGATAACTTTACCTACACTGATACATTGTAGCAAACTGAGAGCATGAGGGACTTGAGAAGCTGCTGCTGATATTGTATTTAACTCAAACAGGATTAGCAAATACGGGTTTGGTCTATTATTATTTACAAAATAAGAAATTATAATATTTGCACATCTGAAAAGGAATGAAAACAAAGGTTCACCTTCAGATAATCTTTAATTCTTTAATAAGACGTTACCATAATGTATCTCTTTACTTGCAAGTTACAGGAAAGAAAGAGCAACTGCAGAAGAATACAGATGTTTTCTATGTATTCTGTACATTCTATAAATGGAGAAAGGAGTGGACCTGTTGTAAGGAGGTAGCAACACTATTTTAGGAACTTGCTATTTAGGTAATTTTCAGTTATATTAATGTAACAAACCTAGTGTTCTTAAGCAAACAGCTGTATATTAAACACATGAGTTTATATTGCAATGCCACTGCATATACTGTAAAATTACATATTCAAAGAGTTAAATAGTATGTTCAGCTCTGCTACATCTGTACATTATTTTACAGGTTTGAATTTACTGCTCTTTAGTTTTGTTATATTTTACAGGGACATAGGTGTATTTTAAACTCAGACCCTACATACTATATAGTTAAAAGACCACACACACACTGTATTTTATGGAGTCATCAGCTAGTGAGCAGAGTGTGCAGAGTATGCCATAAAGTGTGGTGTAGTGCAGAGTATGCAGTGTAGTACAGTACAGAGTATGCAGTGTTGTGCAGATTATGCAGTGTGGTGCAGAGTGTGCAGTGTAGTGCAGAGTATTGTGTAGTGCAGAGTATACAGTGTAGTTCAGAGTGTGCACTGTAGTGCAGAATATGCAGTGTGGTGCAGAGTATGTAGTGCAGTGCGGGGTACGCCGTGTAATACAGATTATGCAGTGTAGTGCAGAGTATGCAGTCTGGCACAATGTAGGGCAGTATATGCAGTGTAGTGCAGTGTATGCAGGGCAGTGCAGAGTGTGCAGTGTAGTGCAGAGTATAGTGTAGTGTATGCAGTGTAGTGCAGCATATGCAGTTCAGTGCATAATGTGCAGTGCAGTACAGAGTATGCAGTTTAGTGCTAAATGTGCAGTGTAGGGCAGAGTGTGTAGTGTGGTACATGGTATGCAGTGTGGTGTAGTGCAGAGCATGCAGTGTAGTGTAGCGCAGAGTGTGCCATGTAGTGCAGCGCGTGCAAAGTAGTGCAGAATAAGCAGTGTAGTGCTGAGTATGCATTTCAGCACAGGGCAGAGTATGCAGTGTGGTGCAGAGTATGCAGTGTACTGTGGTGCAGGGTATGCAGTGTAGTGCAGAGTATGCAGTGTAGTGCAGAGTATACAGTGTAGTGTGATGCAGAGTACGTAGTGTAGTGTGGTGCAGGGTACGCCGTGTAGTGTGGTGCAGAGTATGCAGTGTAGTGTGGTGGAGAGTATGCAGTGTAGTGCAGAGTAGTGCAGAGTATGTGGTGTAGTATAGTGCAGGGTATGCGG
Organism: Rhinoderma darwinii; assembly: GCF_050947455.1. Classification (NCBI taxonomy): domain Eukaryota; kingdom Metazoa; phylum Chordata; class Amphibia; order Anura; family Rhinodermatidae; genus Rhinoderma; species Rhinoderma darwinii. The sequence continues at coordinate 223,635,968 of NC_134688.1, forward strand.
TGTAGTGTAGTGCAAAGTGTGCAGTGTAGTGCAGAGTATGCAGTGTAGTGTGATGGAGAGTATGCAGTGTAGTGCAGAGCATGTAGTGCAGGCTATGCTGTGTAATGCAGCGTATGCCGTGTAGAGTATGCAGTGCAGTGCAGAGCATGTGGTGTAGTGTAGTGCAGAGTATGTGGTGTAGTGTAGTGCAAAGTATGCAGTGTAGTGCAGAGTATGTAGTGTAGTGCAAAGTATGCAGTGTAGTGCAGAGTATGCAGTGTAGTGCAAAGTATGCAGTGTATTTCAGAGTATGTAGTGTTGTGTAGAGTATGCAGCGTGGTGTAGTGCAGAGTGTGCAGTGTGGTGTAGTGTATGCCGTGTAGTGTGGTGCAGTGTATGCCGTGTAGTGTGTTGTAGTGCATGCAGTGGAGTGCAGAGTATGCAGTGTTGTGCAGAGTATGCAGTGTAGTGTGGTGCAGAGTATGCAGTGTAGTGCAGAGTGTGCAGCGTAGTGTGGTGCAGAGTATGCAGCGTTTTGCAAAGCATGCAGTGTAGTGCAGCGTATGTAGTGTAGTGCATATTATGCAGTGTTATGTAGTGCAAAGTCTGCAGTGTAGTGTAGTGCAAAGTATGGGGTGTAGTGCAGAGAGTATGGAGTGTGGTGTAGTGTAGAGTATGCAGTGTTATGTAGTGCAGAGTCTTGAGTGTAGTGGTTTGCAGAGTATGCCGTGTAGTGTGGTGCAGAGTATGCAGTGTAGCACAGTGTATACAGTGTAGCGCAGAGTATGCAGTGTGATGCAGCGCATGCAGTGCAGTGTGTTGCAGTGTATGCAGTGTAGTGTGTTGCATCACATGCAGTGTAGTGTGGTGCAGAGTATGCTGGTTAATGTAGAGTATGCAGTGTAGTCTAGCGCAGAGTATGCAATGTTATGTAGTGCAGAGCCTGCAGTGTAGCATTTTGTAGAGTATGCAGTGCAGTGTGTACAGTGTGGTGTAGAGTATGCAGTATAGTATAGTGCAGGGTATGCAGTGTAGTGTAGAGTATGTAGTGGAGTGCAGAGTATGCAGTGCAATGTAGTGCAGAGTATGCAGTGTAGTGCAGAGTATGCAATGTAGTGTGGTGCAGAGTATGCAATGTAGTGTGGTGCAGAGTATGCAGCATAGTGTAGTGCAGAGTATCCATTGTAGTGCAGAGTATGCAGTGTAGTGCATAGGATGCAGTATAGTGCAGAGGATGCAGTGTACCACAGCGTATGCATTGTAGTGTAGTACAGAAATATGCCGTGTAGTGCAGAGTATGTAGTGTAGTGCAGTGCAGAGTATGCAGCACAGTGTAGAGTATGTAGTGTAGTGCAGAGTATGCAATGTAGTGTAGTGCAGATTATGCAGTGCAGAGTACACAATATGCAGTGTAGTGCAGAGTATGCAGTGTTATGTAGTGCAGAGTCTTGAGTGTAGTGGTTTGCAGAGTATGCCGTGTAGTGTGGTGCAGAGTATGCAGTGTAGCGCAGTGTATACAGTGTAGCGTAGAGTATGCAGTGTGGTGCAGAGCATGCAGTGCAGTGTGTCGCAGTGTATGCAGTGTAGTGTGTTGCATCACATGCAGCGTATGCAGTGTAGTGTGGTGCAGAGTATGCTGGTTAATGTAGAGTATGCAGTGTAGTCTAGCGCAGAGTATGCAATGTTATGTAGTGCAGAGCCTGCAGTGTAGCATTTTGTAGAGTATGCAGTGCAGTGTGTACAGTGTGGTGTAGAGTATGCAGTATAGTATAGTGCAGGGTATGCAGTGTAGTGTAGAGTATGTAGTGGAGTGCAGAGTATGCAGTGCAATGTAGTGCAGAGTATGCAGTGTAGTGCATAGTATGCAATGTAGTGTGGTGCAGAGTATGCAATGTAGTGTGGTGCAGAGTATGCAGCATAGTGTAGTGCAGAGTATCCATTGTAGTGCAGAGTATGCAGTGTAGTGCATAGGATGCAGTATAGTGCAGAGGATGCAGTGTACCACAGCGTATGCATTGTAATGTAGTACAGAAATATGCCGTGTAGTGCAGAGTATGTAGTGTAGTGCAGTGCAGAGTATGCAGCACAGTGTAGAGTATGTAGTGTAGTGCAGAGTATGCAATGTAGTGTAGTGCAGATTATGCAGTGCAGAGTACACAATATACAGTGTAGTGCATAGTATGCAGTCTTATGTAGTGCAGAGTCTTGAGTGTAGTGGTTTGCAGAGTATGCCGTGTAGTGTGGTGCAGAGTATGCAGTGTAGCGCAGTGTATACAGTGTAGCGCAGAGTATGCAGTGTGATGCAGTGCAGTGTGTCGCAGTGTAGTGTGTTGCATCACATGCAGCGTATGCAGTGTAGTGTGGTGCAGAGTATGCTGGTTAATGTAGAGTATGCAGTGTAGTCTAGCGCAGAGTATGCAATGTTATGTAGTGCAGAGCCTGCAGTGTAGCATTTTGTAGAGTATGCAGTGCAGTGTGTACAGTGTGGTGTAGAGTATGCAGTATAGTATAGTGCAGGGTATGCAGTGTAGTGTAGAGTATGTAGTGGAGTGCAGAGTATGCAGTGCAATGTAGTGCAGAGTATGCAGTGTAGTGCAGAGTATGCAATGTAGCGTGGTGCAGAGTATGCAATGTAGTGTGGTGCAGAGTGTGCAGCATAGTGTAGTGCAGAGTATCCAGTGTAGTGCAGAGTATGCAGTGTAGTGCATAGGATGCAGTATAGTGCAGAGGATGCAGTGTACCACAGCGTATGCATTGTAGTGTAGTACAGAAATATGCTGTGTAGTGCACAGTATGTAGTGTAGTGCAGTGCAGAGTATGCAGCACAGTGTAGAGTATGTAGTGTAGTGCAGAGTATGCAATGTAGTGTAGTGCAGATTATGCAGTGCAGAGTACACAGTATGCAGTGTAGTGCAGAGTATGCAGTGTAGTGTGGTGCAGAGTATGCAGCATAGTGTAGTGCAGAGTATCCAGTGTAGTGCAGAGTATGCAGTGTAGTGCATAGGATGCAATATAGTGCAGAGGATGCAGTGTAGCACAGCGTATGCATTGTAGTGTAGTACAGAGTATGCCGTGTAGTGCAGAGTATGTAGTGTAGTGCAGTGCAGAGTATGCAGCACAGTGTAGAGTATGTAGTGTAGTGCAGAGTATGCAGTGTAGTGTAGTGCAGAGTATGCTGCATAGTGTAGTGCAGAGTATCCAGTGTAGTGCAGAGTATGCAGTGTAGTGCATAGGATGCAGTATAGTGCAGAGGATGCAGTGCAGCACAGCACATGCATTGTAGTGTAGTACAGAGTATGCCGTGTAGTGCAGAGTATGTAGTGTAGTGCAGTGCAGAGTATGCAGCGCAGTGTAGAGTATGTAGTGTAGTGCAGAGCATGCAATGTAGTGTAGTGCAGATTATGCAGTGCAGAGTACACAGTGTAGTTAGTGCAGAGTATGCCGTGTAGTAGAGTATGCAGTGTAGTGCAGAATATGCAGTGTAGTGTGGTGCAGAGTATGCAGCATAGTGTAGTGCAGAGTATCCAGTGTAGTGCAGAGTATCCAGTGTAGTGCATAGGATGCAGTATAGTGCAGAGGAGGCAGTGTAGCACAGCGTATGCATTGTAGTGTAGTACAGAGTATGCCGTGTAGTGCAGAGTGTGTAGTGCAGTGCAGAGTATGCAGTGCAGTGTAGAGTATGTAGTGTAGTGCAGAGTATGCAATGTAGTGTAGTGCAGATTATACAGTGCAGAGTACACAGTGTAGTTAGTGCTGAGTATGCAGTGTAGCGTAGTAGAGTATGCAGTGTAGTGCAGAGTATGCAGTGTAGTGCAGAGCATGTAGTGTAGTGCAGAGTATGCAGTGTAGTGGTTTAGAGTATGCAGTGCAGTGTAGCGTATGCAGTGCAGAGTATGTAGTGTAGTGCAGAGTATGTAGTGTAGTGCAGAGTATGCAGTGTAGTGTTTTACAGAGTATGCAGTGTAGTGTAGTTTAGTGCAGAGTATGCAGTGTAGTGGTTCACAGAGTATACAGTGTAGTGTAGTGCAGAGTATGCAGTGTAGTGGTTTACAGAGTATGCAGTGTAGTGCAGAGTATGCAGTGCAGTGGTTTACAGAGTATGCAGTGTAGTGCAGTGTAGTGGTTTACAGAGTATGCAGTGTAGTGTGGTTTAGTGCAGAGTATGCAGTGTAATGTTTTACAGAGTATGCAGTGTAGTGTAGTGCAGAGTATGCAGTGTAGTGGTTTACAGAGTATGCAGTGTAGTGCAGAGTAGGCAGTGCAGTGTTTTACAGAGTATGCAGTGTAGTGCAGAGTATGTAGTGTAGTGCAGAATATGCAGTGTAGTGTAGTGCAGCGTATGCAGTGTAGAGGATACAGTGTAGTATAGTGTAGCGTATGCAGTGCAGGATAGTGCAGAGCATGCAGTGTAGTGTAGAGTATGCAGTGTAGTGTTTTACAGAGTATGCAGTGTAGTGCAGAGTATGCAGTGTAGTGTAGTGCAGATTATGCAGTGTAGTGTAGTGCAGATTATGCAGTGTAGAGTAGAGTATACAGTGTAGTGTAGAGTATGCAGTGTAGTGCAGAGTATGCAGTGTAGTGTAGAGTATACAGTGTAGTGTAGTGCAGAGTATGCAGTGTAGTGTTTTTTTTAGAGAGTATGCAGTGTAGTGTAGAGTATGCAGTGTAGTGGTTTACAGAGTATGCAGTGTAGTGTAGAGTATGCAGTGTAGTGTTTTAGAGAGTATGCAGTGTAGTATAGTGAAGAGTGTGCAGTCTAGTGCAGAGTATGCAGTGTAGTCTAGTGCAGAGTATGCAGTGTAGTGCAGTGCAGAGTATGCAGCACAGTGTATGCAGTGCAGTTTAGTGCAGAGTATGCAGTGTAGTGCAGAGTATGCAGTGTAGTGTAGTGCAGAGTATGCAGTGTAGTGTAGTGCAGAGTATGCAGTGTGGTGCCACTGGTTGTTGGAACTGTCATGTAGCATGGTGACAGGAGCCTGATGCCTGACTCTGTGGAGGTAGAAGCGTCAGTGAGTAGAGACAGACATGGGTTTGATGAGTGATGACACTGTTCCTCCTCCCTATACACGTGTGTAGTGGAACTTATTCCCTTGTTATATATGTGCATGTATATAGATATATGTTCTGCTGCCTGTATATAGATGTATGTGCTGGTGCCTGTATATAGATTATGCCCTAATGATGAGGAATATTATTAATAAAAGTTGTGGATGCCGCTTACCAGAGCGTGCTGGAGACTGGTGTTGGAGGAAGGGCTGTGCACTGAGCCCCCTCCTCTCCGGCCTGGGAGAGAAGACACAGTGCATCGCCCTGACCTCCCGTGGAGAAGGAGGCTCAGGAGGTGGCACATCCCAAGCACCGGGCACAGCCTCAGCTGTCACTTTCAGCACTGTGCATGTGGAGGAGGAAGAAGAGGAGAGTGCTCCTCTTATCCGTGCACTTCTTCTCCTTGTCTCCCACCCAGTCTCCTGCCCCTCCTCTGTCTGCCTAGTCTGGATGCATCTGTCACTGAGGAGGAGAGCAGAGGACTAGAACCCAGCAGAAGAAGAGGAGGACAAGGGGAGGGGGTCATCTTCTACACTGGAAGTTCCTCACTGAGCAGGAGGAGGAGATGATCCAAGGGATACATCATGGAGTTCTGGAGGAACAAGCAACAGTAACAAAGAGTTAAATGTTTGCAGGGAGTACATCAGGTGGAGAGCTTCATGGTTTTGTTTAGGGAGGGGGAATGATTTAACCTCCACTCCTGATCAAAGCCTTCTCTTCTCCAGATTTCTAGGCTGTGATCAGCCATTACTTTCCAGGCAGCCTTATAGGAATTTCTGGCTTGTGTATGTGTGTGTTGGAATCACACTATCTATCTGCACATTGCTGCCTGCACCAGGGAAGGAACAATGTGCTTCCCAAGTCTTCATCCTTGATTTTTCTTTTTCGCCTTTTTTCTTTCTGATTTTCTTCTTTTGCAGACCGTGGTGGGTTTTATTTTATTATTTATTGTGTATCAGGAGGGGAGGAGGTGGGGAGAGGGGAGAGGGAGAGGGGTGGTTGCTGGTGTCTCCTCTGCTGCTGCTGCTGCTGCTTCTGCTGCCTGTGCTGCTGCTACTGCTGTGGGTGCAATGGATGGCCCACGGTGCAATGGCTATCGCAAGAAGAGGAGATCCAAATCCCAAAGGGATAGGGAAATAAGGTCCAAAGGAGGATTAGGGCTTTCCAGGACCGGCTCTTTGCTTTCTTCCTCTGGATCTGAGAAAGAAGACAATAGGAACCCGACTGCTTCTTCCTTGTCCAGACCAAAGCCCCCCAGGAGAAAGAGGAAAGAGTCCTCCTCGGCTGAAGAAGACATCATTGATGGATTTGCAATGAGCAGCTTTGTGACTTTGGAAGCGCTGGAGGTAAGACACAAGGGTGTGTGTGCATTGCTGTATGGGGGTTCATTTAAGGTCCTAATGTTTTGGAGTGTAGGGAGGAGAGCGAGGGGGGAGGAGGAGGTTGGACCCTTGTCACTGCAGATTGCCTTTTAATCCTTTCATTGCAAGCTTTCAGATGATGATGATGATGATGATAGAACGATAGGCAGGGCTGTCAGCAGCTCCCACTCACATCCCTCCAGCTACTATAAGGGTTAATGTCCACAACCAAAATGGAAATGAACTGTCTGTGTATAAGGGATGGGGTGGATTCATCATACCTGCATGCCACTAACTGGTTAACTGCTCTCATTCACATCCCAGTTGAATGTGCAGTTTATTTATGGCTGTGTATCTGATAACTATGATCTGGGAGTGGTAGAGTTAGCAGGGTATTGTTTAAAAGGACATGATGCTGCTGAATGACATTTGGATCCAGATCCTGTGTATTTATTACCCTGCTGCCCTGGCTAGTACACTGAGCTCTCATCCTTGCTGGAGGGGTTAATGAGCAAATCAAATCCTCCCTGCTGACGTCCTATAATAAAGGCTTGTCCTGCTATTGTCTGTGCAAAAGTGATTGTATACTGTTCCCTGGCAGAGCCTTGCATTATGTGTGACACTTGGACACCTGCAGCGCTTTATCAAGGGACACACACACATATATATATATATATATATATATATATATATATATATATATATATATATATATATATATATATATATATATATATATATCTGAATAGATGTCAATATTACTGATTCTTGCTGAGCGGATCATGATTGTCAATTGAAACTCTTGCATATTTTGGATACATGGTCCTTGTCTGTATTTTGCAAATCCTAAAATGTCAATGGTCAGCAATGACACTTGTTTTATGTGTCCAGTGATTTGTATACATGATCTAGTAGAAGTATACTGTGCTAATGTCACTATTCAGCACTCCATCTGCTTGTACTTGTGGCTTTAAACAATCTGGATTCATTGTTCAAGGTTATCTTAATGATAGATCAATTGATATGTGTGTATGGGTGATATGGGCTTTTGATTTACACAACTGTGAATATATAATGTAGACAGCCAAGGATATAATGACCAATAACCCTGATTGTTAATAATAATAATAATAATAATAATAATAATAATAATAATAATTTAATTATATAGTCATTGAGTATGATCTAGTGAAATTCTGTAAAATGTATCGGACATGTTTTACAATTGTTATTGATGGTATATTATAATCTTAGCTGTATTTACCAATATGATTACAGTAGTTGTGGGGCCCACTGAACTTCCAGGTTGTTGATTTTCACTGCAAGATAAAGCATGTATGAATTTATTATCATCATTGAAACTGTTTTTCCTTGGCAATGAATTGTCTTTTTTTTATATCAAGCCAATAGTGTAATATACAGTAGGTTGCCTTAGGATATATCCCAGAGCGTCGGCGGGCATAAATTGTTGTGGTTGTATTCCATTGACATTGGATGTGTTTTGCATTATGCTTTGACCAAACTTTTCTGGTCCCACCAGCTGTTATTGTTTTTGTCAGCAGAATAAACATCTGTGTTTAGGATACTGTACATGATATTCTTCATCCAGACGTTGAGATATGGATTCCAGACTTCTTTGCTTGTGTGTGGAATGAGAATTTTATATATGGGGTGTGTGGTGGGAAAGTTGTTACAGCACTCAACTTTTACGTTTTATCTGTGATATGAATATTTAAAATAAAATGGATATAACTGTAGTTATAGAAGTATATCAAAAGTTAGCTAGAAAAACATTTGTTAAAATTGTTGAAATTCGATGGAATTCAATAAAAAAAAATACTGTATTTAATGGTTATAAAATGGTCCAAAATCATTTAAACAATTTTGGACTTATCAAAGTTTTAAATTTAGGGTCAATTTTGAAGAGTAAAGGAGTGTGGGCACTTGTTACTATCATCTGACATATAAGCGGAAGAGGATATCAGTGGAGGTCCATAGGACCCCACCAGTGTTTAAATTGACTGGGCCATGGTGCTCTATTGAGGACTACAGAGATTTCTGTACCCCCCAGATATGCTGACTTTACAGTCCCTGAGTAGAGTGCCATGACCCCTTCATTCTTGTGATAGGTAGGGGTCTCAGCTCATTGACTTCCACTGATGCCCTCTTTTGTTATATCTCTATGGCATGTTAGAACATAACTAAATGTGGCCATATAAGGTGCCTGCAATAGTTATTGTGCCCTCAATGTGTCATTAATTGGCATGAACTAGTTTTTACTTTGAGTTTAAGTCACTTGAAAAATGACTCTATAACAGACTGGCAACATCAGAACATTTCACCTTTATGTGGTTGCTAATAAACTTCATGCTGGGTCGTCTACACACAGAATGTACAACTTTTTTAGTTTGATATTCCTTAAATTGTTGGCAAATTAAACATTTTCACACTTGACATCATTTTAAGGTGAAACATAGTTAAAGGGATGAACGGCCATAGTGTTATCAGTAATTCTGTAGAGTATATAAGTAGCCTTGGAACATATTAGTCTGATTTCAATGAATGGAGAACACACTATTATAAGGAAATTCAGCAGGAATAGGGAGCGCTGATCCTTCTTCTGTAATAAATGAAGTCAGCTAAGCGTTCAAGAATGATATTGTCCCATAGTTGGTGATCCCTACAATTGTTTGCATGCTTGTGTAACCTTTGTTATGTAAGAGTATGGAAAATTGTAGATAACATTTTTATTTTTTCTAAAAATGCCATATATGATTTCATTTGGATAATTATTTGCTTTTGTGTTAGTGGGATTACTGAATTATGTCTATAATTGATGTATTGGGTGTTCTACGATGCGCTGCTATTATACTGTATATTTGCATTTGTGGCCATTATATATTAGCATGAACATGATATAAAGGTGCTGTGTTTTCAATAAAGTCTTTAGCTGTGGGTAATGAAGTTGTCTAAGAACATAAATGTTAATTTATGCATAATGTAATGATGTCAATATAGTTTTTGCATAATGTCAATGATCCTTTAATGCAATATAATCATTCAACCTATTCAAATATGCATAAGTGACTACTTTACTCCATATAATAAAATGGAAAACTGGTCCTCCCATGTATGATGGGGTAACTTTTTTATATAAATAATATGTTGACGTAGGGAAAATAATTGTGGTTATTGTGAAGATCAAATGAATCCGTGTACAAATATAAAGATATGAATGCATTACAAGAAGCTCCTACATTACATCAATTCTTTTGGCCTGATGAAGACATCAGTTCGATGTCGTAACGCGTAGCCTATCTATTAATAAAACGTATTTAATTATTTATTTATTTATTTATATACTTCAATGTTTTAAACTTCATCTTATCAGCGCCGTTATAGGTCCAATTTTGGTCTTTTTATCACATTACATCAATGTATTTCATGCACATATACATATATGCAATTGAAATTTACCCATGATACATCAGTATATTGACATGGTGTGTAAGATAATCACATGGTAGAGCATCTATGCAAGAGAAAGTGATGTTATCCATGTATGTACATTGCAGTTATCTATTGGGGCCTTGTGCATATAACAGAATATGCGATAACAATGTTGCTCGACATTATTCACATAGTAAAAATAGTAGAAAAGATCAAAACATTTAACCGTATTTATTGTAAAACACAATCTTTAGGTCATTTTTTTGCACAAAGTATAGAAAAATGTGTTGATATCATTATCATTTATCTATCAAAAAAAGCATCAAAGAGCGCTGAATCCGTTTGAACACATCCTAATAAAAAGCTACAGTGGAAAACTCCAGTTTTTACCTGAATTTCGCATCAAGTTGCCACACTGTACGGCCAGCCAGGTATTGTCATAAAATACACCTTTATCACCGAGCTTCAATGAATGGAATTGAATTCTTCAAAGCCTTTTTAGTCTGTACCAATCAGATATAAATGATTGTTAACACTATTGAGGTGGCTGCTGTAAAAGTATATGTATATTATGAAGTTAGATGAGCTTTATTCTTATAAAACTCTATAACCTAAAGGATTGTCCAATTTCAGCAAACTAATGTTATTCTTTGTATAATTAAAAGTTACACAATTTTCCAATATACTTTCTGTATTCATTCCTCAAGGTTTTCAAGATCTCTGCTTGTTGTTATCCAGTAAGGACATTCATTGCTTGTGGATAAAATTCATTTGATGATCACACAGGTGCACGGCTCGTTACAGTTACATTATGTGTATCAGAATTGTGTCTTGTAACGAGCTGCGCACCTGTGCATCCATCACATGACCATGGACTGGATTTATCCACTGGAATTCAACAATGAATGTTCCTACTGAATAACAACAAGCAGAGATCTTTGAAACCGTGAGAAATGAATACAGAAATTATATTGGAAAAATGTATATCATTTAATTATACAAAAAATAACATTAATTTACTGAAACTGGACAACCCCTTTAAGGCCTTATGCACATGACAGATCAGTGTAATATGAATATGTAAAAGGGCACTTATGAAAATCTATGGCCCCACACTTTACCTCCATATGTTTCCAATTTTATACAGGGCATAAGTACGTTTTTTCTTAGGCCGGGTTCCCACATGTCGGATAGGCTGCGTGAAAACGGTGCAGCGTATCCGACCTGGAACCCGCAGCACCTTCTGGCTGAAAAATCGCAGCGAATCTGCCGCAAAAGTCGCAACACATACTTTCTGTTATGGGTTTTGCATCCCTATTAAATTCAATAGGGAAAACCCACAATAGAAAAGCAATGAAAAAACAGCATATATTGACATGATGCGGATTTAAATTCCGCACCGCAGGCCAATTTATTTGCGTTTTTTTCCGCAGCGTGGGCATGAGATTTTCTTAATGTCATCCACTTTGCTGCTACTGTACAGAATTGCGTTGCGGAAATTCAGCAGCGTTTACACTACATGGGAACCCGGCCTTAAGGATTTATTTGGAAAACGTGAAAAAAAAAATGGTGGCATGCTCAATTAGATCATGTATTAGGCAAGGATTAGGCCACATATAATTTTGAGGCAGTTTTTGGCTCCGTTTTTTGAGCTAAACACAGGAGTGGACACAAAACAAAGGCGATGCATCCGTTTCTTATTTACAGCTTTCCTCCTTTTTGAATTCACTTCTGGCTTTGGCTAAAAAAAAACTGCGCCAGGAACTGCATCAAAACTGCATTTCTGATCCGGGCCTTACTGAGGCATTTTCCCCTAGAAGCACATGGTGACTTATGTGAGGATGTTATGGCAGCACAGGGAGTGACGCACAGGCTCTAGGGACACAGCTTTGCCATGTGCCTGAGGCCTAAGGTCCAGTTCAAACAATGTAGTTTGATGCCGTTTCGAATGCATTTTTCTTTTTTTGTAACCAAGATCAGGACTGGAAAAAAGTATAAGGCCAGGATCACACGTGCAGTTTGATGCAGTTTTTGGCTCTTTGTTTGGCTACAGTGGCGTTTTTCTTAAAAATTCTGTGTGTGAAACCACCCCTAGCCTAGAAAAACTGCATCAAAATTTAATTTGTGGGAGTCTCTTCTCAAACTCTTTGATATAATTCCATATTATTTTTGTTGTTATATTATTATTTGATTTATTAAAATCGAATAAAGGAGAAAATATGTGAATGGCCTCCTCTTTATGTATTCATTGTGGCCCTAGTGCTGACTGGAATGATGTCCACCATAAAACTGTGTGGAAAGGTCGCTAGTCCCTACCATCCGTCTGTAACTGCTACAACCTCTCCATAAATAATACGATCGGACAGTCCTGCAGTGTAATTTGTAGTAATTGCATCTAATCTTTTGATAGCTAATTCTATAAACGTTACTTTCTATTATCTGCTGTGCTGGTAATTATTGACTGTTGTACAGAACTGCGCAGCTCATTATTAGTTATGGGATTTATTTTCATTTTAAGGAAATGAGTTAATAACTGCTAGTCATTGGGTGTTCTGTGATGTCACTACCGGAAATGGAAATATCACATGAAAGGCAATTATTTGTTAGGTCTTGATGCAGTCAGGTAAATAACAACAGATTCATTCCCGAGTGGGCATTTTTAGAAAATGTTTGACAACTATGTGATTTATCATTGCCAGTTCTACTAACAACAGAATGCATTCATATATAATGCATTTCATTACACTTCTTTATCTGAGTAATAGTTGTACACTAATCAAACTATATGGATTACTCATTTTATAATTGTACACCTTACATGCCATGGTGTGTTACATACATGACAATGGAATGTTGCAAACAAATTAACGTATTTGTAAAATGAGTCTGAAACGCTTATTATACCGTATAAAGTCACACTCATGAAAAGCAGCGGAATGGAGATGATCACATGATCGCCACTAATTTATTCACCTCAATGATAAAAATGGAAGATATCGACGACCATTCATTATTAGGACTTGTTGGACATCTGGGAGCCTACACTTTATCAACATTTTAAGCTTCAAGGTTAGTTATAGATGACAACTTATTATTACAGACCACCTCCGAATTGCGTCCCAATATTTTATCCTTTTGTTTACCAATAAAATTAGAAACGCTGTTTCCTTTTAACGGCTTTTCAGCGCTGGATCCCATTACTTTCTTTCTCTTAGTTATGGATGGCCAAACCTGTCATATATACACAAGTGTGGAAAAAACGAAGATTTCCTATACACAGATAATAGTCATCAAGTAACAGTCAAAAATATCTAACATGTCTGATACTTGAAGATTGTTCATGTCCAAATGTCACCCCAGCATTCACTGCTTTAGTCTGAATTGTAATTTTCCATATTATATATAATTTGCTCATGAGTTTTGAAGGTGAACATGTCTTTAAGCTTTTAAAAATCATAAATTATCTTTGGAAATTTCACCGTATGTTGTTATTTAGCAATGATCCCTTTAAAGAGGTTCCAGGGAATTATTTTACTTCCAAAATGCTTACAACTTTTTTAATATATGAAGTTATTTGGGAGAAACTTGCGGTCATCATACTTTTTCTATTATTTAAAATTGACATTAGTTTACAAAAGAAGTGCTCTTGTGTCCCTAAAAGAAGACTTAGGAAATAGTCATGTATTTTAAATTAACTTGACCTATTAATTTTGTAAATCTTTGGAATATATAAAGAGTAGGAATGTTGCATTGGACATATAGTAATTTTATGTATATCTTATACGTTGAAAATAAAGATCAAAGATTATGTCAGACATAAAATGGCCATGAATATTTCTCCTCTATTGATCAATGACAATAATTGAGAGCTATAGATTTGTTAGGATCTCAAAGCTCCAGTCTGTCTGGGTGGATTCGACTCTGCATTGCCAACATTACTTTGCTGAAAACACCTATTTGTGTTACTTTTGAAATGGCTTTCCTTTTCCTATAAAGAAAAAACACCTACATTTCTGCACGTCCTTCATTGGGTTGTGTAAGACTGTGACCATACCGGTGAGTGTGACGTATCAGCTAGCGTGAAACCTGGAGTCTTGTGCCTCTTTAGTCAGACTGCGTGGCAGACTGTGCTGGAAATAGGGATGGGGATGGCGTTTTTTGCATTTTTATTTCTCTGACATCTCTGGGAAAACCTGAGATTATGGCTTGATATAGCACACAATGTATATTTTGACCCTTATTATCATATAAAAGTGCAAACCAGACTTGTTATACAGTTATTATCACCCCAGTAATTTATATCTTTGTGCAGAAATATCCATGTGATATCAAGAAAAAGGTTTTAAATGCAAGAGAACAGCAGCAGTGTAAACCTGCAAGAATACTGTCAGTGTATATCTTAACTACATGCTAATTCTACTGAATGTAGGTCCAGCATCACTGAAATGTTGAATATTGTCAAACAGGATCTTACAACACCTTTTTGACAGGTATAAAAACGATAAATAATAATTATATTTGCAGACAATGTGCTGGCGTATAATATGCACAAAAAGGAACTGTGATGTAGTATATCCCACGCTATCTTGTCTTTGTCATCAAATTAAAAATATATATCCCAGGGGCGTAACTAGGAAAGACTGGGCCCCATAGCAAACTTTTGACTGCCCCCCCCCTCCCCTGGGTATCACGCAACCCCCCCCTTGTAGATAGTGCCTCCCTATAGATTCCGCCACACAGCGCCCCCCTATAGATAGCACCAAAGAGCCCCCCTGTAGATAGCACCATACAGCCCCCTGTAGATAACATCATACAGCCCTCCCCTGTAGATAACGTCATACAGCCCTCTCCTGTAGATAACGCCATACAGCCCTCCCCCTGTAGATAACGCCAGACAGCCCCCCTGTAGATAACGCCAGACAGCCTTCCCTGTAGATAACGTCAGACAGCCCCCCCTGTAGATAATGCCAGACAGCCCCCCTGTAGATAACGCCAGACAGCCCCCCTGTAGATAATGCCAGACAGCCCCCCTGTAGATAACACCATACAGCCCCCCTGTAGATAACGCCAGACAGCCCTCCCTGTAGATAACATCATACAGCCCCCTCTGTAGATAACGCCAGACAGCCCTCCCTGTAAATAACGCCATGCAGCCCCCCTGTAGATAACGTCATACAGCCCCCCCTGTAGATAACGCCATACAGCCCCCCCTGTAGATAACGCCATACAGCCCCTTGTAGATAATGCCATACAGACCCCCTGTAGATAACGCCATACAGCGCCCTGTAGATAACGCCATACAGCCCTCCCTGTAGATAACGCCATACAGCCCCCCCTGTAGATAACGCAATACAGCCCTAAACCCCCCTGTAGGTAACGCCATGCAGCCCCCAACAAAAAACGGCCTATAGTTTGTCCTACAAAAGACATGCATCCCCTATCCACAAGATAGGGGATACATGTGTGATCGCTGGCAGCGATAAGGAGAACGGGGGACCAAAAGTCCCCCGAAGTTCTCCATGACAAACCACCGACTTCCGGCGTCTGCGCAGTTCAATAAAAACGAAAGGAGCGCTGGTCACGCATGCGCACAAGCGCGACCGGTGTGCAATTCGTTTCTATGGAGCTGCAGACAGACCCCAGAAGTCAGGTTTGTCATGGAGAACTTCGGGGGACTCTTGGTCCCCGTTCTCCTTATCGCTGGACGTCCCAGCGATCACACATGTATCCCCTCTCCTGTGGAGAGGGGATGCATGCCTTTTGTAGGAATAACCCTTCAGTGGCATCGCGCTGTAGCAGCCATAGCAGCTGCTAGTGGAGCCTCCAGCCATGGGAGGGGGCCCGTGCCGGCGGGCGGCACGGGCCCCCTCATGCTGCGGGCCCCGTAGCAGTCGCTACGGCTGCTACTGCGTTAGTTACGCCACTAATATTTCCAGTTAAATATTGGCTTTAACCATATAATTCAAAGAAACAAATTCTACATGAATAATATAAATAGCTGTGTATTGTGCCGATAGCACAACTATAGAAGGTGAGCAGATAAAGCTATTGCTCTATAGGATCAGTCTCTTTGGAACTAAAATGCTAATCTATGAAGTGCTGTGTCCATGATGTTTTTTTTTTTAGATTGACTATACTAGTAGATAAGAATCGGTTCATAAATAATATGTCATATACTTTTTTTTATACAAAGTGATTGGGGGCATAGAGCACAAAGTTGTTTAAGGATGGGATATGCATAACAAAAAGGATAAATGGGCCCTTCAAAATATACCGTGATTAGATCCTCACTTTGAGGTCACCTCTGCAACACAAGAGAATAAATTCAATCTAGAGCTGGGAAAAGGTTTCTTTACTGTAAGAGCTGTGAAGCTGGGGAGCAGTTTACCTCAGGATCTGAACAAAGATTAACTTCAAGAAAGATGTGGATAATTTTTTTTTCAAAATAAAATAATATAAGTGTCTATGTAGATATAGAATATACTCGACTTAGTTTTATATTTCTGAAGACCATAAATTATCACTTTAGGGCACATTGGATCTCACCCTGTGTTTTTTACCCCTAACATATATATATATATATATATATATATATATATATATATATATATATATATATATCAGACAAAAAATGGCGACAGCACCCTGCAACACTAATGCCACCTAAACCACTAAATATAAATAAATATGCACTAAAGCTAAATCTACTTACAAATAGGGAGGTTCTTAGTGCACATTTTGATCAAAAAGTGTTAGCCCACCTGCCACGACAAGGCGACCTCTGTAAAGTGGGAACCTACGCTGCACATACACCCAGAACTGGGACTAAGCCTACATATATACCTGGGGATGGTAGGATCCAGCATTGAACTGATATATATATATATATATATATATATATATAAAAAATATATTATTTTTTTTAGTTTGCTTGTTGTTTATTTCTATAATTCTCCTGGTTAAAGTGACATATTATTTTTCAACTACTCTATAATTTTATTTTCTGGCAATAATTTAAATTTCTTCTCCAATGTTATATTTCAGTGTAAACTAGCAGTTATGTTGTAGATGCAGCAACTGATACCGCACAGTGGAGTTTATAAGAGATTAGACATTCTTTGTTGACATTTACACTTCTGCTTTGTGAGGAAAAACACCGGACTGTGATGGGAAAATTACCAGATCACGATTCCTCATCTCAACACTTGTCCTGTGCCTTGGATATGAAGTAACTGCTGAAAACAGAGAGGGACTTGCAAGAAGCTGTGTTTATGTATGGTGTCAGCTTCTTTGCTGTCTAACTTGGCTGTAAGCCATTGAGGCATCTGCAGGAGAGTACTGCAGTCTTATAGGATCTTCATATAACAATGGCATGGACTCTGGAGAGCTATTATTCCAGTAAAGTACAACAAGTGAAGATACATTTAACTGAATGTCCACCATTAAACAGTAAAATAGGTCTAGGATTCCGTTGTGATTAATTTAATAATATGTCTATATAGAGGTTGAGGCTTCTTTTTATCTATTCTAGAGCTCCAAATCCCCTATTTCCATTATAACTTTCCTAGAAATAAATGATTAAATTCAGGCTGCCTGGGGTTAGGCATTACGCTCTTATGCTCCCCCTACTGGTGGCTGCAGACAGTAATATTTATATTACTATATAAAGGAAACCAGAGATCTTATGATATATAATGAATTAATCAGGTGGATATGCACTTTAAAGAGGCTCTGTCACCAGATTATCAAATCCCTATCTCCTATTGCATGTGATCGGCGCTGCAATGTAGATAACAGTAACGTTTTTGTTTTTTTTAAAACGATCATTTTTGGCCAAGTTATGAGCAATTTTATATTTATGCAAATGAGCCTTTCTAATGGACAACTGGGCGTGTTTTCTCTTATTTCCAACTGGACGTGTATTGTGTTTGTAACATCTGGGCACGTTTACTTGTTTTACTAACTGGGCGTTGTGAATAGAAGTGTATGATGCTGACGAATCAATGACCAATCAGCATCATGTCAGCATCATACACTTCTATTCACAACGCCCAGCTAGTAAAACAAGTAAGATGTTACAAACACAATACACGCCCAGTTGGAAATAAGAGTAAACACGCCCAGTTGTCCATTAGAAAGGCTCATTTGCATAAATATAAAATTGCTCATAACTTGGCCAAAAATGATAGTTTTTCCAAAAAAAACAAAACGTTACTGTTATCTACATTGCAGCGCCGATCACATGCAATAGGAGATAGGGATTTGATAATCTGGTGACAGAGCCTCTTTAAGGAAGGTTTTACATGCTGCGGATTCAGTGCAGATTTCACATTGACTGACTAATTCCTAGAGTTTTTTGGGGAACCCCTCATATCTTCTCACATCCTGTGTCTTTCTCTAAGGAGATGGACTTTCAGGTTTATGCAACTAGATTTATAAACTCTCTCAATATATATGTATGGCAATCTACATTCATATAGCTACCCAGCGTAAAATCTCTTCATTGTTACTCTCCGCAGTAGCAGCTACGGGGTGCTCTATGATGGTCTCTGAAAAAATACATACCATAGGAACAGATTCTATAAATCATTATACTATTTCCCCAGGACTCTAATACAGTATTTACCTGACAGCCCACTCTAAAGCCCTCTTTTTGACCATCATATTTTATAGTCACCACCCCACTAATCATTATTCCCCTTTTTAAAGTGACTTTCTGTACATTACTATTGGTTGGCATGTGATTTATATGTTAATATTTGAACATTACTTTGAAACTAAAACCAAAAATACCATCAGACATCTAGCAGGTGAGAGGGGATTTGGGATGGTAACCATCCTGCAGACAAAAGGGCACATTATATGGGCATTATATTTTATTAAAAATTATTTTTACTTTTTGAGATACAGCTGCTTTGTATCCTGTATACAGAGCAGCTGTATCTAGCGCTGAAACGTGTATCCGTCAGGTCAGCGGCACTGACAGGTTCAGAGTCAGCCGGTCCTGTGTGTCTCTGACACGCGGGATCCACCTGTTATCGATCACTTAGTTATGAATATCCCGGGAAACATGACAATTCTGTTAGCATTGGCCATTTACCATTAAGGTAACATTTCAAATCTTCATATATTTTGTCCTCCTCCATCTTTCAGTAAAAATTATGACTGTAGAAATGATAGATACAAGCTCATTGATCTTTGGAAGGCAGAGTACGGTATATGAATACTTTTTAAAGGTCATATTATTTAGATATATTAGTTTAGTAAAACTACATAGTTGACGTTTGTTTGCTATAATATAGAGCTCCTCAGGATAAAATGCATTAGATCAATATTACCCACCCATTATTTTATATGTTTACTGGATAAGGTTTATCTATCACATACATCACATGCTCCAGTTATAGCAACCATACTCCAGTTATAAAATTTTGTATATATTCATTTCCTGCTGTTTAAATTTAAAAATGTATGCTTTTATTGTAAGAGGGAAATTTATCGTTTAACTGTAAGGTATGGTGAATTTTAAGCTAAAGAAAGAATTTGATCACTAGCCTTAAAAATAATGAGTCTTTTATTTTATATTGGAGGGATCTGGTTTCTATATTAGAAGCATGTGTTGGTCGGCTTGGTTCATAGTTAAATTTAACTCTTCAGATTTCCAAGAATCTGGAAAGTGACTGTAGAAATGTAAGTAAAGCATATAAAGATAATACTCAAAAATAAAGTTGCCAAAAGGATTAGATAAAAACCCCGACGGTTTAGGCATGATCTGCCAATGATCTAACCAATATCTTATGCATGTCAGGAGAAAGAATGATTAGCCATGTTGGATTTTGACTTTACTTGATCCTTTGTTTCGGAAATAAGCCGCTGCCAGAGATGTCTGACAACAGCTTATTCCACACTACCCATTGAAGTAAACATGCACGTCTAGCCGATACAAGGTGCTGCCTTCCCAATAATGAACCATTACCTACACAAAAACTGAAAACCATGGCTACACTATTTAAGCTATTACTGTTATTATCTATTCGACTATATTCTTGGTAATCAGTTCTTGTATGGGGTTTTCAGACTTCTCAGTGGTTTGTTCATGTTTTTTCTAATAGTATCCATTTAATTGCTTGTTGTCATCCTTAAACACCAAGTTGCTTTTTCTTATGAGCTGGGTATTCTCAAAGTATGTCCGCTATAAGCTTTAGTCTTGTCATGTGTACTTAAGGTAAAAGAACAGGAGTGATCCATATGATGAACTTTATTGAAAATTAAAATGTTTACTAAAAAAACTGAATTTAAGCAAGGGATCTGTGTTGCTATCTACATGGTGCTATAATAGCACATAGTCCTGGATTTAAACTGGACAAGGGGCAATCTCTGCATGAAGTTTGCATGTTTCCCCGAGTTTGTGTGGGCGTCCTCCAGGTACTCTAGTTTTCTCCCATGTCCCAAAAACATACTAATCAGTTAATTGGTTTCCTATGAAATTGGTCCTAATGTGTGTCTGAGATATTTAGACTGTGAGTCCCATTGTAGATAGGGACTGATGTGAGTGATGACAACCTCTGTACAGCGCTGGCGCTACAAAAGCAAAAAGAAAGAAATGATGACATAAATAATTAAGGAGTGGTTAGAATTTTATTTTCGTGTACATTTAAACCCATTCACTGGTACAGAACTTTATAAAGACTCCCAGTTAGTGTTGATCGGAGCTTTGTTTAAATACAGCACTTTCTTGCAGCATATTGTGCCTTGGGGACTTCTATTTAAATGAACTTAAGTTATTAAAATTTAAACCACTTCATTCAATTAACACCATCACATATAAAACACACAACGAGGAGAACATTGTTATTTAGAAAACAGTACTAGACAGACCGTGAAAGTAACACATTGTTATTTATATCAACATTAAAAAGAAAATATATATTTTGTAATTAATGCAAAAATATGTGGAGTCATTTCAGCAGTGGTTTCACAAACATACTATAGGTTATAAATATTCCAAATTAAGAAACACATAATGCTGTAAACTATAGTAAGGTTGGAAAAAGACACAAGTTCATCAAATTCACATTTATAGATTTATTGAATAAACCAAATAGCTGGTTGATGTTGTGCTGCTGGCTTCCTATTAGTATCCACGAGAGAAGCCCTGTAAAATCCCTGGATCATTGAGGCACATTTCACATGGCCGTAATATGTCTGCATTTTAGCATCTGTATTTGGGGTTGTAACAACTCACATGGTGATCTAAGTTTGGTTTAGTGAAACTGCGGCCATCTAACTGCTGTGTGAAACTAGTCTTATCATATATTACAATCTAAGATATCTAGGAGATATTATATCTTGTAAGCGGAGGCGTAGCTAGGGGTTTAGCACAGAGGGGGAAAAACACAGCTGAGTGTGCTTCAATGCAGTGGGCCCCCCAAGGCATTTTTACAACTTCAGAGGCGCATCCGGCAGTTGTAAAACTTAGTTTGCTACTCTACTCTGTTTCTGTAGACCTCCATAGAAGTGAATAGGTGTTATGGAAACAGCATAGCATCGTGAGCTACGCTGTTTGCTCCCACACAAGATAATGCCCCCCATAGCTGCCCCCACACAGGATAATGCCCGATAGCTGCCCCACACAGTATAATGCCCATAGTGCCCCCACACAGAATAATGCACCCATAGCTGCCCCACACAGTGTAATACCCCCATAGCTGCCCCATATAGTATAATGCCCCACGCAGTATAATGACCCATAACGTCCCTAAAACAGTATAATGCCTTCATAACTACCCCATAGAGTATAATGCCCCCATAGCTGCCCCCATACAGTATAATGCCCCCATAGCTGCCCTCATAGGGTATAATGCCCCCATACAGTATAATGTCCCCATAGCTGCCCCTCATTACCCACTATACCCAGTATAATACGCCCATAATGCCTACTAAAAAATAAAAATACTCACCTATCCCCATTCCCACGGCAAGTGGACGAGATTCCTCTGTTCTTCCGATTTGTGCTATGAGTGGCTCAGCGCAGACAGGCACGATGATGTCACTACATCGCGCCTGTCTGCGCTGAGCCACTCACAGCCGTCATTACACAGTGAATGCTAGAGCAGGGAGTTGATTCAACTGGATCTGCATCCTGAAAATGTATGTACAGTTGAAACCGGAACATGACACCGCGGCATCTCAGTGGGCCCGGGGCCACCGCCCTCCCCTGCTAGCTACGCCTTTGCTTGTAAGGCATTTCGTTTCAGGGACATGTAAATGGTGCCCTCTTCAATTGAAAGTCTTGGGTGGCATCATTCTTGAGTATAATTGTAGAAAGAAAGCAAAAAACACACGGCGCCACCTTGTGCAGGTCAAAAGGTTGAGTGGGTGAGGCAGGGGGGCAATTGTCATGCTCACCTAGGTAGGATGTTTTGAAGCGTGAGGATATAACCACAGTGCTGCTGCCAGATCCGAGTCGGTACCCCGAAGGGACCGCTTTGTTGACGGAGAGAAAGGGAGAAAAAATAGAGAAAAAATTGTATCTTGTGGGGGCGCTGCTGCGTGGCGAGATTTATATGAATGAAGTCCAGAGTATGATAAATAAGAAACGTTTATTTCAATAAGTGGCTACGCGTTTCAACGCTGAACAAGCGTCTTCCTCAGGCCATGTACACACTGTGCTGTGCTAAGCACAGTGTGTACATGGCCTGAGGAAGACGCTTGTTCAGCGTTGAAACGCGTAGCCACTTATTGAAATAAACGTTTCTTATTTATCATACTCTGGACTTCATTCATATAAATCTCGCCACGCAGCAGCGCCCCCACAAGATACAATTTTTTCTCTATTTTTTCTCCCTTTCTCTCCGTGAGTATAATTGTGACCTTCTTGTTTCATCCTGTAGTGGTCCATTTTTAGAAAATTGGCTATATTGCTTATATTTGACTGTTATGCTGATTTACAGAAAGGTGAATAATGCAAAGAATCTGAAATTGTGTAAATGAACTGATAGCGACAAACTAAAAAATTGGGCTTTGTTCACACTAGTGTCAAAGCTTCCGTCCATAACATAGCCATCACAACTATGATGGATTTTTTTTCGGATGGATCCCTATGATCCGAAAGAATCCCATTATATATAACAAATGATTCTTGATGTTGCACTACTTTGAAAGTTACACCACTGTTGCACCAATATTAATCTATTAAGTCACAGAATTGCTGCAACTCAATGTAACTACAACCCCAAGACCACAAATTTGTCACTACTAACAATAATCATGCAAGAGTGTCACTCGAAATAAAAGTTCATTGAAAACTGAGGCAGTCGTGCACCTTTCATGTGATTTTCCATGTGAAAACTTCTGCAGCTTTAAAATTCTGAAAATCGCAACACGTGACACACTGCACACCTGTTATAAAAGTATGGTCACTTTCCTGAAGCTATTGTCCAGGACTGGGTTTAGAGGTGTCTATACACTTTAGATTACAATCGACCAATCGACAATGGATTTCGGCAGGACTAGCCGACTACCTGAATTCAACATGCCAGATCCTTTGTTCCCGGAGGAGATACGCTGCTGGCAGAGGTGTCTGGCATCGGCTTATTCCCCTATCCCTACTGAATACATTTGCACACCCAGCTCGATGTATACGGGACTCGGGAGTAGGTTGGCTGAACAAGTGTTCTACTGACCGCTATCCTAAGTGTATGGGCAGTGGGTATATTGAACAACAGGGCAGTATGTGATGAAGTGGAGGTAGGAGTAAAAAAAATAAAAATAAGACATACAGTTTACTGCTATATATAGTGTGAATAGTGCCCTTTGAGGGAAAGTGGTACATCTTGCTGTAACAATATAACCGTTTATTGTGCACCCTTTTCAGTATAAAGGATTTAAATGTGCCTGTTATTGGATGAGACAGACATCTATTGTAAATGGGATTTAACTCTGAAAAACAAGCTAGTATTTGTTGGATAAATTTGGTGCAAATTTTTCACCTGGGAGTATTGCGATGTCAATTCCTTAGTGATAATGAGATGGAAGCACTTTGGAAGGGAATTCTCTTCCGCTCATTTATAACAGTGAATGAGCTTGTAATGTAATATAAAACCTGTTCTTTATAAGGGAAAAAATAATTCTGTGCCTAAACTGCAGGTTTCAGAGCACTGGTTTAATGCTTTCTCAGAAGCAGAATTGAACAACGGCCAAGTTATGCTGAATGCTTGCATGCCAACTAGTGTAAGTCATATATTGTTCCTGGGTAATGTACTGTATGCTCTTTCAAAACTAGAATTTAAAGGAGAATCATGCGACATAAGCGGTGTTCTATCTGCTCGGGTGATGTAACATACCAACGCACATTGCTGCAGGGGGCGTATCCACTTTATTTATAAGCTTTCTAGAAGGTTGCAGTAAAACAAGGCATCTATTTACATTACCATTGGGAAATCTGGTCTCCAAGTCCTAAGTAGTTAATCTGTTTGTGATTTGTCTTGCTTTTTTTCCTATAACTTCAACATTATGCATTGGTGTAATCGGTTTTATTTTATTTTTGTTGCTAGTATTTTATAATGGGAGCGAACAGAACTTTTTTTTAGACTTTTATTTTACATGTTATATCGATAACTTATTTTCTTTCCCTATGTACAGATTGCAGATAACAGTGGTGTACGGTTAGATTGGCACACAGCATTTACTCACATTTTTGGTGTAATTTTTCACAGCATTTTTTGTGCATCCCCTCCCAAGAAAAGCAAAATGTTATTTTGAAGTCTTTTTTAAAATATGAGAAAGCCTACTACTACCCAGAGTTTTTGTTTGTGGTGTTTTTGCAGCGTTTTTGGTGTCAGAGGTATTTTTTCTAAACACATCATACTTTACATATGTTTTTTTCCATAGGCTTATCTATACAATTTCAAAAATGCCAAGAAAAACACATGTTGAAAATGATACAAAATAAAAAACACCATAAAAAATACATGTAAATATTCATGAAACGAATGTAAGAAAAAAACACCATTAAAAAGATTTGAAACTCATGACATTTTTTTCATGCACTTTAAAACCCTGACAAAAAGTGTGTGTGGAGGAGGCCCAATAGTTACTAACTTAAGGTGGGTACTTGCCAGGCAAGTTTGTGATTAGAAATAAAACCCAGACATGTTGTTGCTTTGGGAAAGGTGGAGGAAGCCACTTTTATTAAATCTGAAACCATTTTAAAACAATTACATGCGGAGGCTGAACCTTCCTGCGGAGGCTGAACCTTCCCGTTTATCTAACCTGGGGATGCCTGCTCCTAACCCCCCTGTTACCAGACTGCCCTCTATAAGATGCTCATAGTATTGTACTTCAGGGGTTGTTAGAAAACTTGGCCCTGTTCTAATCTTGCGGTCTCCTGGCCTAATTGGCCAAGAGGCTTCACATGGCTGCAACTGCCAAATGCCTCTCAGCCAATCAGGATGGGAGGTACAATGTTATAAATAGGACAAATCCAACAGCATCTTATAGATGTTCGTGATAATACAGTAACAGATTCACTTTAAAGGGGTTTTCACTTACTATTGGAAATGATCGCATATTGCTATGATATTCTATTATTTCCTGATCTGATCATTTTGGTTGAAGGGGCAATAATGACGCCCTGGACCCACACCCGTCCTCAGAATAATTTCCCTGAAAAACACCCAGCCATCTGCTGTACAGGAAACTCCAAAATACCCCGATTCACTTGAATGGCACTATGCTGCAGTTCCCTGCACAGTGAGTTATCAGTAAATCCGCTGTGCAGGAAAATTGCCAAATAAATCTCTGTCCCTTTGGTCTTGGAATTGGTCCCGTATGTAAGATCCTCACCAACTAAAATTTTATGGTACATGTTATATGAGATATGTTACAACCTTCTAAAATGGGAATACTCCTTTAAGCAGAGAAAACTCTTAGGGCAAAGCCCCACGTGGCGGAATTGCTCTGGAATTCCGCTGCGGACACTCCGCATCGGAAGCCGTTTCTCCATTGCCTTCCACTGCTTTTTAGTAGGGTTCGTTTAGACGATGCGGAAAATTCCGCTGCGGAGCATAGGCTGCGGTGCGGAATTTGGTGTCCGCAGCATACAATGGATGTTGCGGACGTGTGGCGGACTGGTTGCGGACTCATTGCGGAAGTTCTCCATTGACTTCAATGGAGATTCTAAATTCCGCAATGAAGTCCGCAGATGTCATGTACATGTTATGTGTGCTGCGGAGCTTATTGGTTTTTTAACATGACATTTCTTCATTCTGGCTGGACCTATGTATTTCTAGGTCTACAGCCAGACTGAGGAAGTCAATGGGGCTCCCATAATTACGGGTGACTACGTGTGTGCGCCCGTAATTATGGGTGCGTTGCTAGGCGACATCAGTAAATAGTCACTGTCCAGGGTGCTGAAAGAGTTAAGCGATCGGCAGTAACTGTTTCAGCACCCTGGACAGTGACTACCGATCACAATATACATCAACCTGTAAAAAAAATAGAAGTTCATACTTACCGAGAACTCCCTGCTTCTTTCTCCAGTCCGGCTTCCCAGGATGACGTTTCAGTCTAAGTGACGGCTGCAGCCAATCACAGGCTGCAGCGGTCACATGGACTGGCGCGTCATCCAGGGAGGTCGGGCTGGATGCCGAAAGAGGGACGCGTCACCAAGACAACGGCCGGGTAAGTATGAAATTCTTTTACTTTCACTAGGGAAAGTGCTGTCCCTTCTCTCTATCCTGCACTGATAGAGAGAAGGGAAGTACTTTCATCTCAATATGCAACGGCCAGTCCGCATCAATTTACTGCACATTTTGGGCAGATCCGCAACAGAATCTGCAACGCAGATTCTGTGCGGCATTGATGCGGACAGTTGCGGAAGAAATACGCCACGTGGGGCCATGCCCTTAATTATTCATTTCTCTGCTCTATTTTGCTTCTGGTTCAGCGAGATTCTGCACACATCTGGCCATATTTCTCATTTAAAGGCAGTTTTTAACCACAGAGGATGAATATTTATATGTGGTACATTAATTATCGATAAAAAAGGGTAAAAAGCCGTTTTGTATTGGATAGAGCTTGCGTCTCATAACCATAGCCCATTGCGCGGCTATTATCTGCATGTATATACCTGTGTTATTTTTATATCCTATTTTCATTAGTGTTTTTGAAATATAGAAAAAATAAAAGTAACTGCGGCTATGATACACAAGGACAATGCAAATTCTATACCTTACTCTTAATACGTACCTAAAAAAAAGTATATAATCGCCTTCAAATTATGCATCATTTCACATAACAGTCACCAATGTGTACAAGGGCTGATCACAACCAAAAAAAAAAATTACCAAGTATACAACAGTAGCA
Source organism: Rhinoderma darwinii (assembly GCF_050947455.1). Classification (NCBI taxonomy): domain Eukaryota; kingdom Metazoa; phylum Chordata; class Amphibia; order Anura; family Rhinodermatidae; genus Rhinoderma; species Rhinoderma darwinii. Next base: position 223,663,171 of record NC_134688.1, read on the forward strand.
ATATATACTGAGAAAACTGTCCAATGGAGAGATACATGAAATATTCTAGATTTTTCTGTTATTGTCTTTGTGTGTATATGTCCACTACCCCCGGTTTGTAGGGTTTCAGGCAGACGTTAGTTATATTGTCATACATACTTCAGAGACAGTAATAGTCACTGGTGATTTATCACTCTACTTCATATTATAAGCACACCGTGAATGTTATAACTCCAAGCGATATCTCCTCACTGTTTCTGCATGTTACATTGTTACTGTAATGGTCCAACTAGTATATAAAAATACTAATTACATATGAAAAAATTCTTCATTAATTTGCTTGTACTGATTTCTGACTGAAATAGGATATTTTTGCTTGTGGCTTTTGTATTAGCTTAAAGAGTCTGTCACCACATTATAAGTGCCCTATCTCCTATATAAGGAGATGGGCGCTATAATAAAGGTGACAGTAATGCTTTTTATTTAGAAAAACTATCTATTTTAAAACACTTTATTAGCAATTTTTAGCTTTATGCTAATGAGTTTCTTAATGCCCAAGTGGGCGTGTTTTTACTTTAGACCAAGTGGGCGTTGTACAGAGGAGTGTATGACGCTGACCAATCAGGGACCAATCAGCGTCATACACTCCTCTCCATTCATTTACACAGCAGCATCGCGTTCTTACTAGAACACGATGTGCAGCCACATACACAGACATTAACGTTAATCAAGTGTCCTGATAATGAATATACATTACCTCCAGCCTGGAAATCATGTGTATTCAGAATCCTGACACTTCTGAATCTTTTCTGTGAGATTCCAGCAAGCCACACGTAATCTCGTGAGATTACGATGTAAACAAGATTTCGTTTCCCTTGCTGGAAATCTCACAGAAAAGATTCAGAAGTGTCAGGATTCTGAATACACATCTTAGAATCTATGAGGAAATAGTAAGAGATACAAGAGGAGTGAGGACCCTGCTCACAAGAGCTTACAATCTATGAGGAAATAGTAAGAGATACAAGAGGAGTGAGGACACTGCTCACAAGAGCTTACAATCTATGAGGAAATAGTAAGAGATACAAAAGGAGTGAGGACCCTGCTCACAAGAGCTTACAATCTATGAGGAAATAGTAAGAGATACAAGAGGAGTGAGGACCCTGCTCACAAGAGCTTACAATCTATGAGGAAATAGTTAGAGATACAAGAGGAGTGAGAACCCTGATCACAAGAGCTTACAATCTATGAGGAAATAGTAAGAGACACAAGAGGAGTGAGGACCCTGCTCACAAGAGCTTACAATCTATGAGGAAATAGTAAGAGATACAGGAGGAGTGAGGACCCTGCTCACAAGAGCTTACAATCTATGAGGAAATAGTAAGAGATACAAGAGGAGTGAGGACCCTGCTCACAAGAGCTTACAATCTATGAGGAAATAGTAAGAGATACAAGAGGAGTGAGGACCCTGCTCACAAGAGCTTACAATCTATGAGGGAATAGTAAGAGATACAAGAGGAGTGAGGACCCTGCTCACAAGAGCTTACAATCTATAATGAAATAGTAAGAGATACAAGAGGAGTGAGGACCCTGCTCACAAGAGCTTACAATCTATGAGGAAATAGTAAGAGATACAAGAGGAGTGAGGACCCTGCTCACAAGAGCTTACAATCTATGAGGAAATAGTAAGAGATACAAGAGGAGTGAGGACCCTGCTCACAAGAGCTTACAATCTATGAGGAAATAGTAAGAGATACAAGAAGAGTGAGGACCCTGCTCACAAGAGCTTACAATCTATGAGGAAATAGTAAGAGATACAAGAGGAGTGAGGACCCTGCTCACAAGAGCTTACAATCTATAATGAAATAGTAAGAGATACAAGAGGAGTGAGGACCCTGCTCACAAGAGCTTACAATCTATGAGGAAATAGTAAGAGATACAAGAGGAGTGAGGACCCTGCTCACAAGAGCTTACAATCTATGAGGAAATAGTAAGAGATACAAGAGGAGTGAGGACCCTGCTCACAAGAGCTTACAATCTATGAGAAAATAGTAAGAGATACAAGAGGAGTGAGGACCCTGCTCACAAGAGCTTACAATCTATGAGTAAATAATAAGAGATACAAGAAGAGTGAGGCCCCTGCTCACAAGAGCTTACAATCTATGAGGAAATAGTAAGAGATACAAGAGGAGTGAGGACCCTGCTCACAAGAGCTTACAATCTATAATGAAATAGTAAGAGATACAAGAGGAGTGAGGACCCTGCTCACAAGAGCTTACAATCTATGAGGAAATAGTAAGAGATACAAGAGGAGTGAGGACCCTGCTCACAAGAGCTTACAATCTATAATGAAATAGTAAGAGATACAAGAGGAGTGAGGACCCTGCTCACAAGAGCTTACAATCTATGAGGAAATAGTAAGAGATACAAGAGGAGTGAGGACCCTGCTCACAAGAGCTTACAATCTATGAGGAAATAGTAAGAGATACAAGAGGAGTGAGGACCCTGCTCACAAGAGCTTACAATCTATGAGAAAATAGTAAGAGATACAAGAGGAGTGAGGACCCTGCTCACAAGAGCTTACAATCTATGAGTAAATAATAAGAGATACAAGAAGAGTGAGGCCCCTGCTCACAAGAGCTTACAATCTATGAGGAAATAGTAAGAGATACAAGAGGAGTGAGGACCCTGCTCACAAGAGCTTACAATCTATGAGGAAATAGTAAGAGATACAAGAGGAGTGAGGACCCTGCTCACAAGAGCTTACAATCTATGAGGGAATAGTAAGAGATACAAGAGGAGTGAGGACCCTGCTCACAAGAGCTTACAGTCTATGAGGAAATAGTAAGAGATACAAGAGGAGTGAGGACCCTGCTCACAAGAGCTTACATTCTATGAGGATATAGTAAGAGATACAAGAGGAGTGAGGACCCTGCTCACAAGAGCTTACAATCTATGAGGAAATAGTAAGAGATACAAGAGGAGTGAGAACCCTGCTCACAAGAGCTTACAATCTATGAGGAAATAGTAAGAGATACAAGAGGAGTGAGGACCCTGCTCACAAGAGCTTACAATCTATAATGAAATAGTAAGAGATACAAGAGGAGTGAGGACCCTGCTCACAAGAGCTTACAATCTATGAGGAAATAGTAAGAGATACAAGAGGAGCGAGGACCCTTCTCACAAGAGCTTACAATCTATGAGGAAATAGTGAGAGATACAAGAGGAGTGAGGACCCTGCTCACAAGAGCTTACAATCTATGAGGAAATAGTAAGAGATACAAGAAGAGTGAGGACCCTGCTCACAAGAGCTTACACTCTATGAGGAAATAGTAAGAGATACAGGAGTAGTGAGGACCCTGCTCACAAGAGCTTACAATCTATGAGGAAATAGTAAGAGATACAAGAGGAGTGAGGACCCTGCTCACAGGAGCTTACAATCTATGAGGAAATAGTAAGAGATACAAGAGGAGTGAGGACCCTGCTCACAAGAGCTTACAATCTATGAGGAAATAGTAAGAGATACAAGGGGAGTGAGGACCCTGCTCACAAGAGCTTACAATCTATAATGAAATAGTAAGAGATACAAGAGGAGTGAGGACCCTGCTCACAAGAGCTTACAGTCTATGAGGAAATAGTAAGAGATACAAGAGGAGTGAGGACCCTGCTCACAAGAGCTTACATTCTATGAGGATATAGTAAGAGATACAAGAGGAGTGAGGACACTGCTCACAAGAGCTTACAATCTATGAGGAAATAGTAAGAGATACAAGAGGAGCGAGGACCCTGCTCACAAGAGCTTACAATCTATGAGGAAATAGTAAGAAATACAAGAGGGGTGAGGACCCTGCTCACAAGAGCTTACATTCTATGAGGATATAGTAAGAGATACAAGAGGAGTGAGGACCCTGCTCACAAGAGCTTACAATCTATGAGGAAATAGTAAGAGATACAAGAGGAGCGAGGACCCTTCTCACAAGAGCTTACAATCTATGAGGAAATAGTGAGAGATACAAGAGGAGTGAGGACCCTGCTCACAAGAGCTTACACTCTATGAGGAAATAGTAAGACATACAGGAGTAGTGAGGACCCTGCTCACAAGAGCTTACAATCTATGAGGAAATAGTAAGAGATACAAGAGGAGTGAGGACCCTGCTCACAGGAGCTTACAATCTATGAGGAAATAGTAAGAGATACAAGAGGAGTGAGGACCCTGCTCACAAGAGCTTACAATCTATGAGGAAATAGTAAGAGATACAAGGGGAGTGAGGACCCTGCTCACAAGAGCTTACAATCTATAATGAAATAGTAAGAGATACAAGAGGAGTGAGGACCCTGCTCACAAGAGCTTACATTCTATGAGGATATAGTAAGCGATACAAGAGGAGTGAGGACCCTGCTCACAAGAGCTTACAATCTATGAGGGAATAGTAAGAGATACAAGAGGAGTGAGGACCCTGCTCACAAGAGCTTACAGTCTATGAGGAAATAGTAAGAGATACAAGAGGAGTGAGGACCCTGCTCACAAGAGCTTACATTCTATGAGGATATAGTAAGAGATACAAGAGGAGTGAGGACCCTGCTCACAAGAGCTTACAATCTATGAGGAAATAGTAAGAGATACAAGAGGAGCGAGGACCCTTCTCACAAGAGCTTACAATCTATGAGGAAATAGTGAGAGATACAAGAGGAGTGAGGACCCTGCTCACAAGAGTTTACAATCTATGAGGAAATAGTAAGAGATACAAGAGGAGTGAGGACCCTGCTCACAAGAGCTTACAATCTATGAGGAAATAGTAAGAGATACAAGAAGAGTGAGGACCCTGCTCACAAGAGCTTAAACTCTATGAGGAAATAGTAAGAGATACAGGAGTAGTGAGGACCCTGCTCACAAGAGCTTACAATCTATGAGGAAATAGTAAGAGATACAAGAGGAGTGAGGACCCTGCTCACAAGAGCTTACAATCTATGAGGAAATAGTAAGAGATACAAGAGGAGTGAGAACCCTGCTCACAAGAGCTTACAATCTATGAGGGAATAGTAAGAGATACAAGAGGAGTGAGGACCCTGCTCACAGGAGCTTACAATCTATGAGGAAATAGTAAGAGATACAAGAGGAGTGAGGACCCTGCTCACAAGAGCTTACAATCTATGAGGAAATAGTAAGAGACACAAGAGGAGTGAGGACCCTGCTCACAAGAGCTTACAATCTATGAGGAAATAGTAATAGATACAAGGGGAGTGAGGACCCTGCTCACAAGAGCTTACAATCTATGAGGAAATAGTAAGAGATACAAGGGGAGTGAGGACCCTGCTCACAAGAGCTTACAATCTATGAGGAAATAGTAAGAGATACAAGAGGAGTGAGGCCCCTGCTCACAAGAGCTTACAATCTATGAGGAAATAGTAAGAGATACAAGAGGAGTGAGGACCCTGCTCACAAGAGCTTACAATCTATGAGGAAATAGTAAGAGATATAAGAGGAGTGAGGACCCTGCTCACAAGAGCTTACAATCTATGAGGAAATAGTAAGAGATACAAGAGGGGTGAGGACCCTGCTCACAAGAGCTTACAATCTATGAGGAAATAGTAAGAGATACAAGAGGAGTGAGGACCCTGCTCACAAGAGCTTACACTCTATGAGGAAATAGTAAGAGATACAAGAGGAGTGAAGACCCTGCTCACAAGAGCTTACAATCTATGAGGAAATAGTAAGAGATACAAGAGGAGTGAGGACCCCGCTCACAAGAGCTTACAATCTATGAGGAAATAGTAAGAGATACAAGAGGAGTGAGGACCCTGCTCACAAGAGCTTACAATCTATGAGGAAATAGTAAGAGATACAAGAAGAGTGAGGACCCTGCTCACAAGAGCTTAAACTCTATGAGGAAATAGTAAGAGATACAGGAGTAGTGAGGACCCTGCTCACAAGAGCTTACAATCTATGAGGAAATAGTAAGAGATACAAGAAGAGTGAGGACCCTGCTCACAAGAGCTTACAATCTATGAGGAAATAGTAAGAGATACAAGAGGAGTGAGAACCCTGCTCACAAGAGCTTACAATCTATGAGGAAATAGTAAGAGATACAAGAGGAGTGAGGACCCTGCTCACAAGAGCTTAAACTCTATGAGGAAATAGTAAGAGATATAAGAGGAGTGAGGACCCTGCTCACAAGAGCTTACAATCTATGAGGAAATAGTAAGAGATACAAGAGGAGTGACGACACTGCTCACAAGAGCTTACAATCTATGAGGAAATAGTAAGAGATACAAGAGTGAGGACCCTGATCACAAGAGCTTACAATATATGAGGAAATAGTAAGAGATACAAGAGGAGTGAGGACCCTGCTCACAAGAGCTTACAATCTATGAGGAAATAGTAAGAGATACAAGAGGAGTGAGGACCCTGCTCACAAGAGCTTACAATCTATGAGGAAATAGTAAGAGATACAAGAGGAGTGAGGACCCTGCTCACAAGAGCTTACAGTCTATGAGGAAATAGTAAGAGATACAAGAGGAGTGAGGACCCTGCTCACAAGAGCTTACAATCTATGAGGAAATAGTAAGAGATACAAGAGGAGTGAGGACCCTGCTCACAAGAGCTTACAATCTATGAGGGAATAGTAAGAGATACAAGAGGAGTGAGGACCCTGCTCACAGGAGCTTACAATCTATGAGGAAATAGTAAGAGATACAAGAGGAGTGAGGACCCTGCTCACAAGAGCTTACAATCTATGAGGAAATAGTAAGAGATACAAGAGGAGTGAGGACCCTGCTCACAAGAGCTTACAATCTATGAGGGAATAGTAAGAGATACAAGAGGAGTGAGGACCCTGCTCACAAGAGCTTACAGTCTATGAGGAAATAGTAAGAGATACAAGAGGAGTGAGGACCCTGCTCACAAGAGCTTACATTCTATGAGGATATAGTAAGAGATACAAGAGGAGTGAGGACCCTGCTCACAAGAGCTTACAATCTATGAGGAAATAGTAAGAGATACAAGAGGAGTGAGAACCCTGCTCACAAGAGCTTACAATCTATGAGGAAATAGTAAGAGATACAAGAGGAGTGAAGACCCTGCTCACAAGAGCTTACAATCTATGAGGAAATAGTAAGAGATACAAGAGGAGTGAGGACCCTGCTCACAAGAGCTTACAATCTATAATGAAATAGTAAGAGATACAAGAGGAGTGAGGACCCTGCTCTCAAGAGCTTACAATCTATGAGGAAATAGTAAGAGATACAAGAGGAGTGAGGACCCTGCTCACAAGAGCTTACAATCTATAATGAAATAGTAAGAGATACAAAAGGAGTGAGGACCCTGCTCACAAGAGCTTACAATCTATGAGGAAATAGTAAGAGATACAAGAGGAGTGAGGACCCTGCTCACAAGAGCTTACACTCTATGAGGAAATAGTAAGAGATACAAGAGGAGTGAGGACCCTGCTCACAAGAGCTTACAATCTATAATGAAATAGTAAGAGATACAAGAGGAGTGAGGACCCTGCTCACAAGAGCTTACAATCTATGAGGAAATAGTAAGAGATACAAGAGAAGTGAGGACCCTGCTCACAAGAGCTTACAATCTATGAGAAAATAGTAAGAGATACAAGAGGAGTGAGGACCCTGCTCACAAGAGCTTACAATCTATGAGGAAATAGTAAGAGATACAAGAGGAGTGAGGACCCTGCTCACAAGAGCTTACAATCTATAATGAAATAGTAAGAGATACAAGAGGAGTGAGGACCCTGCTCACAAGAGCTTACAATCTATGAGGAAATAGTAAGAGATACAAGAGAAGTGAGGACCCTGCTCACAAGAGCTTACAATCTATGAGAAAATAGTAAGAGATACAAGAGGAGCGAGGACCCTTCTCACAAGAGCTTACAATCTATGAGGAAATAGTGAGAGATACAAGAGGAGTGAGGACCCTGCTCACAAGAGCTTACAATCTATGAGGAAATAGTAAGAGATACAAGAAGAGTGAGGACCCTGCTCACAAGAGCTTACACTCTATGAGGAAATAGTAAGAGATACAGGAGTAGTGAGGACCCTGCTCACAAGAGCTTACAATCTATGAGGAAATAGTAAGAGATACAAGAGGAGTGAGGACCATGCTCACAGGAGCTTACAATCTATGAGGAAATAGTAAGAGATACAAGAGGAGTGAGGACCCTGATCACAAGAGCTTACAATCTATGAGGAAATAGTAAGAGATACAAGAGGAGCGAGGACCCTGCTCACAAGAGCTTACAATCTATGAGGAAATAGTAAGAGATACAAGGGGAGTGAGGACCCTGCTCACAAGAGCTTACAATCTATGAGGAAATAGTAAGAGATACAAGAGGAGTGAGGCCCCTGATCACAAGAGCTTACAATCTATGAGGAAATAGTAAGAGATACAAGAGGAGTGAGGACCCTGCTCACAAGAGCTTACAATCTATGAGGGAATAGTAAGAGATACAAGAGGAGTGAGGACCCTGCTCACAAGAGCTTACAGTCTATGAGGAAATAGTAAGAGATACAAGAGGAGTGAGGACCCTGCTCACAAGAGCTTACATTCTATGAGGATATAGTAAGAGATACAAGAGGAGTGAGGACCCTGCTCACAAGAGCTTACAATCTATGAGGAAATAGTAAGAGATACAAGAGGAGTGAGAACCCTGCTCACAAGAGCTTACAATCTATGAGGAAATAGTAAGAGATACAAGAGGAGTGAAGACCCTGCTCACAAGAGCTTACAATCTATGAGGAAATAGTAAGAGATACAAGAGGAGTGAGGACCCTGCTCACAAGAGCTTACAATCTATAATGAAATAGTAAGAGATACAAGAGGAGTGAGGACCCTGCTCTCAAGAGCTTACAATCTATGAGGAAATAGTAAGAGATACAAGAGGAGTGAGGACCCTGCTCACAAGAGCTTACAATCTATAATGAAATAGTAAGAGATACAAAAGGAGTGAGGACCCTGCTCACAAGAGCTTACAATCTATGAGGAAATAGTAAGAGATACAAGAGGAGTGAGGACCCTGCTCACAAGAGCTTACACTCTATGAGGAAATAGTAAGAGATACAAGAGGAGTGAGGACCCTGCTCACAAGAGCTTACAATCTATAATGAAATAGTAAGAGATACAAGAGGAGTGAGGACCCTGCTCACAAGAGCTTACAATCTATGAGGAAATAGTAAGAGATACAAGAGAAGTGAGGACCCTGCTCACAAGAGCTTACAATCTATGAGAAAATAGTAAGAGATACAAGAGGAGTGAGGACCCTGCTCACAAGAGCTTACAATCTATGAGGAAATAGTAAGAGATACAAGAGGAGTGAGGACCCTGCTCACAAGAGCTTACAATCTATAATGAAATAGTAAGAGATACAAGAGGAGTGAGGACCCTGCTCACAAGAGCTTACAATCTATGAGGAAATAGTAAGAGATACAAGAGAAGTGAGGACCCTGCTCACAAGAGCTTACAATCTATGAGAAAATAGTAAGAGATACAAGAGGAGCGAGGACCCTTCTCACAAGAGCTTACAATCTATGAGGAAATAGTGAGAGATACAAGAGGAGTGAGGACCCTGCTCACAAGAGCTTACAATCTATGAGGAAATAGTAAGAGATACAAGAAGAGTGAGGACCCTGCTCACAAGAGCTTACACTCTATGAGGAAATAGTAAGAGATACAGGAGTAGTGAGGACCCTGCTCACAAGAGCTTACAATCTATGAGGAAATAGTAAGAGATACAAGAGGAGTGAGGACCATGCTCACAGGAGCTTACAATCTATGAGGAAATAGTAAGAGATACAAGAGGAGTGAGGACCCTGATCACAAGAGCTTACAATCTATGAGGAAATAGTAAGAGATACAAGAGGAGCGAGGACCCTGCTCACAAGAGCTTACAATCTATGAGGAAATAGTAAGAGATACAAGGGGAGTGAGGACCCTGCTCACAAGAGCTTACAATCTATGAGGAAATAGTAAGAGATACAAGAGGAGTGAGGCCCCTGATCACAAGAGCTTACAATCTATGAGGAAATAGTAAGAGATACAAGAGGAGTGAGGACCCTGCTCACAAGAGCTTACAATCTATGAGGAAATACTAAGAGACACAAGAGGAGTGAGGACCCTGCTCACAAAAGCTTACAATCTATGAGGAAATACTAAGAGGCACAAGAGGAGTGAGGACCCTGCTCACAAGAGCTTACAATCTATGAGGAAATAGTAAGAGATATAAGAGGAGTGAGGACCCTGCTCACAAGAGCTTACAATCTATGAGGAAATAGTAAGAGATACAAGAGGAGTGAGGACCCCACTCACAAGAGCTTACAATCTATGAGGAAATAGTAAGAGATACAAGAGGAGAGAGGACCCTGCTCACAAGAGCTTACAATCTATGAGGAAATAGTAATAGATACAAGAGGAGTGAGGACCCTGCTCACAAGAGCTTACAATCTATGAGGAAATAGGAGGAGATGCAAGAGGAGTGAGGACCCTGCTCACAAGAGCTTACAATCTATGAGGAAATAGTAAGAGATACAAGAGGAGTGAGGACCATGCTCACAAGAGCTTACAATCTATGAGGAAATAGTAAGAGATACAAGAGGAGTGAGGACCCTGCTCACAAGAGCTTACAATCTATGAGGAAATAGTAAGAGATACAAGAGGAGTGAGGACCCTGCTCACAAGAGCTTACAATCTATGAGTAAATAATAAGAGATACAAGAAGAGTGAGGACCCTGCTCACAAGAGCTTACAATCTATGAGGAAATAGTAAGAGATACAAGAGGAGTGAGGACCCTGCTCACAAGAGCTTACAATCTATGAGTAAATAATAAGAGATACAAGAAGAGTGAGGACCCTGCTTACAAGAGCTTACAATCTATGAGGAAATAGTAAGATATACAAGAGGAGTGAGGACCCTGCTCACAAGAGCTTACAATCTATGAGGAAATAGTAAGAGATACAAGAGGAGTGAGGACCCTGCTCACAAGAGCTTACAATCTATAATGAAATAGTAAGAGATACAAGAGGAGTGAGGACCCTGCTCACAAGAGCTTACAATCTATGAGGAAATAGTAAGAGATACAAGAGGAGCGAGGACCCTTCTCACAAGAGCTTACAATCTATGAGGAAATAGTGAGAGATACAAGAGGAGTGAGGGCCCTGCTCACAAGAGCTTACAATCTATGAGGGAATAGTAAGAGATACAAGAGGAGTGAGGACCCTGCTCACAAGAGTTTACAATCTATGAGGAAATAGTAAGAGATACAAGAGGAGTGAGGACCCTGCTCACAAGAGCTTACAATCTATGAGGAAATAGTAAGAGATACAAGAAGAGTGAGGACCCTGCTCACAAGAGCTTACACTCTATGAGGAAATAGTAAGAGATACAGGAGTAGTGAGGACCCTGCTCACAAGAGCTTACAATCTATGAGGAAATAGTAAGAGATACAAGAGGAGTGAGGCCCCTGATCACAAGAGCTTACAATCTATGAGGAAATAGTAAGAGATACAAGGGGAGTGAGGACCCTGCTCACAAGAGCTTACAATCTATGAGGAAATAGTAAGAGATACAAGAGGAGTGAGGCCCCTGATCACAAGAGCTTACAATCTATGAGGAAATAGTAAGAGATACAAGAGGAGTGAGGACCCTGCTCACAAGAGCTTACAATCTATGAGGAAATACTAAGAGACACAAGAGGAGTGAGGACCCTGCTCACAAAAGCTTACAATCTATGAGGAAATACTAAGAGGCACAAGAGGAGTGAGGACCCTGCTCACAAGAGCTTACAATCTATGAGGAAATAGTAAGATATATAAGAGGAGTGAGGACCCTGCTCACAAGAGCTTACAATCTATGAGGAAATAGTAAGAGATACAAGAGGAGTGAGGACCCTGCTCACAAGAGCTTACAATCTATGAGGAAATAGTAAGAGATACAAGAGGAGTGAGGACCCCACTCACAAGAGCTTACAATCTATGAGGAAATAGTAAGAGATACAAGAGGAGAGAGGACCCTGCTCACAAGAGCTTACAATCTATGAGGAAATAGTAATAGATACAAGAGGAGTGAGGACCCTGCTCACAAGAGCTTACAATCTATGAGGAAATAGTAAGAGATACAAGAAGAGTGAGGACCCTGCTCACAAGAGCTTACACTCTATGAGGAAATAGTAAGAGATACAGGAGTAGTGAGGACCCTGCTCACAAGAGCTTACAATCTATGAGGAAATAGTAAGAGATACAAGAGGAGCGAGGACCCTGCTCACAAGAGCTTACAATCTATGAGGAAATAGTAAGAGATACAAGGGGAGTGAGGACCCTGCTCACAAGAGCTTACAATCTATGAGGAAATAGTAAGAGATACAAGAGGAGTGAGGCCCCTGATCACAAGAGCTTACAATCTATGAGGAAATAGTAAGAGATACAAGAGGAGTGAGGACCCTGCTCACAAGAGCTTACAATCTATGAGGGAATAGTAAGAGATACAAGAGGAGTGAGGACCCTGCTCACAAGAGCTTACAGTCTATGAGGAAATAGTAAGAGATACAAGAGGAGTGAGGACCCTGCTCACAAGAGCTTACATTCTATGAGGATATAGTAAGAGATACAAGAGGAGTGAGGACCCTGCTCACAAGAGCTTACAATCTATGAGGAAATAGTAAGAGATACAAGAGGAGTGAGAACCCTGCTCACAAGAGCTTACAATCTATGAGGAAATAGTAAGAGATACAAGAGGAGTGAAGACCCTGCTCACAAGAGCTTACAATCTATGAGGAAATAGTAAGAGATACAAGAGGAGTGAGGACCCTGCTCACAAGAGCTTACAATCTATAATGAAATAGTAAGAGATACAAGAGGAGTGAGGACCCTGCTCTCAAGAGCTTACAATCTATGAGGAAATAGTAAGAGATACAAGAGGAGTGAGGACCCTGCTCACAAGAGCTTACAATCTATAATGAAATAGTAAGAGATACAAAAGGAGTGAGGACCCTGCTCACAAGAGCTTACAATCTATGAGGAAATAGTAAGAGATACAAGAGGAGTGAGGACCCTGCTCACAAGAGCTTACACTCTATGAGGAAATAGTAAGAGATACAAGAGGAGTGAGGACCCTGCTCACAAGAGCTTACAATCTATAATGAAATAGTAAGAGATACAAGAGGAGTGAGGACCCTGCTCACAAGAGCTTACAATCTATGAGGAAATAGTAAGAGATACAAGAGAAGTGAGGACCCTGCTCACAAGAGCTTACAATCTATGAGAAAATAGTAAGAGATACAAGAGGAGTGAGGACCCTGCTCACAAGAGCTTACAATCTATGAGGAAATAGTAAGAGATACAAGAGGAGTGAGGACCCTGCTCACAAGAGCTTACAATCTATAATGAAATAGTAAGAGATACAAGAGGAGTGAGGACCCTGCTCACAAGAGCTTACAATCTATGAGGAAATAGTAAGAGATACAAGAGAAGTGAGGACCCTGCTCACAAGAGCTTACAATCTATGAGAAAATAGTAAGAGATACAAGAGGAGCGAGGACCCTTCTCACAAGAGCTTACAATCTATGAGGAAATAGTGAGAGATACAAGAGGAGTGAGGACCCTGCTCACAAGAGCTTACAATCTATGAGGAAATAGTAAGAGATACAAGAAGAGTGAGGACCCTGCTCACAAGAGCTTACACTCTATGAGGAAATAGTAAGAGATACAGGAGTAGTGAGGACCCTGCTCACAAGAGCTTACAATCTATGAGGAAATAGTAAGAGATACAAGAGGAGTGAGGACCATGCTCACAGGAGCTTACAATCTATGAGGAAATAGTAAGAGATACAAGAGGAGTGAGGACCCTGATCACAAGAGCTTACAATCTATGAGGAAATAGTAAGAGATACAAGAGGAGCGAGGACCCTGCTCACAAGAGCTTACAATCTATGAGGAAATAGTAAGAGATACAAGGGGAGTGAGGACCCTGCTCACAAGAGCTTACAATCTATGAGGAAATAGTAAGAGATACAAGAGGAGTGAGGCCCCTGATCACAAGAGCTTACAATCTATGAGGAAATAGTAAGAGATACAAGAGGAGTGAGGACCCTGCTCACAAGAGCTTACAATCTATGAGGAAATACTAAGAGACACAAGAGGAGTGAGGACCCTGCTCACAAAAGCTTACAATCTATCAGGAAATACTAAGAGGCACAAGAGGAGTGAGGACCCTGCTCACAAGAGCTTACAATCTATGAGGAAATAGTAAGAGATATAAGAGGAGTGAGGACCCTGCTCACAAGAGCTTACAATCTATGAGGAAATAGTAAGAGATACAAGAGGAGTGAGGACCCCACTCACAAGAGCTTACAATCTATGAGGAAATAGTAAGAGATACAAGAGGAGAGAGGACCCTGCTCACAAGAGCTTACAATCTATGAGGAAATAGTAATAGATACAAGAGGAGTGAGGACCCTGCTCACAAGAGCTTACAATCTATGAGGAAATAGGAGGAGATGCAAGAGGAGTGAGGACCCTGCTCACAAGAGCTTACAATCTATGAGGAAATAGTAAGAGATACAAGAGGAGTGAGGACCATGCTCACAAGAGCTTACAATCTATGAGGAAATAGTAAGAGATACAAGAGGAGTGAGGACCCTGCTCACAAGAGCTTACAATCTATGAGGAAATAGTAAGAGATACAAGAGGAGTGAGGACCCTGCTCACAAGAGCTTACAATCTATGAGTAAATAATAAGAGATACAAGAAGAGTGAGGACCCTGCTCACAAGAGCTTACAATCTATGAGGAAATAGTAAGAGATACAAGAGGAGTGAGGACCCTGCTCACAAGAGCTTACAATCTATGAGTAAATAATAAGAGATACAAGAAGAGTGAGGACCCTGCTTACAAGAGCTTACAATCTATGAGGAAATAGTAAGATATACAAGAGGAGTGAGGACCCTGCTCACAAGAGCTTACAATCTATGAGGAAATAGTAAGAGATACAAGAGGAGTGAGGACCCTGCTCACAAGAGCTTACAATCTATAATGAAATAGTAAGAGATACAAGAGGAGTGAGGACCCTGCTCACAAGAGCTTACAATCTATGAGGAAATAGTAAGAGATACAAGAGGAGCGAGGACCCTTCTCACAAGAGCTTACAATCTATGAGGAAATAGTGAGAGATACAAGAGGAGTGAGGGCCCTGCTCACAAGAGCTTACAATCTATGAGGGAATAGTAAGAGATACAAGAGGAGTGAGGACCCTGCTCACAAGAGTTTACAATCTATGAGGAAATAGTAAGAGATACAAGAGGAGTGAGGACCCTGCTCACAAGAGCTTACAATCTATGAGGAAATAGTAAGAGATACAAGAAGAGTGAGGACCCTGCTCACAAGAGCTTACACTCTATGAGGAAATAGTAAGAGATACAGGAGTAGTGAGGACCCTGCTCACAAGAGCTTACAATCTATGAGGAAATAGTAAGAGATACAAGAGGAGTGAGGCCCCTGATCACAAGAGCTTACAATCTATGAGGAAATAGTAAGAGATACAAGGGGAGTGAGGACCCTGCTCACAAGAGCTTACAATCTATGAGGAAATAGTAAGAGATACAAGAGGAGTGAGGCCCCTGATCACAAGAGCTTACAATCTATGAGGAAATAGTAAGAGATACAAGAGGAGTGAGGACCCTGCTCACAAGAGCTTACAATCTATGAGGAAATACTAAGAGACACAAGAGGAGTGAGGACCCTGCTCACAAAAGCTTACAATCTATGAGGAAATACTAAGAGGCACAAGAGGAGTGAGGACCCTGCTCACAAGAGCTTACAATCTATGAGGAAATAGTAAGATATATAAGAGGAGTGAGGACCCTGCTCACAAGAGCTTACAATCTATGAGGAAATAGTAAGAGATACAAGAGGAGTGAGGACCCTGCTCACAAGAGCTTACAATCTATGAGGAAATAGTAAGAGATACAAGAGGAGTGAGGACCCCACTCACAAGAGCTTACAATCTATGAGGAAATAGTAAGAGATACAAGAGGAGAGAGGACCCTGCTCACAAGAGCTTACAATCTATGAGGAAATAGTAATAGATACAAGAGGAGTGAGGACCCTGCTCACAAGAGCTTACAATCTATGAGGAAATAGGAGGAGATGCAAGAGGAGTGAGGACCCTGCTCACAAGAGCTTACAATCTATGAGGAAATAGTAAGAGATACAAGAGGAGTGAGGACCCTGCTCACAAGAGCTTACAATCTATGAGGAAATAGTAAGAGATACAAGAGGAGTGAGGACCCTGCTCACAAGAGCTTACAATCTATGAGTAAATAATAAGAGATACAAGAAGAGTGAGGACCCTGCTTACAAGAGCTTACAATCTATGAGGAAATAGTAAGAGATACAAGAGGAGTGAGGACCCTGCTCACAAGAGCTTACAATCTATGAGGAAATAGTAAGAGATACAAGAGGAGTGAGGACCCTGCTCACAAGAGCTTACAATCTATGAGTAAATAATAAGAGATACAAGAAGAGTGAGGACCCTGCTCACAAGAGCTTACAATCTATGAGGAAATAGTAAGATATACAAGAGGAGTGAGGACCCTGCTCACAAGAGCTTACAATCTATGAGGAAACCGTAAGAGATACAAGAGGAGTGAGGACCCTGCTCACAAGAGCTAACAATCTATGAGGGAATAGTAAGAGATACAAGAGAACTGAGGACCCTGCTCACAAGAGCTTACACTCTATGAGGAAATAGTAAGAGATACAAGAGGAGTGAGGACCCTGCTCACGAGAGTTTACAATCTATGAGGAAATAGTAAGAGATACAAGAGGAGTGAGGACCCTGCTCACAAGAGCTTACAATCTATGAGGAAATAGTAAGAGATACAAGAGGAGTGAGGACCCTGCTCACAAGAGCTTACAATCTATGAGGAAATAGTAAGAGATACAAGAGGAGTGAGGACCCTGCTCACAAGAGCTTAAAATCTATGAGGAAATAGTAAGAGATACAAGAGGGGTGAGGACCCTGCTCACAAGAGCTTACAATCTATGAGGAAATAGTAAGAGATACATTAGAAGTGAGGACCCTGCTCACAAGAGCTTACAATCTATGAGGAAATAGTAAGAGATACAAGAGGAGTGAGGACCCTGCTCACAAGAGCTTACAATCTATGAGGAAATAGTAAGAGATACAAGAGGAGTGAGGACCCTGTTCACAAGAGCTTACAATCTATGAGGAAATAGTAAGATATACAAGAGGAGTGAGGACCCTGCTCACAAGAGCTTACAATCTATGGGGAAATAGTAAGAGATATAAGAAGAGTGAGGACCCTGCTCACAAGAGCTTACAATCTATGAGGAAATAGTAAGAGATACAAGAGGGGTGAGGACCCTGCTCACAAGAGCTTACAATCTATGAGGAAATAGTAAGAGATACAAGAGGAGTGAGGACCCTGATCACAAGAGCTTACAATCTATGAGGAAATAGTAAGAGATACATGAGGAGTGAGAACCCTGCTCACAAGAGCTTACAATCTATGAGGAAATAGTAAGAGACACAAGAGGAGTGAGGACCCTGCTCACAAGAGCTTACAATCTATGAGGAAATAGTAAGATATACAAGAGGGGTGAGGACCCTGCTCACAAGAGCTTACAATCTATGAGGGAATAGTAAGAGATACAAGAGGGGTGAGGACCCTGCTCACAAGAGCTTACAATCTATGAGGAAATAGTAAGAGATACAAGAGGAGTGAGGACCCTGCTCACAAGAGCTTACAATCTATGAGGAAATAGTAAGAGATACAAGAGGAGTGACGACACTGCTCACAAGAGCTTACAATCTATGAGGAAATAGTAAGAGATACAAGAGTGAGGACCCTGTTCACAAGAGCTTACAATCTATGAGGAAATAGTAAGAGATACAAGAGGAGTGAGGACCCTGCTCACAAGAGCTTAAAATATATGAGGAAATAGTAAGAGATACAAGAGGGGTGAAGACCCTGCTCACAAGAGCTTACAATCTATGAGGAAATAGTAAGAGATACAAGAGGAGTGAGGACCCTGCTCACAAGAGCTTACAATCTATGAGGAAATAGTAAGAGATACAAGAGGAGTGAGGACCCTGTTCACAAGAGCTTACAATCTATGAGGAAATAGTAAGATATACAAGAGGAGTGAGGACCCTGCTCACAAGAGCTTACAATCTATGGGGAAATAGTAAGAGATGCAAGAGGAGTGAGGACCCTGCTCACAAGAGCTTACAATCTATTAGGAAATAGTAAGAGATACAAGAGAACTGAGGACCCTGCTCACAAGAGCTTACACTCTATGAGGAAATAGTAAGAGATACAAGAGGAGTGAGGACCCTGCTCACGAGAGTTTACAATCTATGAGGAAATAGTAAGAGATACAAGAGGAGTGAGGACCCTGCTCACAAGAGCTTACAATCTATGAGTAAATAGTAAGAGATACAAGAGGAGTGAGGACCCTGCTCACAAGAGCTTACAATCTATGAGGAAATAGTAAGAGATACAAGAGGAGTGAGGACCCTGCTCACAAGAGCTTAAAATCTATGAGGAAATAGTAAGAGATACAAGAGGGGTGAGGACCCTGCTCACAAGAGCTTACAATCTATGAGGAAATAGTAAGAGATACAATAGAAGTGAGGACCCTGCTCACAAGAGCTTACAATCTATGAGGAAATAGTAAGAGATACAAGAGGAGTGAGGACCCTGCTCACAAGAGCTTACAATCTATCAGGAAATAGTAAGAGATACAAGAGGAGTGAGGACCCTGTTCACAAGAGCTTACAATCTATGAGGAAATAGTAAGATATACAAGAGGAGTGAGGACCCTGCTCACAAGAGCTTACAATCTATGGGGAAATAGTAAGAGATGCAAGAGGAGTGAGGACCCTGCTCACAAGAGCTTACAATCTATTAGGAAATAGTAAGAGATACAAGAGGAGTGAGGACCCTGCTCACAAGAGCTTACAATCTATGAGGAAATAGTAAGAGATATAAGAAGAGTGAGGACCCTGCTCACAAGAGCTTACAATCTATGAGGAAATAGTAAGAGATACAAGAGGGGTGAGGACCCTGCTCACAAGAGCTTACAATCTATGAGGAAATAGTAAGAGATACAAGAGGAGTGAGGACCCTGATCACAAGAGCTTACAATCTATGAGGAAATAGTAAGAGATACATGAGGAGTGAGAACCCTGCTCACAAGAGCTTACAATCTATGAGGAAATAGTAAGAGACACAAGAGGAGTGAGGACCCTGCTCACAAGAGCTTACAATCTATGAGGAAATAGTAAGATATACGAGAGGGGTGAGGACCCTGCTCACAAGAGCTTACAATCTATGAGGGAATAGTAAGAGATACAAGAGGGGTGAGGACCCTGCTCACAAGAGCTTACAATCTATGAGGAAATAGTAAGAGATACAAGAGGAGTGAGGACCCTGCTCACAAGAGCTTACAATCTATGAGGAAATAGTAAGAGATACAAGAGGAGTGACGACACTGCTCACAAGAGCTTACAATCTATGAGGAAATAGTAAGAGATACAAGAGTGAGGACCCTGATCACAAGAGCTTACAATCTATGAGGAAATAGTAAGAGATACAAGAGGAGTGAGGACCCTGCTCACAAGAGCTTACAATCTATGAGGAAATAGTAAGAGATACAAGAGGAGTGAGGACCCTGCTCACAAGAGCTTACAATCTATGAGGAAATAGTAAGAGATACAAGAGGAGTGAGGACCCTGCTCACAAGAGCTTACAATCTATTAGGAAATAGTAAGAGATACAAGAGGAGTGAGGACCCTGCTCACAAGAGCTTACAGTCTATGAGGAAATAGTAAGAGATACAAGAGGAGTGAGGACCCTGCTCACAAGAGCTTACAATCTATGAGGAAATAGTAAGAGATACAAGAGGAGTGAGGACCCTGCTCACAAGAGCTTACAATCTATGAGGAAATAGTAAGAGATACAAGAGGAGTGAGGACCCTGCTCACAAGAGCTTACAATCTATGAGGAAATAGTAAGAGATACAAGAGGAGTGAGGACCCTGCTCACAAGAGCTTACAATCTATGAGGAAATAGTAAGAGATACAAGAGGAGTGAGAACCCTGCTCACAAGAGCTTACAATCTATGAGGAAATAGTAAGAGATACAAGAGGAGTGAGGACCCTGCTCACAAGAGCTTACAATCTATGAGGAAATAGTAAGAGATACAAGAGGAGTGAAGACCCTGCTCACAAGAGCTTACAATCTATGAGGAAATAGTAAGAGATACAAGAGGAGTGAGGACCCTGCTCACAAGAGCTTACAATCTATAATGAAATAGTAAGAGATACAAGAGGAGTGAGGACCCTGCTCACAAGAGCTTACAATCTATGAGGAAATAGTAAGAGATACAAGAGGAGTGAGGACCCTGCTCACAAGAGCTTACAATCTATAATGAAATAGTAAGAGATACAAGAGGAGTGAGGACCCTGCTCACAAGAGCTTACAATCTATGAGGAAATAGTAATAGATACAAGAGGAGTGAGGACCCTGCTCACAAGAGCTTACAATCTATGAGGAAATAGGAGGAGATGCAAGAGGAGTGAGGACCCTGCTCACAAGAGCTTACAATCTATGAGGAAATAGTAAGAGATACAAGAGGAGTGAGGACCCTGCTCACAAGAGCTTACAATCTATGAGGAAATAGTAAGAGATACAAGAGGAGTGAGGACCCTGCTCACAAGAGCTTACAATCTATGAGGAAATAGTAAGAGATACAAGAGGAGTGAGGACCCTGCTCACAAGAGCTTACAATCTATGAGGAAATAGTAAGAGATACAAGAGGAGTGAGGACCCTGCTCACAAGAGCTTACAATCTATGAGTAAATAATAAGAGATACAAGAAGAGTGAGGACCCTGCTCACAAGAGCTTACAATCTATGAGGAAATAGTAAGATATACAAGAGGAGTGAGGACCCTGCTCACAAGAGCTTACAATCTATGAGGAAACCGTAAGAGATACAAGAGGAGTGAGGACCCTGCTCACAAGAGCTAACGATCTATGAGGGAATAGTAAGAGATACAAGAGAACTGAGGACCCTGCTCACAAGAGCTTACACTCTATGAGGAAATAGTAAGAGATACAAGAGGAGTGAGGACCCTGCTCACAAGAGCTTACAATCTATGAGGAAATAGTAAGAGATACAAGAGGAGTGAGGACCCTGCTCACAAGAGCTTACAATCTATGAGGAAATAGTAAGAGATAAAAGAGGAGTGAAGACCCTGCTCACAAGAGCTTACAATCTATGAGGAAATAGTAAGAGATACAAGAGGAGTGAGGACCCTGCTCACAAGAGCTTACAATCTATAATGAAATAGTAAGAGATACAAGAGGAGTGAGGACCCTGCTCACAAGAGCTTACAATCTATGAGGAAATAGTAAGAGATACAAGAGGAGTGAGGACCCTGCTCACAAGAGCTTACAATCTATGAGGAAATAGTAAGAGATACAAGAGGAGCGAGGACCCTGCTCACAAGAGCTTACAATCTATAATGAAATAGTAAGAGATACAAGAGGAGTGAGGACCCTGCTCACAAGAGCTTACAATCTATGAGGAAATAGTAAGAGATACAAGAGGAGCGAGGACCCTGCTCACAAGAGCTTACAATCTATGAGGAAATAGTAATAGATACAAGAGGAGTGAGGACCCTGCTCACAAGAGCTTACAATCTATGAGGAAATAGGAGGAGATGCAAGAGGAGTGAGGACCCTGCTCACAAGAGCTTACAATCTATGAGGAAATAGTAAGAGATACAAGAGGAGTGAGGACCCTGCTCACAAGAGCTTACAATCTATGAGGAAATAGTAAGAGATACAAGAGGAGTGAGGACCCTGCTCACAAGAGCTTACAATCTATGAGGAAATAGTAAGAGATACAAGAGGAGTGAGGACCCTGCTCACAAGAGCTTACAATCTATGAGGAAACCGTAAGAGATACAAGAGGAGTGAGGACCCTGCTCACAAGAGCTAACAATCTATGAGGGAATAGTAAGAGATACAAGAGAACTGAGGACCCTGCTCACAAGAGCTTACACTCTATGAGGAAATAGTAAGAGATACAAGAGGAGTGAGGACCCTGCTCACAAGAGCTTACAATCTATGAGGAAATAGTAAGAGATACAAGAGGAGTGAGGACCCTGCTCACAAGAGCTTACAATCTATGAGGAAATAGTAAGAGATACAAGAGGAGTGAAGATCCTGCTCACAAGAGCTTACAATCTATGAGGAAATAGTAAGAGATACAAGAGGAGTGAGGACCCTGCTCACAAGAGCTTACAATCTATAATGAAATAGTAAGAGATACAAGAGGAGTGAGGACCCTGCTCACAAGAGCTTACAATCTATGAGGAAATAGTAAGAGATACAAGAGGAGTGAGGACCCTGCTCACAAGAGCTTACAATCTATGAGGAAATAGTAAGAGATACAAGAGGAGTGAGGACCCTGCTCACAAGAGCTTACAATCTATGAGGAAATAGTAAGAGATACAAGAGGGGTGAGGACCCTGCTCACAAGAGCTTACAATCTATGAGGAAATAGTAAGAGATACAATAGAAGTGAGGACCCTGCTCACAAGAGCTTACAATCTATGAGGAAATAGTAAGAGATACAAGAGGAGTGAGGACCCTGCTCACAAGAGCTTACAATCTATGAGGAAATAGTAAGAGATACAAGAGGAGTGAGGACCCTGTTCACAAGAGCTTACAATCTATGAGGAAATAGTAAGATATACAAGAGGAGTGAGGACCCTGCTCACAAGAGCTTACAATCTATGGGGAAATAGTAAGAGATACAAGAGGAGTGAGGACCCTGCTCACAAGAGCTTACAATCTATGAGGAAATAGTAAGAGATACAAGAGGGGTGAGGACCCTGCTCACAGGAGCTTACAATCTATGAGGAAATAGTAAGAGATACAAGAGGAGTGAGGACCCTGCTCACAAGAGCTTACAATCTATGAGGAAATAGTAAGAGATATAAGAGGAGTGAGGACCCTGCTCACAAGAGCTTACAATCTATGAGGAAATAGTAAGAGATACAAGAGGAGTGAGGACCCTGCTCACAAGAGCTTACAATCTATGAGGAAATAGTAAGAGACACAAGAGGAGTGAGGACCCTGCTCACAAGAGCTTACAATCTATGAGGAAATAGTAAGATATACAAGAGGGGTGAGGACCCTGCTCACAAGAGCTTACAATCTATGAGGGAATAGTAAGAGATACAAGAGGGGTGAGGACCCTGCTCACAAGAGCTTACAATCTATGAGGAAATAGTAAGAGATACAAGAGGAGTGAGGACCCTGCTCACAAGAGCTTACAATCTATGAGGAAATAGTAAGAGATACAAGAGGAGTGACGACACTGCTCACAAGAGCTTACAATCTATGAGGAAATAGTAAGAGATACAAGAGTGAGGACCCTGATCACAAGAGCTTACAATCTATGAGGAAATAGTAAGAGATACAAGAGGAGTGAGGACCCTGCTCACAAGAGCTTACAATCTATGAGGAAATAGTAAGAGATACAAGAGGAGTGAGGACCCTGCTCACAAGAGCTTACAATCTACGAGGAAATAGTAAGAGATACAAGAGGAGTGAGGACCCTGCTCACAAGAACTTACAATCTATGAGGAAATAGTAAGAGATACAAGAGGAGTGAGGACCCTGCTCACAAGAGCTTACAATCTATGAGGAAATAGTAAGAGATACAAGAGGAGTGAGGACCCTGCTCACAAGAGCTTACAATCTAAGAGGAAATAGTAAGAGATACAAGAGGAGTGAGGACCCTGCTCACAAGAGTTTACAATCTATGAGGGAATAGTAAGAGATACAAGAGGAGTAAGGACCCTCCTCACAAGAGCTTACAATCTATGAGGAAATAGTAAGAGATACAAGAGGAGTGAGGACCCTGCTCACAAGAGCTTACAATCTATGAGGAAATAGTAAGAGATACAAGAGGAGTGAAGATCCTGCTCACAAGAGCTTACAATCTATGAGGAAATAGTAAGAGATACAAGAGGAGTGAGGACCCTGCTCACAAGAGCTTACAATCTATGAGGAAATAGTAAGAGATACAAGAGGAGTGAGGACCCTGCTCACAAGAGCTTACAATCTATGAGGAAACCGTAAGAGATACAAGAGGAGTGAGGACCCTGCTCACAAGAGCTAACAATCTATGAGGGAATAGTAAGAGATACAAGAGAACTGAGGACCCTGCTCACAAGAGCTTACACTCTATGAGGAAATAGTAAGAGATACAAGAGGAGTGAGGACCCTGCTCACAAGAGCTTACAATCTATGAGGAAATAGTAAGAGATACAAGAGGAGTGAGGACCCTGCTCACAAGAGCTTACAATCTATGAGGAAATAGTAAGAGATACAAGAGGAGTGAAGATCCTGCTCACAAGAGCTTACAATCTATGAGGAAATAGTAAGAGATACAAGAGGAGTGAGGACCCTGCTCACAAGAGCTTACAATCTATAATGAAATAGTAAGAGATACAAGAGGAGTGAGGACCCTGCTCACAAGAGCTTACAATCTATGAGGAAATAGTAAGAGATACAAGAGGAGTGAGGACCCTGCTCACAAGAGCTTACAATCTATGAGGAAATAGTAAGAGATACAAGAGGAGTGAGGACCCTGCTCACAAGAGCTTACAATCTATGAGGAAATAGTAAGAGATACAAGAGGGGTGAGGACCCTGCTCACAAGAGCTTACAATCTATGAGGAAATAGTAAGAGATACAATAGAAGTGAGGACCCTGCTCACAAGAGCTTACAATCTATGAGGAAATAGTAAGAGATACAAGAGGAGTGAGGACCCTGCTCACAAGAGCTTACAATCTATGAGGAAATAGTAAGAGATACAAGAGGAGTGAGGACCCTGTTCACAAGAGCTTACAATCTATGAGGAAATAGTAAGATATACAAGAGGAGTGAGGACCCTGCTCACAAGAGCTTACAATCTATGGGGAAATAGTAAGAGATACAAGAGGAGTGAGGACCCTGCTCACAAGAGCTTACAATCTATGAGGAAATAGTAAGAGATACAAGAGGGGTGAGGACCCTGCTCACAGGAGCTTACAATCTATGAGGAAATAGTAAGAGATACAAGAGGAGTGAGGACCCTGCTCACAAGAGCTTACAATCTATGAGGAAATAGTAAGAGATATAAGAGGAGTGAGGACCCTGCTCACAAGAGCTTACAATCTATGAGGAAATAGTAAGAGATACAAGAGGAGTGAGGACCCTGCTCACAAGAGCTTACAATCTATGAGGAAATAGTAAGAGACACAAGAGGAGTGAGGACCCTGCTCACAAGAGCTTACAATCTATGAGGAAATAGTAAGATATACAAGAGGGGTGAGGACCCTGCTCACAAGAGCTTACAATCTATGAGGGAATAGTAAGAGATACAAGAGGGGTGAGGACCCTGCTCACAAGAGCTTACAATCTATGAGGAAATAGTAAGAGATACAAGAGGAGTGAGGACCCTGCTCACAAGAGCTTACAATCTATGAGGAAATAGTAAGAGATACAAGAGGAGTGACGACACTGCTCACAAGAGCTTACAATCTATGAGGAAATAGTAAGAGATACAAGAGTGAGGACCCTGATCACAAGAGCTTACAATCTATGAGGAAATAGTAAGAGATACAAGAGGAGTGAGGACCCTGCTCACAAGAGCTTACAATCTATGAGGAAATAGTAAGAGATACAAGAGGAGTGAGGACCCTGCTCACAAGAGCTTACAATCTACGAGGAAATAGTAAGAGATACAAGAGGAGTGAGGACCCTGCTCACAAGAACTTACAATCTATGAGGAAATAGTAAGAGATACAAGAGGAGTGAGGACCCTGCTCACAAGAGCTTACAATCTATGAGGAAATAGTAAGAGATACAAGAGGAGTGAGGACCCTGCTCACAAGAGCTTACAATCTAAGAGGAAATAGTAAGAGATACAAGAGGAGTGAGGACCCTGCTCACAAGAGTTTACAATCTATGAGGGAATAGTAAGAGATACAAGAGGAGTAAGGACCCTCCTCACAAGAGCTTACAATCTATGAGGAAATAGTAAGAGATACAAGAGGAGTGAGGACCCTGCTCACAAGAGCTTACAATCTATTAGGAAATAGTAAGAGATACAAGAGGAGTAAGGACCCTCCTCACAAGAGCTTACAATCTATGAGGAAATAGTAAGAGATACAAGAGGAGTGAGGACCCTGCTCACAAGAGCTTACAATCTATGAGGAAATAGTAAGAGATACAAGAGGAGTAAGGACCCTCCTCACAAGAGCTTACAATCTATGAGGAAATAGTAAGAGATACAAGAGGAGTGAGGACCCTGCTCACAAGAGCTTACAATCTATTAGGAAATAGTAAGAGATACAAGAGGAGTGAGGACCCTGCTCACAAGAGCTTACAATCTATGAGGAAATAGTAAGAGATATAAGAAGAGTGAGGACCCTGCTCACAAGAGCTTACAATCTATGAGGAAATAGTAAGAGATACAAGAGGAGTGAGGACCCTTCTCACAAGAGCTTACAATCTATGAGGAAATAGTAAGAGATACAAGAGGAGTGAGGACCCTGCTCACAAGAGTTTACAATCTATGAGGAAATAGTAAGAGATACAAGAGGAGTGAGGACCCTGCTCACAAGAGCTTACAATCTATGAGGAAATAGTAAGAGATACAAGCGGAGTGAGGACCCTGCTCACAAGAGCTTACAATCTATGAGGAAATAGTAAGAGATACAAGAGGAGTAAGGACCCTCCTCACAAGAGCTTACAATCTATGAGGAAATAGTAAGAGATACAAGAGGAGTGAGGACCCTGCACACAAGAGCTTACAATCTATGAGGAAATAGTAAGAGATACAAGAGGAGTGAGGACCCTGCTCACAAGAGCTTACAATTTATGAGGAAATAGTAAGAGATACAAGAGGAGTGAGGACCCTGCTCACAGGAGCTTACAATCTATGAGGAAATAGTAAGAGATACAAGAGGAGTGAGGACCCTGCTCACAAGAGCTTACAATCTATGAGGAAATAGTAAGAGATACAAGAGGAGTGAGGACCCTGCTCACAAGAGCTTACAATCTATGAGGAAATAGTAAGAGATACAAGAGGAGTGAGGACCCTGCTCACAAGAGCTTACAATCTATGAGGAAATAGTAAGAGATACAAGAGGAGTGAGGACCCTGCTCACAAGAGCTTACAATCTATGAGGAAATAGTAAGAGATACAAGAGGAGTTAGGACCCTGCTCACAAGAGCTTACAATCTATGAGGAAATAGTAAGAGATACAAGAGGAGTGAGGACCCTGCTCACAAGAGCTTACAATCTATGAGGAAATAGTAAGAGATACAAGAGGAGTAAGGACCCTGAACACAAGAGCTTACAATCTATGAGGAAATAGTAAGAGATACAAGAGGAGTGAGGACCCTGCTCACAAGAGCTTACAATCTATGAGGAAATAGTAAGAGATACAAGAGGAGTGAGGACCCTGCTCACAAGAGCTTACAATCTATGAGGAAATAGTAAGAGATACAAGAGGGGTGAGGACCCTGCTCACAAGAGCTTACAATCTATGAGGAAATAGTAAGAGATACAAGAGGAGTGAGGACCCTGCTCACAAGAGCTTACAATCTATGAGGAAATAGTAAGAGATATAAGAGGAGTGAGGACCCTGCTCACAAGAGCTTACAATCTATGAGGAAATAGTAAGAGATACAAGAGGAGTGAGGACCCTGCTCACAAGAGCTTACAATCTATGAGGAAATAGTAAGATATACAAGAGGAGTGAGGACCCTGATCACAAGAGCTTACAATCTATGAGGAAATAGTAAGAGATACAGGAGGAGTGAGGACCCTGATCACAAGAGCTTACAATCTATGAGGAAATAGTAAGAGATACAAGAGGAGTGAGGACCCTGCTCACAAGAGCTTACAATCTATGAGGGAATAGTAAGAGATACAGGAGGAGTGAGGACCCTGATCACAAGAGCTTACAATCTATGAGGAAATAGTAAGAGATACAAGAGGAGTGAGGACCCTGCTCACAAGAGCTTACAATCTATGAGGGAATAGTAAGAGATACAAGAGGAGTGAGGACCCTGCTCACAAGAGCTTACAATCTATGAGGAAATAAGGGAGACACAAAGTGTAAAAGTTGTTCAGTACAATGGTCCAGCCATCTTTTATACACCAACTCTTAAATATGTGTCCATCAGGCCATGTGACTATTATATACACCCAAATACCACTCATATACAGATTTAGATATATCAGAAAAATAAAGTGTCATTACTGTCAGACTGGTGAAGAACTGGAAGAACAGTAGATTAATATTATCTGCTGCTTAATCATACGCTCTGTGCATGAGCTCTTTTATCTGATAGGACCTCAGAAGAATGTCATACAGTAGGTCAAGAGTCTTTCTACTAGATACCTTGAAAATAACCACTGTACTTACTGTAAAAGAACTTTGTACATGAAACAGATAAATTGTAGATAGAAGAGTGATGTAGTGCGAAAAGATATATTTTATGATAAGACTAATTTTCATGTACACATCTTCCCAGCACATGACATGGGTGGTACAGAAGGGGTTAATCTATTTCCACTCACTTAATCCCGTGTTTATCTTCCACTCAGGTTGTAAATTGAGCATGAATCACACCCCAATACAATCCACACTCACCAGATGCACAACTCGCTGCCACCACCTACCGAGTTCCCGGGCTGGTAGGTACCCAACACACGCACACTGTTCGTCAGTAGTCAAAGGATTAATACGCTCTAAAAAAGGCTATGGATTCTTTATAGCATACAAGAACTAAACATTAAAATTATAATCTTTAATATAAAAAATACAGTTCTTGTAAAAGTACAACAAAAAGATGACAAAATAAAATGAAATACAAAACAGTTACATCGTAAAAGGGAGAAGCAACAAAAAAAACGAAACAATTACAGTCCTTAAGGTCCTTTTACACTGGCCCATTACAACGAGTGCCGATCAACCAGACAGCTCGTTGATCGGCACTTGTTGGCTCCTTTCACAAAGAGCTAGTATGGGGATGAGCGCTCATTACTTCAATCACTTTTCCCTATACATTTGTAACATGTCGGCAGCACATCTCCCTGTTTACACAGGGAGATGTGCTGCTGACAATGATAAGTCTTTGACGATTTCAAAATGATAGAATCAGCCGATGATCGTTGCCTAGTTTACCCAGGGCAATTATCGGGATCGAGCATTCTGTGAACGCTCATTTGCCCGATAATTGACTGGTATTAAAAGGGCCTTTAGAGTCTCTTTTATTTCCTTGATGGTAGGAAGGAACAATGGTCACACATGTCAGACTTGGATCTGATGCCCACCAGACATTAGGTAAATGAGGTGTGTGTGAGTGGACAGTAATTGATAAGTACCATGAATATTAAATTCACAAACGATTGTTCTGCATGTTATAAATGATTTAGTGTTGGCTGCACCCACTTACCAAATGGACCTGCTAATTGTTCATTGCACATGGAAAAAATTTACTTCAAGAAAAAACAGATCTATTCTATTGGTTAATTTCATTGTTGTAACCCTGTGATTCTATTATATTAACTATTGGAATATTATCACAGGTCCAGTTATTTTATCTATGGAAGAACATAAATAACCTCACAGTTCTACGTCTAACAGCATTAGGGCTAACAGTATTAGCAAAATACAGCTGCCATAGTGTGCATGTACTGTACCTCCATATGCCTCTGATTTCATACGGAGGCACACAGAGATTTTTTCTGTCCGATTCCATCGAAGCCTAATGGAGCCTGTACAGCACTCCACAGAGACCATGCTAATGAACCTTACAGCCTCCATGCAGGGCCATAAAGTCTCTGTGCACAGAACTCTGCCGTAAATGCCGTGCATTAGCTCTTAAGTATTTTTAAAAAGGGTCTCAAGTTTAAAGGTATTCTTAGTAAAATATTAAGGAATTGTGTTCAGTTACTATTGGAGTCACTCCCACTTTAAATTCTGACCCGTCTGCAGCATAAATGCACAGATATTGAAATTCTCCACAACCAAGAACTATAGAATTTCCTATAATAACATTATTAGGTAATTGCTTTTTATGCAGTTCTGTAGTATAATCCTTGACATAAGATACCATGTTATTGCAAGTTTTTCATTCTTTGGATGTTCTCTTTGTCCATCGGTAGTAGGTAATTCGATATACACTCAGACAAAATTACTTCTACATCAAATTTGAGAAATGTTCTGGTAAATTGCACTTCTCTATTGTGTGCTTTGTCACATGATTCTGTAAAAATTGTAAAGCCAGCAAGACGAAAAAATTGTTAGAATGAAAGTGCTTTACACCATTCTAAGCCAAGTAGACATGAGACATGAGTGTTAATAGAATCTCAGAATAGCAATGATCTTTAAAGAGGAAAATATGTATGCTTTGTCTTATCCCCTCCCAGTTAAAGGAATTCTTCACTTAAATTTATTTTTCCTCAAATCAAACCTGCTCTGCAGCTATTGGCTGAAGCTGTACCTCACCGACTTCCTGCTCTGCCCGCCTCCTGCATACACTCTTAACATAATATTGATAGCTCTGTGCTCCATTTTAGCTGCTGTATCCTGAATTTGGACCAGGAATAAATGACCTGATAGGAAGCAGAGATCTCTGTGCAGTGTATATAGGGGGCAAGCAGAGCCGGAAATTTGTACAGCCCTGTAACATGCCATCCTTCTGTTATTTCCTTTAGTGTTGGAACCAATACTGTACAGTGCATTTGGGAAACTTGATTTGTGGGACCAGACTGAGAGAATTAACAACTTTGGAATGTTATATGACACTAGTAGCTCCATTTTACTGGCTGTAAAAACTAAAGTCTTACTTCAATAAGAAGCGAAAGGCATAGACAAGCTAATACCAATCACATCTAAGTTCTTTAACTTAGATATTATAGTTTTAAGCTGGATCCTGCATGCCAGAAACACGCAGGACCAGCTTTCTCCAGAGCCGTCGGCTTTGACGGAAGGATTCAGCTTCTCTGTATACAGGATACATAGAAGCTGTGTCTTAAAAAGTAAAAAGTCAATTGAAAAGTTGTTTTAAATCACTTCAAATATTGATTTATTTTTAAAAAAAATGTTTGATTCAAAGGTGTACATAGCTTTTAAGCAAGAAAACATCCATCAATTACAGTAAGCAGATTTTATTTTTATATGGTGAAGGATTAAAACAGAAATAATAGAAAGTTACATAACTTTTCATTATTCAATGGTTAAGCTTTATTTACATAAATCAGGAACCTATTGAATATCAGCAGCCATCTCACTGTTATCTTACCAAAGAGTATCTGAAGACTAATAAAACCCTTTTACAGATTCCCAAAATAGAGATCATGTTTTTTTGTTAAGGTTTTTGCTGAAGATGCATTTGCCAAAACTCTAGAGTAAAGAAAACAAAAAAGTAGTAAACTCCAAGGTTTGCCAAACTGCATGGCATATGCAAGGTGTAGACATTAAATAGCGTTACACTTAAGAGAAGATTCAAGGGACATTAAAAGTTATTAAACAGCAACTAAAAGGAAGAGAAACCAGGGCACAAAGTGCTTTTACATTTCTCTTAGCTGTACATAACAGGCAAGGCAAGGAAAGTTGTCACCAATGATGTCAGAAATATCTTGGATTCAAACTCTGGGCTCAGAAATAAAAAATAGGAAGAAGGTGGGCTACATATCTATAGTACTGATCTGTAATGAACAGATCCTTAAAGCGTACCTAACTATTCAGGTGACTTTTCAGAATGAGCTGCCATTTGTGTGTACATAAGGAAAAACACTATTTATGGCTATTATATGACTTGTATTTTGCATTATTTAGCAGATTTCCCCTCTTAAGCTTCTATGTCTAATTCTCAGTTGTCTCTGAGCTAGTTGGCGGAGTCTAACTGCTATCATGCTTTCTATACACTACACACTAAGAATAGGAGAATGCTGCTCCCTTATCTATCACATATATAGAAGCTGAAGCAGCAGGGAGGAGATTATACAGCAGTATTGTAGCTGAGAATCCAGCACCGCGGTAACATAGAAATCTTAACAGCGTGTGTCTTTCTCACTCTGCTCCTGTATCCACCCCTGCTCACCCCTCCATAAACTTATATGCAGTGTTTGTGAGTCTCTCTATCTATCTGCTCCCCCTGCCTTCTCCATAGACTTGTATAGCCAGGCTGTGAAGTGACACACCAACACCTTCTGCAGCCCGTCTGTAACCAGAAATGGACTTTGCTTGACAACAGGAGGTGGACAGCAGATTACAGGAAGGGACATACTTAGTGGCAGTGACTTTACAAAGACTTTGCATTAATAAAACAACTGAATTTTAACAGTAAGTAAATTTCAAAGTCGATATATATCAGGTATACTATTCGATTAGCATAAGTTTATTGACAAGTTAGTGTCCATGTAAAGGGTTTGCTTCATCATAAAAACAACAATTAACTGATCAACATGGTTCCGGCTTCAGAAAACCCCAACTTTCAGCTGTTGTCGCTGGGGGAAGCTCTGGCTGGTGCAGGAGAACTGTAGTATTACACGCCAGCCGTTTATATCAGTGGCTGTTTGTGTTATACATAGATTGGCGGGTACTGTCCTGTTTTCAGCAACTCTTTGCTCTGGCTTATAGAGAGAGGACCTCCTCTGTTATGTACCTTTGCCCTAACAGTTGTTGTAAAGAGTCAACCCCTTTAATATGTCACCCATAGACTTGGCAAGGCTTTATAAAAAATTTGAATCTCTAACAAAAAATTGTGACATGCTCCAATGCGTGTTATGTTATTGCTGGTGTTTCTAGTGAAGAGTACAGTGCCTTATGGATGCACCATATGTCTGTACACAGATTGCTATCGACCTGCAATACAGTTCAATAGGGACTTGATGTTCAGGGTCCATGTATGCTGCAATGCAGTATCCATGAACCCTAAATCTGTGAATAAAATGCAGATTTATGTACCATTCAGGGTGCATGGAAAGCTTGCTGGAAATACCTGTGGACACTATTACGATGACTACTATTAGTAGTTGACACCTAGCATTTGTTACTTGGCCCAGCTCATGCAGAGACCGCTAAATACAATATTACAAAATCTCACACAAGAGGGCTATTTATATATATATTTACATTTAGTATATTTCAGTGACAAATTATTACTTAAAACACCATCTGTGATGCTTTCATGAATAAGAATCTGCTACCATAGCTTATAATGATATTCTCTAGGGAACATTTAATTAAATCATGTTTTTTTAAAATCTTGCTCCCATAGTTTTTAATAAAACTTCGATTAAGTAGGAACATATCTAAGGAGTTTCTTTTTAGACAATGAGATGGATCTTGTTTGTTTGTTTGTTGTCTCTTAAATAAATATTAAATTCTCTATTCGATAACGCAAAATACAATTTTAAAAGTTTTACATACTTGGTATAGTGCCCCCTGGTGTTCTTTTGATTCTTTCTCAGAATGTCCACCTAATGTGTTTAGGTCTGGTGGGCACACATGCCCAGTAGTTGTGGGACTTAGCTACTGGGCATGTATGTCTACCGGACCTAGACACATAATTGAAAAATATTTCTTTTTTTAGCATAATCTAATTGAGAAGTATACTATTTAATTGTGGTAAACCTGTTTAATGAATATTCAAGTACAGCCATTGTGATTAAGACATAGTTGAAATTCAACAAAATTACAATTTATTTTAAAGAAAATTAGCCCAAAATATAAGACATTTCAGTGACATAGAGCTGAAAAATACAATTTGTATGTTACTTATAAAAGAAACACTGAAATGATTCCACTGTCAAATATTTACTGCACAGGAGGTTAATAACAGGTCTACTCCAACTGTCATTCTTCCATTATATCTGAGGTCTCAGCATATCCATTTTCTGCCATAAATAATTGCTTGATGCAAATAAACTCTTCTCTGGTATTATAATTTCAGACGTCTAATAGGCTTATTACAATTTATCAGTGACTTTATTTCATTTTAGTTGTGATGTTGGGTAATGGGAGAGAATTGAAATGAAACACAAGTAGCTTTTTGCTCTCTTACACAAAATCCCCCAGAGATGTGCAGGATTTTGTCCACTATTACACAGCTCATTATAAGTCTACTTGCAATTCAAAGGAGCTTTCTTCCTTCCAATGTGAAATTAACAAGTAGACAAGCATCTGTGATCTAACCAGCATTAAGAAAGCAGCGAGGATGAAATTAGACCAGTTCATTACTGACAAGGAGGTAAGGAGAGTGATCAAACAACTTTAAAGCAATAAAACATCAGTCCCAGATGGCTTTAATAATCTGAAAGATTTTTTACTGCTACAAGATTTCAGTATCAGATGATGTTTTAAATGGACCAGTCCTTCGCTCGTGGACATCCTTGATTTTCTTTATTTGGAAATAAACCCAGAGAGACGTGTATATTTCACTGGGGTTAAAGATGACTTACCTTACCTAAGGGAAGAAAAAAAAAAATTTCAACTTGCCAAATCTTTTCCTTTCTTTAGTAGACGAGGATGACAGGTCCAGGGAATTTTCGCAAACCTTACAAATTACAGCTTGTCCAGCCATTCCATCTATTTATTTTTGTGACGGACGTGTCATAGCTATGCCTCCTTCAGCCCTGCTCTGTGCGTAATAACTGACCTTGAGTTCTCAGTTTGTGGATGGAGAATCACTTGAATGGCAATACTTTAGAACAGTGGATGGGAATAGATACAGTAAGTATGGTGTAGGTCACCTTTAATAATCTCTTCCCAGGAAAACCTTGACAGAAGCTTTATCACTGTACATTCTGAAAAAATTGGAGGTCATAATATTTTAGTTTATTATTTATTTAAAGTTTTGAATTTTAAATTATGTGGATTCTGAGATGTGGGGGTGGAAGATGTGTGTTTGTTTCATTAATATAATCTATATTCTTGTAAAAAAATATTGTGACAATAAGTCATTCACTTATTCCCCTTACACCAGACAGACCACTTCAAGAAAGGACATCTACAGTGCTTCTGTTTTTTTATATTTGTCACACTTTTATGTTGCAGATCATCAAACTATTTTTAATATTAAACATAGATAACCCAAGTAAACGTAAAATGGTGTTTTTAAATTATGATTTTATTTATTGATAGAAAAATACTTTTCAGCCCTACCTGGCCCTATCTGAAAAAGTAATCTCCCCTTTAGCTATTAAATCAATCAGTTAACCAAATTCAATTGACGATTGGTTTCAATTTCACTAGCCACACAAAGTCATTGAAATCTTCCAATCTGGAAAGAGTTACAAGGCTATTGCTAACCACAGTGAAAGCCATTATCCACAAATGGAGAAATCTTGGAACCGTGGTTAACCTTCCCAAGAGTGGCCGGCCAACCAAAATTTCACCAAGAGCGCATTAACGACTAATCCAGGAGGTCACTAAAGATCCCAGATGGACATCTAAAGAACTGCAGAAGTTAAAGAGGCTCTGTCACCAGATTATAAGTGCCGTATCTCCTACATAATGTGATCAGGCGCTTTAAACAACAATGGTTTTAAGTTATGAGCAATTTAAAATTTATGCTAATTAGTTTCTTAATGCCCAACTGGGCGTTTTTAACTTTTGACCAAGTGGGAGTTGTAAGGAGAAGTGTATGATGCTGATCAATCAGCATCATAAAACTTCTCTCCATTCATGTCCATTTATACTCAGCACAGCGTGATCTCGCGAGATCATGTTGTGCTGTCACATACACCCACATTAACTTTACTGAAGTGTCTTGAGAGTGAATAGACATTGCCTCCAGCCAAAATGCGATGTCTATACATGCTCCCGACAATTCGGTAAAGTTTGTGTTGGACTTATTCACACAGCACAGCGCGATCTTGCGAGATCACGCTGTGCTGTCATTCACAGAGTGATCTCGCGAGATTACACTGTGCTGTGATTCAGTCCCACACAAACTTTACCGAAGTGTCGGGAGTGTGAATAGACATCACGTCCTGGCTGGAAGCAAAGTCTATTCACTCTCAAGACACTTCAGTAGAGTTAATGTGGGTGTATGTGACAGCACAGCATGATCTCGCGAGATCACGCTGTGTTGAGTACAAATGTACATGAATGGAGAGAAGTGTATGATGCTGATTGGTCAGCATCATACACTTCTCTTTACAACACATTAAGAAACAAATTAGCATAAATATAAAATTGCTCATAAGTTGCTAAAACATTATCATTTTTCAAAATAAAAACCACTGTTGTTATATACATTACAGCGCCAATCAGATTATGTAGGAGATAGGGCACTTATAATCTGGTGACAGCCTCTTTATGGTCAAAGTACATAATTCCACAATAAAAAAGACACTGGGCAAAAATGGTATCCATGGGAGAGTTATAAACCATTGCTGACCAAAAAGAACATCTCGCATTTGCCCAAAAACACCTAGATGATCCCCAAGACTTTTGGGATAATATTTAGTGAACTGATGAGTCAAAGGTGAAACTTTTTGGAAGGCATGGGTCTCATTACATCTGGTTTAAAGCTAACACTGCATTCTACCACAAGAACATCATATCAACAGTCAAATGTGGTGGTGGTGTGATGGTCTGGGGCTGCTTTGATTCTGCAGGACCTGGAAAACTTGTCAAAATTGATGGAACCATGAATTGTGCTCTCTTTTAGAAAATCCTGAAGAAGAATGTCAGTTTGTAGCCTAAAGTTCAAGTGCAGTTGGGTTCTGCAGCAGGATAATGATCTGAAGCGCACAAGAAAATTTACCTCTGAATGGTTTAAAAGAAACAGAATTAAGGTTTCGGAGTAGCTGAGTCAAAGTCCTGGTTTGAATCCCATTGAGATAATGTGACAAGAACTTAAACAGGCAGTTCATGCTCGAGAAACCTCCAATGTAGCGGAATTAACACAATTGTGCAAGGAAGAGTGGGCCAAAGATTCTCCACAGCGATGTAAAAGACTCATGACAAGTTATCGCAAACGTTTGATTGCAGTTGCAGTAGCAAAATTAGAAGAAATTGGCAAATACTTTTTCACAGCACTCAAGTGAAGTGTATGCCTTATGGAAATGAATGTACCTCTTGCCTGGTTGGCCACGACGTACCTTTAGGCTATGTTCACATGTCCCGGATTTAGGTAAATTCGGCGTGGATTGTTCGGAAAATCTGTGGCAGAAATCTGCAGCTGACACTCCGATTTCTGCTGTGGATCTATCTCCTGCATTAACTATCTGCAAAAAATACATTCTGGTTGTTATCTGTATAGAATCCCCATTGTGCCTCTTTGTACATGCAGCGTAGACAGACACTCTCTTTTAGAAGCTTTTTTTCCCTGGGTGGCCGCTATAAGGGTGTAATTTTGATTATTTATCAAATCATTGTGGTGAGTTCTAGTAGCATGAAATTGCTATGTATGAATAGAACAAGAGAAACAATGCTGGGCAAAAACCATAAATCATTTACTACCACACTAGTTATAGCACGCACACAGATTTTTATTCTATGCCTCACCTGCCAATTCTGTTTCTTTTTATCTCATTTACTTTTGAGAGGTTGCAGTCAAAGAAGAGCTATAACGTATTACAGGATTGCATTGGTCTAACAAGACGGAAGCTGCACAGATAGAGATTAGTGACCTCAGTAAGTGAAATACAAGGGTCTTGTAGGACAGGATGCCTTAGGTTATTGAGTTACATGTAATATGTCCCTTTGTCCACACCAGGAATTGGGCTGACGTTAGGGTCCCAACTTTTGCCTAGCTACAGTTCTATGATACAGAAGCATTACTCAACATTTGATGTTGCAGATAATAGGATGTAAGGACAGACAATGGCCCAAAACATTTGTTTATTTTATGTGAATGTGATTTGTAATGTATAAAACCTATTATAGCTATTATAAGGTTAGATGTGGTTTATGCTTCTTCATTAATCAATGTTTATTAAACAGAATCTTAATTTACCGGATTAGTAAATAATTGCAATATTGATGCAGGTTTGTTGTCATTCGCTGACCAACTGGTAAATGTAAGCTTTGCATTGCCAAACTGTGGCTGCTCCAATGGGAGACCTGGCAACCATCCCTTCCCCATCTTTTTCTGTCTTCACTGACTAGGAGACACTAGAGAAGAAGTTTGTCAAACCAAGTGATAAACTATTGTTTAGATCAAGTTTTTCCATGAATTGTCCTTTTTAAAATGGTGGTATTTTTTTTTTAGGCACAGCTCCCCTCCTATCCCTTCCTGCATAATGACCTTTGCACAGATTCAGTGGTGAAACCCTAGGGGTCGCAGCGGTTGCAATTGCAATCAGGCCCCTAAGCCCCAGTAGCCACACAGCGCTGACCCTGCTGGTCCAGCTTCCTGAATGCTGGAGCAAGGAGCTGACGGCTCCTTGCTCCAGCATTTACTCTGCCGTAAGCAGCTCAGTGTAGGCAGGCCCGATGTAGCGACGTCATCGCGCCTGTCTGCACCGAGTCACTCACATCAT
Source organism: Rhinoderma darwinii (assembly GCF_050947455.1). Lineage (NCBI taxonomy): Eukaryota > Metazoa > Chordata > Amphibia > Anura > Rhinodermatidae > Rhinoderma > Rhinoderma darwinii. The sequence goes on from NC_134688.1 coordinate 223,701,756, forward strand.
AGACCGGAGGAGAAGGATCCTCCACCCATCATGGGAACGGGTATAGGTAAGTAATTATGTTATTATTTTTCTATTAGGCACTATGGGGCATTATACTGGGTATGGAAGGGGGGCTGATATGGTGGCAGATATAGGATCATTTTACTATATGGGGCATTATACTGTATGCGTGGCATTATACTGTGGGGGCATTATACAGTGTGGACAGCTATGGGAGGTATTATACTGTGGGGGCAGCTATGAGGGTCATAATATTGAATGGGCAGCTATGGGGGGCATTAAATTATGGAGGCAGCTATGGGGGCATTATACTGTGTGGGGGCAGCTCTGGGGGCATTATACTGTGGGAGCAGCTATGGATGGCATTATACTGTGGGGGCAGCTATAGGGGGCATTTTACAGTGGGGACAGCTATGGATGGCATTTTACTGTGGGGGCAGCTATGGGGCATTATATTGTGTGGGCAGCTATGAGAGGGCATTATACTTTTTGGGGCATTATACTGTGGGAGTAGCTATGGTGGCATTATACTGTGTGGGACAGCTATGGGGAGCATTATACTGTGGGGGCAGCTATAATTTGTTTGGGAATTGTACTGCATGGGGGCATCTGTGTGGGTATTATACTGTATGGGGGCATCTATGTGGGCATTATACTGTATGGGGCATCTGTGTGGGCATTATGCTGTATAGGTGCACCTGTGTGGGCATTATACTGTATGGGGCATCTGTGTGGGCATTATACTGTATGGGGCATCTGTATGGGTATTATACTGTATGGGGCATCTGTGTGGGCATTGTACTGTATGGGGGCATTATACCATGTGGGGGGCACTATGGGAGCATGATACTGTGTGGGCTGAACTGGGTGTGTATGGGCGGGGATTGGGTGAGATTAGAGGCGTGGCTTAAAATAAAAATAATTGCCGGGGAGGGGGCTGTATAGCACTGTATGTGGATGCTGTATAGCACTATCTACAAGGGTGGGCTCTGTGTGGCACCCAGGGGAGGGGGGTCCAGTCAAAAGTTTGCTATGGGGCTCAGTGTTTCCTCGTTATGCCCCTGCACGGATCACAGTCTGCCTAGAAAACTCTCCCATAGAAGGTAATGGGATCCCTCCTGTTCACAGGTTTCTGTGGTCCATGTGGCTGCTGTAAAGCATATCTCTCAATGCTGTTAACATCAGCTCAGGCAAGATGGTTGCTAACATAATCATGTACAGCAAATAGAATAAAAAATCTACAATAAAAAAAATAAAAACAGATTAGAAACAAAGATTATGTTTCACTATCTAGTTTTAATTAGAACAAAATATAGCTGATACTTTCCATTCAGACAGGCAACATACCTTGAACATATTCAGGCAGCTTCCTGGGTAACAATGTAGCTTAGCTTTTAGTTATTGAGTTCTTCTAATTGCAAACATGAGCCATTTTGTTAATATCTTAGCATCTTCTTAAACAGTTCCCTAATATAGTCTTAAGTGAGATTTCAAACTTTACCCGCACTTTATGGTTTGCTTTAAAATAATTCATAAAACCACATCTTACTAATGGAAGATTTAAAAATTGAACCTGAAATTTCTATTGCGGTAAAAATGAAGTAACTGAGAATTCCTTAATGTACTGATAATTTATAACAAGCCTTATATATATTTATTATATTTTCCTACAAGAGACAATTTATATTAAGTAAATGTGTCCGGCAAATGCAATTAAAAATAAGCAAATCACCCCCTAGAGGTAAGACAGGCTACCAAGTCATGTACCTGTTCTGGTCCTGTTATGTATTCATCATTAAGTACAGCGTGGCATCTAAGCAAATGATTAGACATTGATACAGTTCGTTTGGATGAGCTTTTCTTGAAATCATACATTATTTGTTTTACTCTCACTTTGTTTTACTGCACTTGGCAGGTGCAACAGAATTTATTCATCTTGAATTTTCTAATTGGAACAACATTTTCATAAAAGAAAGTGAAATAAATCTTCTCATCTGTGCTGCAATGAGATTGCATTGCAGGTGCTGGGTATAGAAGTACTCCACAATCTTTCTCTACTATTCACCCACTAAGAGGCATTGCCAAAAGTATGAAGGCAGATAAATATGTAGCATATATATATATATTTTGTTTTTATTTATAATTTTTTTTCATAAATCAATAGTGCTTGTGAATCATAGGTACCGCTATATCATTATGAGTAATAATCTTAACGTGTACCTAACTTTTCAGGAGATTTTTAGAATAAGCTGTCATATGTGTGTACATGAGGAATAACACTATTTTTGGTCATTATATATGTCATTGTATATGCCATTATTTAGCAGTTATCTCCTCTGCAGGCTCTCTAATTCTCAGCTGTCTCAAAGCGGGTGGGCGGAGCCTAATGGCTATCATGTCTTCTATACACTGCCCACATAGAGAAGAGAATAATCCTGCTCTCCTTTCACTATCGATAACATTTATAGAAACTGCAGCAGCATGGAGTACATTATACAGCAGTAATGAGCAGTGTAGCTAAGAATCCAGCACTGAGGTGTAATAGAAATCTTTCAAGCAGCCTGTGTCTCTCTGTTCCTGCTTCCTCCCCCTGCCCCTCCATTGACTTACATGCGATGTGTATTTGCTGACTTACTCTCTCTGCTCCCTCCTTCTGCTCCCCTCTCCATAGACTTGTATAGGAAGGAATTGAAGTGACACATCCCCACCTTCGGCAGCCATGAATTCTACTCTGTAACCGGGGACGAACAATTCTTGACAACAGGGGGTGGACATCAGATTACAGGGAGACTTCTAGTGGCACTAACTTTACACAGAATTTGCATGGATAAAACAACAAAATTTAAGCAATTTGTAAATTACAAAGTCCATATATAAATATATCAGGTATACCAGTAGATTAGCATAAGTTGTTTGAAATGTTAGTGTCCATTTAAGAGCAAAGGCCTTGAAAGTAAGGGACGTGAAGGGAAAATTGCTTGAAGGTTTCTGCTGTGACTCTGTAAGCCATGGGACTTGTGATTGATTTCCAATTTTTAAGAGTTTCGGTAGACCATGCACATTAGAAACAGAACACACTTAGTTCATACTCTGAAAACCTTTAACAAGTTCTCTTTAAGCACACATTCATTTTGCACATCTACGTGAACTGTGGTCATGCTGCTTGATGACACTGGGACCATGAAGCCTTCATTCTCTGCTTTAAAATATACTGAAACTTACCAATGAAGCTTGATTGTGAGACATAGAAGTGGCTGAAAAGTTAAAGCACTGCTCTATAAAACTCAGGCAACAATTCCATGTTCTCCTAATTTATCTTAACCCCTCCTGACAAGATTGTTAGCCTCTATTTCCTGTCACTTCACTGCTATCTGATCTAGGATCCAATCTGAGAGTTGTATGAATACTGGATTAGTTGCAGTTTTTACTACCACAACTAGTACTACTTGACGTTATGAAATCATTAATTTACAATAGGCTATCCTTAAAAAGTCTAGATTGAAATAGTTTGCCAAAATCCAAATGCAAGATTTTTCCATTTTCCGGATAAGCCCCCAAGGCAGCGGGTTTTAGAATGCCTCCCTGTCTTGGTCCATGATACCTGTCGAAGGGACTATAATACATTTAACTGCATTAAAGGAAAGCTCTTATTATACTCCGGAACTTACAGCGTTATCAACCGCTTTGGCAATGTCCAATAGACTGTGCAAGGAAATGTAAGAATATACAAATACAATACCACCGAAAAAGGGCACAGACACAGAGTAATGTTCAATATAAAGCAACGTTGCTGAACAATATGAGATCTACTGTGTTTGCGTCCTAGGTAATGACCAAGATAACCTTGGTGCATCGATCAACAATTGATGAATCCAACAAAGAAAATGATCGACTGAAGCACAACAAAAATGATAGCAAAAATACAAAATTTTATTGACATGAAACCATAACAAAGGTTAAAACTGGAACAGGGAATGAGTCACTCAATAAAAAGACATCAACCACAAACATGTACCGGATGTAGATGTGACATAAATCTATACAAGCTTGTTAATTTGTTGATACAGCAAAGGTAGAATAGTATACGTGCCTGTGCGGACCTGTAGCTGATAAAGCCTAATGAATGATGGCAAAAAGAAGGTCAACAGGGGATAGAATGCATGTATGTACTGCCTGGATTGCCTCTATGAGAGTATATGTGTGGCAACAGTTATATGCAGATACCTGAACACAGTGATTGTCTATATATGTATGATAGCCTAGTATATGCCATGGTGTGTATTACAGGATCAGTGCTACAAATAACATACAGCATTATGCATAAACGCACAAAGAGGTAACAGGCCAGTACCAGGCAAGAAAGTCAGTAATAGCTGTACAACATACCAGTAGACATGAAGAGGATGTCTGGACCCGACGCGCGTTTCGGCAACTGCCTTCGTCCGGGGTTAGGGTCAAACTGCTAAAATCTACCTATATATGGAGCGTGGCTCAGGTGTTTGCAATAAGAGAAAAGAGGAGGAGGCAGGATCAAATGACAAGAAAACGGCGTCTGGTGCGGGGTACCAAGATGGCGCTGCCCCACTTCCGGTCCGCGTCATCAGAGAGGATGTGGGGCGGCGCGGACTAACCACGCCCCCCACACATCTTACTCCGAGTCCAGACAGCGGTTGGAAGAGGCCAGGGCCACTCCCCCCTCGGACATAGACATCTGATCAGGATGTCATGAACACCAGCGCGCAATCCATCATCGATATGTGCCAGAAGGAAACAAGGAAAAGAGCTTACGATCCGAATGGTTTGCAGCGTATTATGTATTATTGGAAATAAAAAGTAGCAAACAAAGGCTTCTTGTGCTGTAATTTATGTGATGTGTAACATGGAAAAGAAGGAGGGGGAAAGGGGAGGAGGGGGGGGGGATTGGTTGTGATGTTAAACAATAAATGAATGCAACCTGGCAATGGTGAAAGTGATGAGGTGAAAGAATATAATGAAGAGTGTGAATGTGAAGAATTGAAAATGAAATTGTTATGAATGTAAATGATGATGAATGTGAATGCTAATAAAAACGTGAATGAGGTGACAAATATGAAGTGTGATACAAGTGAATTATACTGGGAATGTGATGAAACATAGTGAAAACAAAAAAATCAAAAAAATCCGGTTAATGTGTATATGAAAATACAAGTGTAGTGGACACACGATTATATTATAACAGTCAATACTAAGTAACACCTAAATACTAAGTACAGAAAAACCATAATATTGAAGCCACATGTATTGATACAAAAATACAATACAAACCAATGTCTACACATATAGCAGACAGTATATATATCACTTTAGGTTCTCTATGTTTGTAAAAACTAAACATATGTAATTGTGCCTAATAGAAACTACTAATAGCATTAAATAATTTAATAAGGAACAAATGCACCAGAACATATTATACCAAAGTACAAAAATAACGTATTGGAAGTGAATTATACAAAAATAAAGGATCAAATGATCCATACAAAAATGGAAATAAATAGTAGATGAGTAATATGTAATATGAGATGCAAATGATACCATATATACATAATGACCAATGCAAAAAATGTATATAAAACGCAGTATAGTATATCTTGTTTCCTCTTAGAAGAAGCGAAGAATGGACCGCAAGATGCCTCCTCAGATGAACTCAATAGAAGAATATCATGATTCTGTATATAAGGAAAACACAACAAGAGAGGGTAGTTAATTTCTAAAATGTGACAACAGGGATGAGGAAAAGATAAAAGCCAAGACCCACAAGGAGTCAATGGTTACAAAAACGAAACAAAGCTCAGGGATTCGTTTAATCCATGTGGAGACATTGTCCCAAGGGTCCAGATCCAACGAGACTCACATTGTGCGAGTTTTTGTTTGGTGGCCCCGCCTCTCGTACCACATATAATATGGTCAATCCCTCTCACCTTCAGCTTGGAGGGATCACATGAGTGGTGTGTTCTAAAATGTCGGGCCACAGGTTTCAACATCTCCAAAATTTCTGCCCCTGCTGCTCGCTTTATATCGGCCATATGTTCACGTACCCGCACCTTCAGCTCTCTGGAAGTAAGACCAATGTAAATCTTCGGGCACGGACATACAGCGTAATATATAACGGCTTTGGTAGTACATGTGATGGAATGAGTGATATTAAAAGTTTTACTGCCAGATACATCGGTGAAGGTAGTGACATCTTCTACATTAGGGCACGCTACGCATCTTCCGCAAGGCTTACATCCCCATCTTGGACCCTTGGTCCCGAATGGATATTTATTTTTTATTGGGTCATAGAAACTTCTTACAAGATGATCTTTTAGATTTTTGGATCGTCTTGCAGTCACAGAGGGATATTTTGTGATGAATCTGTTTAGGGAGGGATCGGTCAGGAGGATCGGCCAGTATCTTTTAAGGATTTCCTTCATTTGAGGCCATCGGGAATGGTATCCTGTAATGAACCTGACCTGGTTCTGTTTCTCTGCCTTCTTTTTGGGGAATAGCAGATCATCCCTAGAGGTCCCTTTTGCCCTACGATAGGCTTTTTTGATGGATCTAGCACTATACCCTCGCTCTAGGAAACGATGTTTCAAATCTGCTGCCTGTTTCTCAAATAACGAGTCAGAGGAACATATCCTCTTAATTCGTAAAAATTGTCCAATGGGGACCGCTGAAATGGTCTGTGGGGGATGAGATGAAGAAGAGTGGAGCAGTGCATTCACAGAGGTTTCCTTGCGGAAGACATCACTATGTATAAAGCCCTTCTCATCAGTGAAAATCTTGACATCCAAAAAGTCCACACAACTAGGATGTGCTTTATGGGTGAATTTGAGGTTTATATCATTCATGTTGAGCCCAACCATGAAGGAATCCAGGTCTGCATGTGTGCCCTTCCAGATGACCAGAATGTCATCAATGTAGCGGGCCCAAAAGAGGACCCGCGCCATTGATTCCTCCCGGTCATCTGAAAAAAGATTCTTCTCCCACAGCCCCAGGAAAAGGTTAGCGTAAGATGGTGCACACGCTGCCCCCATGGCTGTTCCCTGGAGCTGTAGGTAGAAGTAATCATTGAACACAAAGAAATTGTGTGTTAGGATGTATTCAAGCATCTGTGCAATGAATGCACATAGTGATTTGTCAAGTTCTGATATTGACAAAAAATACTGGACTGCTCTCAGACCATCTTCATGCTTGATGCATGTATAGAGAGACTCTACATCGATGGTGACTAGGAGCATGTCACCATCAATGCTGATGCCGCTGATCTTCTGCAAAAGATCAGCAGTATCGCGAATATACGATGGTAAATTGACCACCAGATTTTTTAAATGGTGGTCAATGAATCTGCATATCCCTTCAGTGAGGCTGCCCCTGCCTGAGATGATAGGTCTCCCTGGTGGAATCCTCTCATTTTTGTGGATCTTAGGCAGCAGATAAAGGGTGGGAATTGTGGGTTCGTCAATTGAAAGTGCCAAGTTGAGTTCTTTGGAGATGACATTATCTTCCACTGCCTGAAGAAGTTTGGCCTGCAATTCCCGTTTAAAGGCCGACAGAGGGTTGAAAGTCAACCTCTTGTAGCAATATTTGTCTCTCAGTTGTCTATTTGCCTCTGCCTCATACATGACACATGGCCACACTACCACATTACCCCCTTTATCTGCTGCCTTGAATACCACATCTTTGATTTTTTTCAATTGTTTTAAGCTGTTTCTCTCTAGCACAGTTAAATTGTCACATTTAATGTATCTTGGGATGTTATGAAATTCTTGAGTTACAGATTTAATGAAGAGGTCCACCGCGGGGCATAGACTAAGGGCAGGGAAGTTTTTTGATTTAATCCTAATGCATGCAGGAATATTACCTGCAGTTTCATCAGTGTTATGTTCTCCCAGCAAATCTTCAAGCGCCTTGAGTGCCTGCTGTTCCTCAGATGTAGGAAACAGATCCCTGTCCACTGGTTTATTGAACCATTTGTTGAAAATGAGTGAGCGGCCGAAGATGTGTAAATCTTTTACTGCAGAAAATATATCAAAGGCAGCACTGGGTGAAAAAGTCAGGCCCTTGGCTATCAGTTCCAAATCAATTTTAGAAAATACATGTGATGACAGATTAATTACCTTTAGTTGACTACTCGGTTCTCGTGCATCTGGTCGTTTTTTATTGGCTGCTTGTCTTTGTGCCAGTTTTCTTTTAGGCCGAGTGTTAAAGGTAGATCTGTAGGGCATGGTATCGGTTTCACTCTGAGACGAAATGGAGGAGATGGAAGGGGTACGGTTGAGACCACCTGGGGCCTGGTTCCTTCTCCACCTGTATACTTTGTTATTTTGGAAGTCTCCAATATCTCTGGAAAATTTCCTGGACTTAACTTCCTGGATGTCTTTCTCCCACTCCACAAATTGGATATCAAGATTATGTTTGAATTTGGACATACCATCAACAGACATGAGTGGAAACAATTGTGCCTGTACACTTTCGATCTCTACATCCATGGCCAGTATCATTTTGTGGTTGAGGTCAACCAGAAGTTCCATGAATTTTTTGGAGCCCTGGTTGCATACCTCTTCCCACTTGGAGATGAATTCTTCTTCTATGATAGGAAAAGATGGGAAGATCTGAATTCTTAGACCCCTTGGGACAAGGTCTCTCTGGATGTAATTTTCCAGGAAGGTTTTGTTCCACCACACTTTCATGCGGCGGTGCAATAAATTGGTATATTTGTTCTGAAGCTCAGTCACGTTTCTGCACACATTAAAACCATGTATTGGGGACTCATCCTTAAAAACCTGTTCCATCTGAGAACGCCAGGCACATTCCCTGGCTTTATAGTCCATGGGACCCGATGTACTGGACTCTGTGAGAACACAGAAAAAGTTAAGTATATACAAATACAATACCACCGAAAAAGGGCACAGACACAGAGTAATGTTCAATATAAAGCAACGTTGCTGAACAATATGAGATCTACTGTGTTTGCGTCCTAGGTAATGACCAAGATAACCTTGGTGCATCGATCAACAATTGATGAATCCAACAAAGAAAATGATCGACTGAAGCACAACAAAAATGATAGCAAAAATACAAAATTTTATTGACATGAAACCATAACAAAGGTTAAAACTGGAACAGGGAATGAGTCACTCAATAAAAAGACATCAACCACAAACATGTACCGGATGTAGATGTGACATAAATCTATACAAGCTTGTTAATTTGTTGATACAGCAAAGGTAGAATAGTATACGTGCCTGTGCGGACCTGTAGCTGATAAAGCCTAATGAATGATGGCAAAAAGAAGGTCAACAGGGGATAGAATGCATGTATGTACTGCCTGGATTGCCTCTATGAGAGTATATGTGTGGCAACAGTTATATGCAGATACCTGAACACAGTGATTGTCTATATATGTATGATAGCCTAGTATATGCCATGGTGTGTATTACAGGATCAGTGCTACAAATAACATACAGCATTATGCATAAACGCACAAAGAGGTAACAGGCCAGTACCAGGCAAGAAAGTCAGTAATAGCTGTACAACATACCAGTAGACATGAAGAGGATGTCTGGACCCGACGCGCGTTTCGGCAACTGCCTTCGTCCGGGGTTAGGGTCAAACTGCTAAAATCTACCTATATATGGAGCGTGGCTCAGGTGTTTGCAATAAGAGAAAAGAGGAGGAGGCAGGATCAAATGACAAGAAAACGGCGTCTGGTGCGGGGTACCAAGATGGCGCTGCCCCACTTCCGGTCCGCGTCATCAGAGAGGATGTGGGGCGGCGCGGACTAACCACGCCCCCCACACATCTTACTCCGAGTCCAGACAGCGGTTGGAAGAGGCCAGGGCCACTCCCCCCTCGGACATAGACATCTGATCAGGATGTCATGAACACCAGCGCGCAATCCATCATCGATATGTGCCAGAAGGAAACAAGGAAAAGAGCTTACGATCCGAATGGTTTGCAGCGTATTATGTATTATTGGAAATAAAAAGTAGCAAACAAAGGCTTCTTGTGCTGTAATTTATGTGATGTGTAACATGGAAAAGAAGGAGGGGGAAAGGGGAGGAGGGGGGGGGGATTGGTTGTGATGTTAAACAATAAATGAATGCAACCTGGCAATGGTGAAAGTGATGAGGTGAAAGAATATAATGAAGAGTGTGAATGTGAAGAATTGAAAATGAAATTGGACCCTTGGGACAATGTCTCCACATGGATTAAACGAATCCCTGAGCTTTGTTTCGTTTTTGTAACCATTGACTCCTTGTGGGTCTTGGCTTTTATCTTTTCCTCATCCCTGTTGTCACATTTTAGAAATTAACTACCCTCTCTTGTTGTGTTTTCCTTATATACAGAATCATGATATTCTTCTATTGAGTTCATCTGAGGAGGCATCTTGCGGTCCATTCTTCGCTTCTTCTAAGAGGAAACAAGATATACTATACTGCGTTTTATATACATTTTTTGCATTGGTCATTATGTATATATGGTATCATTTGCATCTCATATTACATATTACTCACCTACTATTTATTTCCATTTTTGTATGGATCATTTGATCCTTTATTTTTGTATAATTCACTTCCAATACGTTATTTTTGTACTTTGGTATAATATGTTCTGGTGCATTTGTTCCTTATTAAATTATTTAATGCTATTAGTAGTTTCTATTAGGCACAATTACATATGTTTAGTTTTTACAAACATAGAGAACCTAAAGTGATATATATACTGTCTGCTATATGTGTAGACATTGGTTTGTATTGTATTTTTGTATCAATACATGTGGCTTCAATATTATGGTTTTTCTGTACTTAGTATTTAGGTGTTACTTAGTATTGACTGTTATAATATAATCGTGTGTCCACTACACTTGTATTTTCATATACACATTAACCGGATTTTTTTGATTTTTTTGTTTTCACTATGTTTCATCACATTCCCAGTATAATTCACTTGTATCACACTTCATATTTGTCACCTCATTCACGTTTTTATTAGCATTCACATTCATCATCATTTACATTCATAACAATTTCATTTTCAATTCTTCACATTCACACTCTTCATTATATTCTTTCACCTCATCACTTTCACCATTGCCAGGTTGCATTCATTTATTGTTTAACATCACAACCAATCCCCCCCCCCTCCTCCCCTTTCCCCCTCCTTCTTTTCCATGTTACACATCACATAAATTACAGCACAAGAAGCCTTTGTTTGCTACTTTTTATTTCCAATAATACATAATACGCTGCAAACCATTCGGATCGTAAGCTCTTTTCCTTGTTTCCTTCTGGCACATATCGATGATGGATTGCGCGCTGGTGTTCATGACATCCTGATCAGATGTCTATGTCCGAGGGGGGAGTGGCCCTGGCCTCTTCCAACCGCTGTCTGGACTCGGAGTAAGATGTGTGGGGGGCGTGGTTAGTCCGCGCCGCCCCACATCCTCTCTGATGACGCGGACCGGAAGTGGGGCAGCGCCATCTTGGTACCCCGCACCAGACGCCGTTTTCTTGTCATTTGATCCTGCCTCCTCCTCTTTTCTCTTATTGCAAACACCTGAGCCACGCTCCATATATAGGTAGATTTTAGCAGTTTGACCCTAACCCCGGACGAAGGCAGTTGCCGAAACGCGCGTCGGGTCCAGACATCCTCTTCAT